>NW_024884161.1:0-13334 GCF_019232065.1 Centrocercus urophasianus
CCCCCCCTTCAATTTCTAAAGCGGTGCAAGCGGCAGTGACCTCTCCAGAGAAGGGGAGTGGGTGCTGCTGATCTGTGCAGGGTCCTGGAGAGGGGATGTGCTCTTGATTACTGAGGGAGTTGGAGTCATGCGAATGGGACCTGGAGAGTTTTCCTTTCTCTAACACTAACCTTACTAATACTTCACTTTACCTCTTAGGGCAGTCTTAGGTCAAAGGGAAATAGGGTATGGTAATGCCTGCTGTTTTTACTAGAAGGGAAGCTAGGAGTTTCAAGAAGAATTCCTTAACTGAGGATCCTATAAGTGTAGCAGAACAATTAGACCGATTTCTAGGGCCTAATTTCTACTCATGGATGGAAATGATGTTTATCATTGATATGTTGATTATTGGAGAAGGAGGTTGGCAGCTACGCAAGTGTGGGAAATGAATACAGAGGGAAGGTTGGGCTCTGGAGGGAGGCAGAGAGGAAGGATCCTGAGGATAAATTGTACTGATTATTGTCACTGTCCTTGTGATTGTTAAATGTTCGTGTGGTGAAAGTGTTCTGTTATGTGATGTCATGTACGAGGCTGTTATGGAACAAGGGGTGTCTGAAGTGATACGGGAAGAGCCCCTGGGTTGTATTTTGGCTCACTGGAGAAACATTGTTGGTGAGCCAGGGGGAATATTGAATAAGAAACCAGGAACGTAAATGTAGTAACGGGACCAGTTGTATAATTGAGTGCCCTAATCATGAGACCAAGTGCTGAGTGTTTGTGGAAGTTGAGGAATTGTGTTGTTTGATTTGTGGATTTTGAAGGCACTGGGAGAAACTGTCTTAATGACATGTGGAAATGCAGTTGTTAACGGTATGTGGAAATACAGTTGTTAATGGTATGGGGAAATTATGTGGAAATGCAGTTGTTAATGGTATGTGGAAATGCAGTAGAGGGTACAAATAGTGGAATTGTGGAAAAACAAACAAACAAAAAACATCAAAAAGGTTGAGGAAAACAGTGAGTTTGGGATATTGGAGTTGGGCTGGCACGAGAACACATCCCCTGCACCCCCTCACCCCCCCACCGCGGCTTGTAAGAACAACTCGGAGTGGGACAAAGAGCCAGGGGCCGGAGCCTCCCGCTGTAACTGTGGAGGGCGCAGTGCTTGTGAATGGGGATGGGACGGGACATTGGAAGTGAGAATAGCCGTCATTGCAGAAAGCTGGGGAAACCAGATATCCCAGTGTGAGCATTGGAAGCCTGGGAGGGGAGGGGTGAAACTGAAATATAATGTTAGTAATGTCTGTGATAATGAAAGTCTGGAAACTGAGAAGGGTTTGGAAAAACACAGGCTGAGGAAGGCAAAGTTGAGCAAGGTGTAACAGGGATGTCCTTACCTAGAAGAAGAGGTAAGGGGGAGCCTGGAAGGGCTCAAGCAGAGTTCCACCCCCACAGGACCGAAAGCAGCTGCGGAAGCAGGGTAAAGAGGTTTATTTTCTGATACCTCTGGGTGCCTCTTACTCTGTGTTACGTCAAGAATTATTACCCGTAGATGATTTTTGTAATAGTTGTAGGAGCCACTGGCAAGCGAAGTTTACTTTTTTGGGGACCAATTAAATACAGGCTAGGAGAACAAGTAGGAATACATACATTCTTGTAGGTGCCAGGTTCTCCAAAACCATTACTTGGGCATGAGTTAGGGGAAACATGGGCTGGCTGTAAACGATGACATGAAAAAAGAATGTAGCAAGCAGGATGTGCAGTAAATAAGGATTAACCATTGCATAGGAATGTGAGTAAAGAGAGAACACGATAAGGGTTAACCATTGCATAAGAATGCAGGCAAGCAGGATGTGAGGCCAGATAAGAAAAGAACATCTGGAAACTCTATTGTAAACAGGAAGAGAACATCACACAAGGAACAGGTTGGATCGGATTACTTCGGTTGAAGACAGTGAGCCTTCATCCCATGACCACCAGAAGAAGACCCCCACTGCCAACTGCCCACGTGCAAGAGGGAGGGACCACATGCTGATGGGTTCTCAGAAACGTAATGAAATATGTATACGAATTCTGGGAAAAAGACTGATTATGTATTAGTTCGGCCTCTATCTGTACCAAACTTTTGTCCTACACTGTGCAAGTTTGGAGGAGCGATCCCCTTGCACCCAGCTTGGCACCAAATGCTGAATAAAACATAGCTGCTTTATAACCTAACTCTGGGTGATGGAGTTTGATTCCGTAAATCAATTTGGCGACCCAGATGGGACAATCTGTCCGGCTGCAGGACCGGCTGAGAGGGCTGAGAGGCACGCCTTTGGTGCGCCCCGAGATTTCTGGGAAGGACTCCCCTTCCTCATCCGATCACTGCGGGGACAGGCAAGGACCATTTGTCGGCGGACCAGGTATGTTTAGGAAAAAGGGGAACCCATAAGGCATATGGAGATGTCCTACGCAGGGTAGAAAAGGGTCGGCGTGCTCTCCCCTGGGTAGGTGAGCTCACAAGTTGGGTACAGGGCAATTCCTTGGAAAGGAAACCCTACAAAGGAAGCCCATAAGGCGTACGCAGGGAAGAAACAACAGTCATTAAGCGTGCTAGTTATTAAGTGATTGATAACACCAGTTTTGTCTAATGTTTTTTTGCTTTTCCCAAGTATATTTCCAAAAGGGAGCCTCTTCTAGTCTGTAGAGAGGGGCCCCTAAGAAAGCAATGGATGGGGAAGATAAGCGGGATGAGAAACAGCTGAGACATGCCAGGTGGGAAAGGAGCTCCGAGCTGAAACAAAGGTCGAAAGGACATGGCGAGGAAGACGTCTGACTTCATCCCTGAACGACCACCGAATGGGGAGGAAGACATCGAGCCTTCATCCAATGGAAACTACTGTGCATGCCCTGGGGAGGGGGACAGTATGTAAATGAATTCCTGGAAAAGCAATTAATATGCCAATGGGTCTTGGGTAACACTGTTGAATTTGTATGGCTTGGCTTATAAATGTAACAGGACCCCACTCTCTGGTGTGCAAGCTAGGAGGAATGATCCCCCTTGCACCTGGCGTGTGGCGCAGCGCTGAACTAAAGACGTATCTGCTCTTCTAACCTTAGCTGGGTTAGAGAGTTTGATTCCGCAAATCATTGTCACCATCAGTTGTAATTGTTCGGCACCGTGTATTTGAGAACTGTTACCAAAACACTGAAAAGGAGTCTGGAGCTCTGATTTGTTAAAGTGTAAAGCCGGCATTGTGTGTGATTGCGAGCAGATGTGTTGAGTACTGTGACATGGCACAGCTGCAGTGTGAGTGCAAGTATAACAATGATCACGGTCTGTCTGTCTTTACATTTTTGTATGAATTTCTGAATGGGGATGATGGATTCATAGAGAGATGCCTGCTCCATTTGGGGAAGGAATGTCAACTCATTTACGTAACACTGTGTTCTGCTTGCAAGGAGATGTGTGAGAAAGGTGGGTCAATCAGTGCTGGTTGTGTGGTGAGGTGTTTATAACCAAACGTTATGGATCGTTAGTGAGAAGTTACATGGTATTGAGGGTGTTTATGGAAACTGAAGAACTGTATGGTTTGATTTGAGGACTTTGAAGAGAATGACACAAACTGTTTTGATGGTATAAGTGTAATTGTTAATGGTATAGAATTGAGGGGTATGTGCAAGTGTAACTGAAGGTACTAATAGTGGAACAAAGGGAAAAGGGTTAAAGAGAAAGTGAGTTAATGTTTGCTGGCATGAGAGCAACCCCCACACCGTCCCCCGCGAGCAGAACTTGGTGTGAGAGAGAGAGAGCCGGGGATGGAGATTGCTGTTACTTGTGAAGGGGGAGGTGGAGAGGACAGGGCACTGGAAGTGAGAATATCCTCTGCAGAGATCTAGGAAATCCCAGTGTTAACACTGGAAGCCTCTGGAGGGGAGGAGGTAAAAACTGAAAAATGATGCTAGTAGTTTATGTAGTGATGAGAGTTTGGAAAGTGGAAAGTTTGGGAAGGACACAGGCTGAAGAAGGTGAAGATGAGAAGGGTGTAAAGGGATGTTAGGACTGAAGAAAGGTGAGTGATACGAAGGAAAAGCAAAAGAAAACAAAAGAAAACTGATTGAGAAACAGAGATAATAAGGAAATTGGGAATAACAGCAGCTGTTACTGTCGCAGCACTAGAGTAGGGCTGTAGGACCCAGGGATCCACTCAGAGAGAGGTGGGGGGAGGGCTGGAAGAGCCCAGGGAGGGCTCCGCCCCACCGGAGTGAAAATAAAGTGTAAATTACTGAGAAAGGGGGAACAGTCTCTGGTTGCAAAGATGAAGGATGGAAATTTGGGAAGTTTATCCTAGCAGATCCACTGGTTAAATTACAACTAGGGGAGCAGGATAAAGAAATTTATCTTGCGGTGGATACGGGTGCCTCTTGACAGCCGTAGATGATTTTGCAACAGTAGAAGGAGCTAATGCCCAATAAGAAAAGGCTTACTTTTGGGGATTCATTAAATATAGACTGAGAAAACAAGTAGGAATAATAATAAATAATAATAAATTCTTGTACATGCCAGGTTACTCTGGCAAGCAGTTAAATGAAACTGGAGCTAAGGATCAAACAGTATTAACTGATTGAGAATTTTAAGCCTGCCTTTAACACAAACACGGAAAAACAAGATTATAGCCCCGGAAGTTACAGAAATCATGAATAAGAAATGCTTAGGAGGGTGGGTATCAGGGATACCTGGCAGACCCAAAAATGCAGCCCTAAAGAGAAGTTAAGTTAAAAGCAAGAGATAGCCCAGTCAGGGTAAAGCAGAGCTCTTTGGGGATATGTGACTGTAGAAAGATAAAAGAAATAATAGATAGTTTTTGGAGTTTGGATTAGTGATTGAATATGGATCCAAATACAGTACTCCAAACCTGAATGAATAAATAAATAGATAGATAGGTAAATAAATAAATAAATGGAAAACAAGTGCTATAGTTTGGAACAAGATTTGAGGACAAGTAATAGAATAGTTGAATGCATACGCTCAATGGTGAAAAATCCATAAACCTTATTACGCAAGTTAAGGAATCAGTAAGTGGAGTTTACCTTCTGGACTTGAAGAATGCCTTTTCTGCCAGGTTTGGCCAAAGGAAGCCTAAGGTTATTTGCCTTTGAATAGAAAAGCCCTAGGATGGGGAGAAAAGACTCAGTTAATCTGAACAGTGTTACCCAGGGTTGTGAGAACAGCTCAATGATTTTTGAGAGCTGATCAACTCAGGAACCTGAGACTTGGGTTCCTCCATCCCAGAGTGGAGCCTTACTGCAGTGCGTGGACGTCACAGAAACCAAGAGGACTGTGTGCCATGGACGGTGAGTTTGCTGAATTTCTTGTTGAAATGATGATCAAGTTTCTCAACAGAAAGACATACCTGGGATATGAGATTACAGCTGGACTTCAACCCTTAAGGACTGCCAGGAAAGAAGCCATCTGCCAACCCCCTGAGTCATAAACTGCCAAGGAACTCCGTAGGAATGACAGGATGGTGCCGACCGTGGGTGCACAGCTAGGGACTGTTGGTGAAGCCAAAATATTACAAGAAATGGGAAGGCAAGGTGGGCATTCCCTAAACTGAAATAAGAACTCATGAAGGCCCTCTGCTTTGGGGCTACCAGAAATGCTCACATAATAAAACAAGGAATGGCCCTGGGAGTCCTTGCCCAGAACCTTTGGCAGTGGCACACCTCTCCAAATAGTTGGTTGAAGTGAGTAAGGGGTGGCCGGGATGCTTGAGGGCAGTGGCTACACCAGTACTCAGGTGTTGCTAGGCCAAAGAATAACAGCTTTTATACCTCATACAGTGTCTGCTGTATTGGAGGTAAAAAGGGAGGCACTGGCTCTCACTCCAAAGGTTCCTGAAATCCCAGGCCATCCTGGTAGAGCAGGATGACGTAGAAATAATTGCAACCCAGTATCTTCCTTAGCGGAACTCCTGAACAACCAGTATTTTGTAACAGCTTTGGAACAACTGAAGCTGCATCTTCCAGCCAGTCGGACCTGAAGAATAAACCCTTAGAAGACACAGAAGACACCTGGTTTACCGACGGTAGCAGTTTTGTGAGACAAGGAAACTGTAAGGCAAAATATGCAGTAGCTGCAACTGACAAGGTAATTGAAGCACGACCATTACTTGAGGGGACTTTCCCTCAAAGGGCTGAAATAACGGCCTGGACAGGAGCTTTAATTTTATGGATGGATGCTAATTATGTATTTGGGATGCTACACACTCAGAGTACCATCTGAAAAGAGCAAGGACTGCACATATAAGATAAAACAGCATAGAATCATAGAATCACAAGGTTGGAAACGACCTATTAGATCATCTGGTCCAACCATCTCCTCGTCACCATTGCTGCTACTAGCACTAAACCACATCACGCAGCACATCATCCAGATGCCTCTTGAACACTGCCAGGGACGGCAACTCCACAATCTCTCTGGGCAGCCATTCCAGTGCCTGACCCCTCTCTGAGAGAAAAAGTTCTTCCTTATGTCCAACCTAAACCTCCTCTGATACAACTTGCTGCCATTACCCTGTGTCCTGCTTGTTGCCTGGGAGAAGAGGCCAGATCCCTCTTCACCACAACCTCCCTTCAGGAAGTTGTAGAGTGCCATGAGGTCTCCCCTGAGCCTCCTCTTCTCCAGACTGAACAATCCCAGCTCCCTCCTCATAAGACCATAAGCTCCAGACCCCTCACCAGTTTTGTTGCCCTTCTCTGGACATGCTCCAGGACCTCAACATCTTTCCTGTAGCGAGAAGCCCAAAACTGAACACAGTACTCGAGGTGCGGCCTCACCAGCACTGAGCAGAGGGGGACGATCACCTCCCTGCTCCTGCTGGCCACACTATTTCCACTGCAGGCCAGGATGCTGTTGGCCCTCTTGGCCACCTGGGCACACTGTCAGCTCATGTTCAGCCGAGCATCAACCAACACCCCCAGGTCCTTCTCTTCTTCACAGTCATCCAACCACTCATTCCCAAGCCTGTAACGCTGCATGGGGTTGTTGTGGCCAAAGTGCAGGACCTGACACTTGGCCTTGTTGAACCTCATCCCATTCACCTCAGCCCAGCGGTCCAGCCTGTCTAAATCCCTCTGACGGGCTCCCTACCCTCAGGCAGATCGACACCACCTCCCAGCTTGGTGTCATCTGCAAATTTACTGAGGGTACATTCAGTTCCTTCATCCAGGTCATCAATAAAGATATTAAACAAGATGGACCCCAGTATCGACCCCTGGGGGACACCACTTGAAATGGGTCGCCACCTGGACTTCACTCCATTCACCATGATCCGCTGGGCACGGCCCTGTAGCCAGTTCCTTACCCAAAGAAGTGTCTATCTGTTCAGAACACGGGCAGCCAGTTTCCCCAGAAGAAGCCTGTGAGGGACCGTGTCAAAGGCTTTGCTGAAGTCTAGGAAGATTACATCAGCAGCCCTTCCCTCATCGACCAGCCTGGTCACCCAGTCATAGGAGATGAGGTTGGTCAAGCACAACCTGCCTTTCACGAACCTGTGCTGGCTGGGCCTGATCCTCTGGACACTGCACACATGCCGTGCAGTCTCATCCAAGATGATTTGCTCCATAATCTAGGAGCAATATAAAAGGATTTTTTATTGTCTTTTACTGCAGAGGCCAACCTGAGCTCAAGTTGGGCTTTCGCCTTCCTAACTTCCTGCATACCTTAGCTACTTCTTTGTAATCTCCCCAAGTAGCCTGTCCGTTCTTCCAGAGGATGTAGACTCTCTTTTTCTCCCTGAGTCTCAACAGTAATTCCCGGCTCATCCACACTGGTCGTCTTCCCCTACGGCTCGCCTTATGGCACTCAGGGACAGCCTGTTCTTGTGCCTTTAAGATTTCCATCTTGAGGAGCGTCCAGGCTTCCTGGGGCCCTTTAAGTGCACAAGCATGATGTCAACCTACCAAGGAGCGTGGCTGTTACACATTGTAAAGGACATCAGAAAGGTAACACTGCACAGGAAACTGGAAATAAGACGGTGGGTCAGGTGGCAGAACAGGTAGTTGAAGAGGGCTTTTAATTCCAGCTGGTCAACTGAAAATCTTTAACCTGAGTCAGAACCTGTAGAATATTCTAGAGAGGATCGGAATCTAATTAATGATTTAGAAGGGAGGGCAACAATGGCAAATTGATTTCTCGGAACTCCCAAGAAAAGGAGAGTATCCTTGTATGTTGGTACTGACTGATACTCTTCCTCCAGAATCACAGAATCACAGAGTGGCCAGGGTTGGAAGGGACCTCAAGGATCATGAATCTCCAACCCCCCTGCCACATGCAGGGTCACCAACCTCTACGTTTAATGCTAAATCAGGCTGCCCAGAGCCCCATCCAACCTGGACTTGAACACCTCCAAGGACGCGGCATCCACAACCTCTCTGGGCAGCCTGTTCCAGTACCTCACCACTCTGGGTAAGGAATTTCCCCCTGATGTCCGGCCTAAATCTCCCCTCCCTCAACTTAAAACCATTTCCCCTCATCCTACACATATCAACCCTTTCAAAGAGTTGATTCCCCTCCCCTCTGTAGGCTCCCTTTAGGTACTGAAAGGCTGCCATGAGGTCACCCCGCAGCCTTCTTTTCTCCAGGCTGAACAAGCCCAGCTCCCTCAGCCTGTCTCACAGGGGAGGTGCTCCAGTCCCCTGATCATCCTAGTGGCCCTCCTCTGGACCCTCTCCAACAGCTCCCTGTCTTTTCTGTACTGCGGGCTCCACACTTGGACACAGTATTCTAGATGGGGCCTCACAAGAGCAGAGTAGAGGGGGACAATCACCTACCTGTCCCTGCTGGCCACCCCTCTTTTGATGGACACCAGGATACCATTTGCCCTCTGAGCCGCAAGAGCACACTGTTGGCTCATATTAAGTTTTTCATCTATCAGGACCCCCAGGTCCTTCTCCACAGGGCTGCTCCCAAGGACCGCTCCTTCCAGCCTGTACGGATGCCTGGGATTCCTCCGGCCCAAGTGCAAAACTTTGCACTTTGCCATGTTGAACCTCATCAGGTTCACCCGGGCCCACCTTTCTAGCCTCTCAAGGTCCCTCTGCATGGCATCCCTTCCTTCAACTGTGTTGACCACACTGCTCAGCTTGGTGTCATCAGTGAACTTGCTGAGGGTGCACTCGATTCCTACATCGATGTCATTGATAAAGATGTTGAAGAGCACCGGTCTCAAGACAGACCCCTGGGGGATGCCGCTCGTTACCAGCCTCCACCTGGACATAGAGCCATTGATGACCACCCTCTGTCTGCGGCCTTTCAACCAGTTTCTTATCCATCGAGTGGTCCACCCATCAAATCCACATCCCTCCAATTTGGAGATGAGGATGTGGTGGGGGACCATGTCAAAGGCCTTGCTCAAGTTCAGGTAAATGGCATCGGTCGCCTTTCCCTTATCCACCAATGCCGTCACTCCATCATACAAGGCCACCAGATTGGTCAAGCATGACCTTCCTCTGATGAAGCCATGCTGACTGTCACGGATGACACGCCCATCCCTCATGTGGTCAAGCATGTCATCCAGCATGATCTGTTCCATGATCTTCCCAGGCACAGAGGTGAGACTCACCGGCCTATAGTTCCCGGGGTCCTCCTTGCTCCCTTTCTTGTAAATGAGAGTGACGTGACCCTTCCTCCAGTCATCCGGGACCTCACCTGACAGCCACGACTCTTCAAAAATGATGGAGAGCGGCTTGGCAACCACCTCAGCCAGCTCCTTCAGAACCTTGGGATGCACGCTATCTGGCCCCATAGACTTATACACATTCAGTCTCATGAGGTGGTCTCGGACCTGCTCTGTCCTCACAGCGGGGGGGGGGGATCTGTCACCCCGGTCCCCACCTAGAGGTTTAGGGATGCAGGGCTTGGGAACGTGAGAAGTTCTGGAATCTTGTCCACCAGTGAAGACTGAGGCAAAGAACTCATTCCGTACCTCAGCCTTCTCATTGTCTGTTGAAGCGAGTTCTCCTTTTACATTTACCAAACGAGGCAAACTCGCTTTGGCACATCTCTTGTGGCCAATGTACCTGTAAAACTTCTTCCTATTGTTTTTCATGTCCGTCGCCAAGTTCAGTTCCACCTGCGCCTTGGCTTTCCTGATCGCACTTCTGCAAGCCCGGACGGCATCCCTGTATTCTTCCCAGGTGACACGCCCTTGTTTCCAGAGCCTGTATACACCTTTCTTCCCCCTCAGCATGCCCAGCAGATCCTTACTGAGCCACACCGGCTTCCTACCTCCTCTGCCCGCTTTCTTCTTCAGAGGGATGGAGAGTTCTTGTGCTCTCAGGAAGGCATCCTTGAAGAATAGCCAGCTCTCATCAACGTCTTTGTTTTTTAAGACAGCATCCCAGGAGATGTCAGCCAGCAGTCCATTGAACGGCTTGAAGTTCGCTCTTGTAAAGTTCAGGGTCCTGACACCACTTTTTGCCAGGCCCACATCCCTTGAGACCACGAACTCGACCAGGGCGTGGTCGCTACAACCCAAGCTGCCTCTAGCCTTAACACCATTAATAATTTCCTCCACATTGGTGAGCAGCAGGTCCAGCAACGCTTCACCTCTGATCGGTCTGTCCAATACCTGGACCAGAAAGTTATCGTCAACACATTGCAGAAGCCTCCTAGACCTCCTGCAACTTGCCGTGTGGCCTTTCCAAGAGATATCTGGATCGTTGAAGTCCTCCATCAGCACAAGAGCCTGTGAACACGAAGCCTCCTGCATCTGAAGCAAGAAAGCCTCATCAACAGTCTCCCCTTGATCAGGTGACCTGTAGTACACTCCTATCATCAGTTGTCCTTTGTTAGACCCATCCCTAATTCTAACCCACAGGCTCTCAACCTGTTCCTGACCGTTTCTCTGAGGGAGCTCCTCACAGTCTATCTACTCTTTGACATAGAGGGCAACTCCCCCACCCTTCCTACCTAGCCTATCTCTTCTAAAGAGCCGACAGCCCTCAACGGTGGTGTTCCAGTTATGGGATTCATCCCACCACGTTTCCATGCTGGCAACAAGGTCATAGCTTTTCAAGCGCATCACAGTTTCCAACTCATCCTGCTTGTTTCCCAGGCTGCGTGCATTGGTATAAAGGCACTTCAGCTGGGCTTTCTGTCTTACCACCTTTATAGAGGATCTAGGCTTCCCTACAACAGTAGCAACCCCAACACCCCCCTGCCCCAGTCCATCACTTTGTACCTCACCGTCATCACCTATCAAGTTCGGTACGAGCCCTCAAATGACCCGCTCAACCCCAGCAGCTCTGGTTTTGTCCCCTTTCCCCTTCATACCTAGTTTAAAGACCTGTCAATGAGTCCTGCTAGTTCCTCAGCTAAGATCCTCCTCCCTCTCAGAGACAGGCTAGATCCGTCTGCTGCCATCATACCAGGCGCCAAGTAAGTTGCACCATGGTAAAAAAAAAACCAAAATTCCTGCATTTGCACCAACTTTTAAACCATTTATTTATGAGGTGGGTTTTTTGGTACCACTCAGCATCTTGCCCTGCCACTGAAGGTATGGAGGAAAACACCACCTGCACACCTGCTCCCTCGACTACCCGCCCCAGTCCCCTGAAGTCTTTCTTGATAGCCCTGAGACTTTTCCCAGCAACTTCATCACTGCCAGCCTGGACTATCAATAGCGGGTAATCATTGGAAGGGCGAATCAGACCAGGAAGTCTCCTAGAAATGTCCCTGACCCGTACCGCAGGAAGGCAGCACACCTCCCTACGGGCAGGGTCAGGGCGACATATAGGGCCTTCGCTTCCTTCTCAGCAGGGAGTCTCCCACAACCACCACCTCTCTGTCCTTCCGGGTGGAAGCAGTCTTGAGGAGCGGGGTCGACCGCTGTACCCGAGGCAACCTCACGGGTTGACCTCCCTCCACATCCCCACGCTCCTCTCCCTCAGGTTCCAGGGCCTCAAATCTACTACACAGAGGCACCTGTGGGGCCAAGGATGGTTGGGATGGGGGACGCCTGCTTCGTCAAGCCGGTACCTGTTTCCACTCTTCCTCCTTTCTCAAAGTGCTCAAAGGTGGAAGGAGAGGACAGGAGGCTTGCTGCAACACCATCAGCCTGCCGTTTCCCCTCCCTCACCTGTTTATGAGGCTGCGGGGGATGAGATGCTCCACACAGTGCCTCAGCTACAGCTCCCAGATCTTGGAGCCGATAGGGACTGGCACCGCCAGTCAATCTCCTTCTCACACTCCTTTATGGTCCTTAGCCATACTCTTACTTAGCCTTACCTCCTCTGTTAGGTTGACCACCAGGCTGAGTAAGTCCTGTAGTTAGTCACATCCTATAAAACTACCACCACCATCGTCTGGCATTTCGAAGGCCAGGCACTGGCACTCGTGATAGCCAGTGACCTGTGTACTAGCATCTCATGTTGGGGCCTCAGTCTGAATCTCCAAACTCGTCTTTGCAGCAGCTACCCTTTCAAACACGCACAGGACTGCCGTCTGGGTCTCCATAATTTTTGTGGCATTAGCCTTCCTCCGGGGTGCAGCCATCGCAGACCAGCAAGCGTAAACGCTACTAAATAGCGTTAATGAGGTGCGCCTTATCAGCCCCGCCCTGCTGCCGGCAGTACAGGCTCTGCCCTCGCCCCGTTGCCGGGTCGTTAACAGGAGCCCCCGCACTTATCACTCGCCCGAAGGCCGATAACAGCCGTCCTTGAGGGGGTGTCCCGTGTAGGAGTGGCTTACTGCTTCTCCTCCATAAATCAGCCCCGGTGTTTCTCACATCTTCTTTATTGGGCAGCGACCAATAGTACAGAAGCCAGAGGCATTCCCTTGTAGAAGTAATAAGGCACATGGAGTAATTTAGGTATTGTTGGGTTATTCCAAGATGCTGAGGAACTATTTGGTCTGTCAAGGAAAGTGCATCGTCAAAAGTGAAACTCATAAAGAAAAGATGAATTGGTTACTAATTTGCTTTATTTCAGGGTGATATCTCTGGCAAGTTGATGTTGTGTGCTGTTACATTTTGTATTTTGGTTATAACAGTACTATGTTTTGTGTTATATTTATTTGTTATTGTTTAATGTGTGATTGTCACCCTTCTCCCTTCTATTGGGATCAACCTTACATCTCTATACTTAACAATGGCCTCTATCAAGAAAATAATAACACTCTCATTAGTGGGCATGAATATCATTAGTGGAAGTAATATAATGAGTAGGTGTCATTCGGGTAAAGGTTTCTGGTGGCTGGGCAGAGATGGGGCAGCTCAAACTCCCACCAGGCATAGTGAGAACTGTTTGGAGCCAGTATCAAAATCCAAGAAGGGTTAAAAGGGTAAATAACCCACTGGTAAGGTATAATA
>NW_024884161.1:13344-13593 GCF_019232065.1 Centrocercus urophasianus
GGCTCATCTCCTGCCTTCACAAGAACACTATTAACTGCTAAGTGGTCATCAGCTTCCAACCACCATTAATTTCTCACAGGGTCCTCAGGCTCCCCAGAAATACCTGAAGTGGGGGTTGCCTCGGAACTTTCCCCGTGCTCCTCCATACTCAATTTCATTGATTCTTAGTTGTTCCCCAAAGTCCACACCTCATAGCTACCACGTTAGTGTGACCAAATGCATATTCCTCTTTAAACCCCAGTCCACAAC
>NW_024884162.1:0-7769 GCF_019232065.1 Centrocercus urophasianus
TTCCTATTCCCATCCCAACCCCAACACGAACTCCATTCCCATTCCTACTCCCATTTCTACCTTAACCCCTCCCCATCCTAATCCAAGCCCATTCCCATTCCTATCCTCATCCTAATCCAGCCCCATACTCATTTCCATTCCAACCCCAAACCCAACCCCATTCCCATTCCTATCCCACCCCATTCCCATCCTAACACAATCCCAATCCCATTCCTATTCCTATTCCCATCCCAACCCCAACACGAACTCCATTCCCATTCCTATTTCCATTTCTACCCTAATCCTTCCCCATCCTAATCCAAGCCCATTCCCATTCCTATCCTCACCCTAATCCAGCCCCATTCTCATTCCCATCCCCATCCCCATCCCCATCCCAATCCCAACTCCATTCCCATTCCTATTCCCATTTCTACCCCGACCCCTCCCCATTCTAATCCAAGCCCACTCCCATTCCTACCCCCATCCTAATCCAGCCCCATTCCTGTTCCTACCCCAATCCCATCCCCTGCCACACCCCTCACCTTGTCACGCAGCTGCTGGATGGTGTCCCAGTAGTTCCCCCAGTCGCGGGTGCTGGGTCCCCTCTTGGCCAGGCTCTCCCGGATCTGTGCCTCCAGGCGCCGGTTGTTGTTCTCCAAGCTGCGCACCTTCTCCAGATACGTGGCCAAGCGCTCGTTCAGATCCTGCATCGTCTCCTTCTCGTTCTGCGCCACCCCAGACCCAGACAGCAGCAAACCGCCCCCATAACCTGCCCCATAGCCAGCCCCATAGCTTGCCCCATAGCCGCCTCCATAGCCACCCCCATAGGTGCTGGCGGTGCGGGTGATGGAGATGCGTGACCCCGACCCCCCGGCCCCGGCGTAGACGCTGGCAGCGCTGCTATGGGGCGCGAGGCGACGGATGCTCCCGGTGCGGGATGAGGTGGAGAAAGTGGTACTGCGGGACAAGCTCATGGTGACGGATGAACGGACAGACGGACGGACGGACAGATGAGTGGACGGTTGGATGATTGGCGGCGGGGATTTATAGGAAGCGCCAAGCAGGGGGCGGCCCCAAAGAGCCGCTGGCCCTTCGCCGATCCCTGGAAGGTGCGGCCGGATCCCGTGCCTTTGGGAATGGCAACAGGAGGGGGGAACGTAGGGGGGGCACAGGGAGAGCTCGGCCCCAGGGCCTCACTGCCGCAGGGGGACGCAGCTCCACAGGAACAAGGCTCAGCACTCTGCGTTGTGGGGAACCAGGACTCGGCCCCACATATTTAGGGGGACCCCAGCGGTGTCCTTGGGGACGCTCCGGGGGCACTTTTATGGACATTTCAGGAACACTTTGGGGACACTTTGGGGTCTCTTTGGAGATACTTAGGGGACACCGAGGACTCCATGCAGACACTTTGGGGATACTTTGGGGACACTCCAAGAAAACGCTAGGGACACCTTGGGGGCACCTTGGGGTCTCCTTGGGGACACTTTGGAGGCACTTTGTGGACACTCCAAGGAACACCTTGGGGACACTTCGGGGACACTTTGGGGGCACTCTGGGGTGTCCTTGGGACCCCACCCTCTACCCCCATGATCCCGCTGGATCCCCTCCCCCCCCTTCCTCCCCTCCCGTCCCTCCCTTATCTCCTGGCTCAGAGATGCATCAGCACCGCATTCCGCCCTTATCGTCCCATCGCTGAATGCTCAAGGACGCGGGGGGGAGGGGGTGGGGGAGCTGTGGACTTTTGCACGACTGCATGCCTTTGCACAAGCGTTCGCTTCTGCGTGTGTGCAGCACACAGACCCATCTCCATGCAAGCTTATGGTGCTCACCAGCTTCTCTCTGCTGCAAAAACGGGCATTTCAGCACCGGAATGTGTTTTCAGCCTTGCACGAGGGCACACTTTGCACGAGCACACACTTCTCCATGAGCACATGCTGCTTCAAAAGCACTCCCTGCTATAAAAATGGCTGCGTGCTCCTTGCACTTTTTGCGTGAGTGCACACTTTGCATGAGCATGCACCTTTGCAAAAGCACTTTCCCTTACACAAGAAGGACCTCTGCGTGTGAACTGCTGTGTTGCATGAGCACGCACCTTTGCACAAGCATGTCTTACGAGCACCGTCTTTTGCACAAGCACAGGCCTTTGCATGAGCCCCAAACTGCACAAGCACATGACTTTGCAGGAGTGCGCTCCCTTGCACAAGCACAGATCTTTGCACAAGCACAGACCTTTGCATGAGCTGAAGCCCCCAAGCTGTCACCTCGTAACCCTGTAGTGCCACATCATGCCCCCATGGTGTCACTTTGAGCCCATGATGTCACCTGAAGACCCCGTGGTGTCAGCTTGAGCCCCCAGAGTGACACCTGATGATCCCCTGGTGCCACCTGAAGCCCTCAAGGTGTCACCTCAGAACTTCATAGTGCCACCACAAGTCCCCATGGTGTCACCCTGACCCCCCAAAGAGCCACGTGAAATCCTCCAGGGTGTCACCTCATGACCCCAAAGTGCCACCTTAATGACCACTTAGTGTCACCTGAATCCCCGATGGTGTTACCTTGATCCCCCAGAGTGCCATCTGGAGACCCCAGAATGCCACCTGCAGTCCCCAGGGTGTCACCTCAGTGCCACAGTGCCACCTGAAGACCCCAAGATATCACCTCATGAGCCCATAGTGCCACAAGTTCCCATGGTGTCACCCTGAGCCCCCAGAGTACCACCTGAAGCCCCCAGGGCCTCACCTCGAGCCCCCAAAAGCCACCTGAAACCCCCAGAGTGTCACCTCATGACCCCAAAGTGCCACCTGAAGCCCACAAGGTGTCACCTTGAGCCCCCAAAGTGCCACCTGGAGACCCCATAGACCCAGATCGAGACCCCCCTCCCCCTGGGCACACCCCAACCTCCATCTGTGTTTGGGTGTTTCGGTGGAGGAGGGGTGGCAGGTAATGGTGACGATGACGTGGTGACGTGGGGCCCACCAGCCCATCAGCGCTGTCCCCGTCACCAAAGCCTGGCCCAGCCCAGTGCAAACAAAGGCAGGCGCAGAGCTTTGGCCCCCACCCAAAATTCCACCCCAACCCCCACCCTGGGAGGACAACGAAGGGTCACCAACCTCAGGGGGGGATGGGGGTGAGAATATTGAGGTGGGGACCTCAGGGTGGCACACAGGGCCTGGGGGGGAGCTGGTTGTTGTCGGTGTTGTGGAGGGGGGGGGGAATTTATGGGCTCTGGTGTGGGGACCCCCCTCCCCGTTCTATAGGGCTGGGGCTGCCCTATGGGGACGTGCCCATCTTTCCGTGTCTCAGTTTCCCCATTGTAAGAGGGTCTCATAGAGTTGCACCCTCCCATCCCTCGTGCCCCAGTTTCCCCATCTGAAAGGGGAGGGGGTCATAGTGTTGCTCCTTCCCCCCTCCCCCCCTTGTGCCTGTTACTCCACTTGTAGGGGGCCTCTTTGGGAAATCCCCACCCCCTCCAGGGGCTGCGGGAATGGCAGGGAGGTCTCACACAGCCCACAGACCCCTGCCCCCATCCACCCCCCCTCTCCCAAGCCCATCCCGCCGGCGCTGAGAACTGGGAATTCCTTTGAGATAAGGGTGGCTCCGTGTGGGGTGGGGGAGGACATTCCATAGAGCCAGGGAGAGAGAGGGGGAGGGGGGCATCTCCTGGGGGTTGGGATGGGGGGGGATATTTCTCCTGGCCAGGCCAGTGGGGGCTGGGACAGGGATGGGTTGTTGGCCATGATGGGACAGCGGTTGGTGGCCATAGTGGGACGAGGACAAGTTGGTGGCCATAGTGGCACATGGACAGGAGGCCACAGTGGGACTGGAACAGGTTGGCGGCCGTGGTGAGACAAGGACAGGTGGCCACTGAGGGACATGGAAAGGAGGCCATGATGAGACAGGGACAGGTCGGTGACCGTGGTGGGACAGGGAGAAATGGTGGGACAGGGATGGATTGGTGGCCATAGGGGGACAAGAATGGGTGGCCATCATGGGACAGGAACAAGGGGCCGTAGTAGGACAGAGAGAGGTGGTGGCTGTAGAGGGACAATGGTTAGTAGCCATAGTGGGACAGGGACAGGTTGTTGGTGATGGGACAGGGATGGGTTGGTGGCCATGGTGGGACAGTGGTTGGATGCCATCGTGGGACAGGGACAAATGGCCATCATGGGATGGGATTGAATTGTTGGCCATGGTAAGACATGGATGGGACGGTGGGACAACAACTGCTCCCCATAGTGTGAGCTCCCTGGGCTTCTCCACATGGATGAAGGGATGTGCTGGGGACACAGCAGTGCAGACATGGACTGAGGACACAAGGGGGGTCTGGGATTTGGGGACATGCTTCAGGGACTGTGTTTGGGAATGGGATTTGGGGACAGACTTTGGGAACTCCATTAGGGGCTGGGATTTGGGGACACTCCTGCAGGTGGATATCATGGTGGGTGGCAGCTGCATTTGGGGCCGAGCACTGAATTCACATCAAGTGAACACAGTGCAGATCCGATGTGCCACAGCAATCCCAATGGATCCCAGCAGATCCCAGTAGATCCCAGTAAGCCACGGTGGATCCCAGTAAGCCACAGTGGATCGCAGCCGTTCCGAAGGGGTTAACGGAGCAGCACAGCGCTCCTCCCCTGGGCGGCAGGATGCAGCCCCGCTCACCCGCCCCACAGCCGGCCCGTCCTGTCCTACAACCCCTACCACAATCCTACAACCCGTCCTGCAACCCGCACCGCAATCCTGCAACCTGTCCTGCAACCCACCCCACAGCCGTCCTCCTGCCCGCCCCACAATCCATCCTGCGGCCCTTCCTGCAGCCCCATGGCGCAGCCCGCCCTATAGCCCGCCCCATAGCCCTGCCCACCGCCCGCCCCACACCTCCCTCCTCCTACGCAGCGCGGCGCTCCGACACTATTCCCAAAACTCTCCTGTAACCTTTCCCAAAACCCTTCTCCAAATTGTCTTCCAGCCTTCCCAAAACCTTCTCCCAACCCTATAACCTTCTTCCAACACTACAACTGCCTCCCAACCTTCTTCCAATCCTATAAATCTTCCAACCTTCTACCAACACTACAAACTCCTTCCAAACTTCTTCCACCCCTACAACCATTTTCCATCCTTCCTCCAACCCTACAACCTTCTTCAAATCCTACAACCTTCTCTCAACCTTCTCCAACCCTACAACCATCTTCCAAACTTCTCCTAACCCTACAGCCTCCTTCCAACCTTCTACCAACCATCTTCCAACCCTACAACAACCTTCCAACCTTTCTCCAATCCTACAACCTTCCTCCAATCCTATAAATTTCTTCCAACCGTCTTCTAACTTTCCTCCAACCCTATAAACATCTTCTAACCTTCCTCCAACCGTCTTCTAACCTTCTTCCAATCCTGCAACCATCTGCCAGCCCTACGACCTTCCTCCAGCCTTTCTCCAACCCTAAAACCTCAGCCCCTCTGACCCACCATGTCTGTCACCATCACCAGGAAATCTGTGCGGAGCAGCTCAGCCGTCCCGGTCCGATCCTTCAGCTCCCGCTCCTTCACCGCCGGCCCTGCTGTGAGGATGAGCGCAGCCTCAGCCTTCGGCACCATCAGTGGGAGCCGTTTTGGGGTGGGGGGGATGCAGCGGGGTCCTGTGACCGTGTCTGGGGGTGGCATTGCAGCCGTCACCGTCAATCAGAGCCTCCTGACCCCCCTCAACCTGGAGATTGACCCCGACATCCAGCAGGTGCGCAAGGAGGAGAAGGAGCAGATCAAGACCCTCAACAACCGCTTTGCTTCCTTCATCGACAAGGTGAGGCCACCCCATAGCTGCCCCCATTGTGTCTGGGTGGCACCCGGGGTGGGGGGGAGGGGGGAAGAAGGGGGTCACAACTGTTTCCTGAGCTCTGGTGACCCTGAAGTCCCCTGGGGGGTGGGGTGGGAGGTGGCTGTGAGACTGCGAGGGCACTCTGAGCCTGCAGGGACACTGAGAGACCCCCCCAGGCACATCCTGAGCCCCCTTAGGGACACTGAGAAACTTCTGGGGACACTGAGACTCCTTTAGGGAGCTCCTGAGCCCCCCTTAGGGACATTGAAACCCCCCTGGGGGACTGAGACACTTTCAGGGATCTTGAGATCCCCTTAAGGACATTGAGAACCCCTTGGGGACACTGAGTCCCCCTTAAGGACATTGAGACTTTTGGAGGACACTGAGACTCCCTCAGGGACACTGAGACGCCCTTAGGGACCTTCTGAGACCCTTGGGACATTGAGACACTTTGGGGAACATCCTGAGCCACCATAGGAGCAGTGAAAGCCCCTTGGGACATTGCGACCCCCTTAGGGAAATCCAGAGCCCCTTAGGGACATCCCAATCCCCCTTAGGGATATTGAGACATCTGGGGACATTGAGATCCCCTTAAGGACCTTCAGAACCCCTTAGGGAACTCCTGAACCCCTTGGGGATGCTGAGACACTTTTGTGAACATCCCAAGTCCCCTTAGGGCCATTGAGGGAACATTAAGGCCCCCCTTAGGGACACCCTTGGCCCCTTAAGGACACCGAAACCTCCATGGGGACATCGTGACCCCCATGGTGACTTCTGAGCCCCCTGGGGACTTGCTGAGTCCTCTGGGGACACTGAAACACCTTTGGGGGCATTGCAGTCCTTTGGGGACATACTGAGCCCTTTGGGGACATTGAGACCTCCTTAGGGACTTACTGACCCTCTTTTGGTCCTCTGGGACTCCCTGAGCCCCTTGGGGACCTCCAAGCTCCTTCTGATGCATCCTGAGGCCCTTGGGGACATTGGGACCCCCCCTGGGGAGCCCTCTGTCCCCTTTGGGATCTTCTAAACCCCTTGGGAACATCGTGGAGACATTTGGAAATCTTTGGGGACACTGAGATCTCCTTGGGGATATCATGTTCCCCTCTGGAATCTGCCAACCCCTTTGCACACATTTTAGACCCATTTTGGACCCCCCTGGGGACACTGTGACCCCCTAAAGGACCCGCTGTCCCCCTTGGGAACACTCTGGGGGTACATCCATGTTCCATCCCAGTACCAGACATGGTGACAAAGCCGAGGGGGGGGGGAGTGGTGTGAGGTGGGACCTGGGGTGGTGGTGGCACTCTCCTTCTGTCCCACTGTCCCCTTTTTGTCCCCCTCCGCTGCAATCAGTCCCCCTACCAGCGTCTCATCGCTGTGTCCCCATAACCCCCACCCCCACGTCCCATATTTCATATCCCAACTCCACGTCCCGCTCACCCACTCACCCACCTCCAACATCCCCATGTGTCCCCATATCCGGCATCCTCATATCCCCATGTCCCCACATCCTCATATCCAACATTTCTACAGCCCCTTGTCCCTATTTATTCACAGCCCCACGTCTCAATGTCCCCAAATACCCACATTCCCCTTTCCCCATGTACTCACATCTCCACATCCCCATGTCCCTATATAATCACAACCCCACATCCCCGTATCCCACATCCCCATGTCCCCATTTCCAATGCCTCCATGGCCACACACCCCACATCCCCCTGTCCCCATATACCCACAACCCCACATCCTCATATCCCAGTGTTCCCATATCTGCACATCCCCGTGTCCCCGTATCCAACACCTGTGACCCCACACCCCCACATCCCCATGTCCAATGCCTCTGCAACCCCACATCCCCCTGCCCCTATATACTCACATCCCCGTGTCCTCACATCCCTGAATACCCACATCCCTATGTCCCTACATCCCCCCATCCCCATACCCAATGCCTCTGTGACCCCACACCCCTCCTCCCCCC
>NW_024884163.1:0-54195 GCF_019232065.1 Centrocercus urophasianus
CCCTCCCCTTCCCCCCTTTTTTTTTCTTTCAGTATTTGCCAAACAGTTCCTGTTTTGTAATGTGTTATTTTATTGCATCTATAAAATAAAAAAGTAGACTGTATTGTGATAAAATGGGATAACGCTCTGTATTTGTTGTGTAATAACATCTCTGACTGCTGTGGTTTAAGGCGTACTGATTGCCTTGCCTATGTCAGGCTGCTCCTGTTAGAAATCAGCAATTTTGGTAATTCTCTCTGGAAAATTGTGTTGAGAGTAAGTTGCCATAAGGTTGCAGAAAACAGAAAACAATGAAGGAACATACAGCCATTTGTGTTAGCTTTTCTGTTCAGGACTTCTCAGCTCAGACAGAACTAAAAATGTGCTAACAGGAGAATCCACTTCAGCCTTGGAAAATTGTTTCTGAGGAACTGTTTGGGCTCCCGCATTGCAACCACTTTGTTCCTTGTTTTGTATATAACAGTAATAGCACGTCTCTGCCCCAGTGGAACACTGTGACATTTCATTACACGAGAAATAGTGAAGAGCTCAGATTCAGAACATTTGGGACTGGGTGAAAACATTATTAACTGTGCTCTAACCCTCCTTCCATATAGAAGCTTAAAATGGCAGCATCACAAGGATGGCTGCACAGCTGCACGGTCTGCTCGTTTTCATCAGGCCATAGCCAGTCTTGGTCAGAGGCATCAGAGAGCAGAGAAGGTATCTGCTATCTTTGTTCAATACTCTGATGACCTTTGGGCCTTTCACAGAGGAGAAGCAGAACAATTTTTTGCTTTTTTAAAAGTTTTTGTTTGTTTGTTTGTATGTTTTTTGTGGGTGTCCTGTATTCTAGAACCACGGGAATTTGATCCAATTTGTCTTCCTTCTGATCTTAAGGAAAATTTTAGAGCATGGATAACTTTGATGCAAATATTCAGGGGTGTTTTGAGGTGTGTTTTAAAGTACCCTGACTCTTTCTCTACAGAACGGTTATAAGATAGTAACTTTTACAGTGAGAAGACTTACTACCTTACTCCTATCTTTGCCTTGTCTTAAAATACACATTAAATATTACAATATATCTTATGGTTTTAAGTGTCTGTCATAGTTTAGATATTGAAGACCAGTTCCATTCAGTTCTTTACTTACTGCTTGGAAGTAACGAAGATTATTCCATAAATACCTACACTGGTGGCTAATTTAGTGATATATCTGGCCAAGTCAATTGAACGAGGTACAGATGTTGAAATGTGAGATGCTGTCACTTCTCTATGAACTGTATTAAGTTGTCATTGACTTAGATATGATTCTTGAAAGAAGTCTAACTTCATGGTACATCTGTTGCCAAGCTATGGCTTGTATTGTGTGTACTTACTGGGTTAATTACTTCGCCTAAAAAGAAAAATAATAACCTCCTGGCACCATGTAATTATTTTAAATGTTCATGATCCTGGTAGTTTTCCATTCAGTATTTCTGGGAGCAGTCCTGCTGTTCTTATTTACCCTATAACCTCCTCCTTCTCTTGAACCACTCACTCCAGCAGTACTTCTACATGTAATGCAGCAGCCCCTCATTTCCCATCAGATGTCAGTCCTATTTAACTGAAGCCCTACAAATCTTGCAGTGCAGTGTATGTTCTACTCAATCTCACTGGTCTAATACAACTGAAAGAGGAATTCCCTGAAGGAATAGAAACTAATCCAAATGTCAACCTAATGCTGAACTCTTAGATCACTCTTTTCAAGACGAAAAGAATATACTGTACATACTAGCTACATTCATAGGATTAGTAATGATTTTTTTTTTTTTTTTTTAACATGTGAGGAAGCTTTACAAGATATTCAGGATTTCAGAATAGACTTTTCTTTCAGAATTAACTTCCCTCCATGGAAAGTAGGCATTTATAATGGTCATATATTTATTTAAACTTATGGTTTCTGTGCAGTAGTAGATACTTCCATATAGAAAACTCCTTAGCTTGTGAATTTTTTAAGATCTAGGCCTGCACAAACTCACACACAGAGATTTATTTTATAGCCTAGTCCCAAGAAACTAGTAACAAGACTCCCATTGACTGCAGCAGGGCCAGGACTCCAACTGCTGCTCCCAGAGAGGGTAGTGCTGCACAGCTGAATGTTTACCAGGTTTTTTCAGTTGTGGGTTTGAGGCCCGGTTTTGACAAGAGACGTCATATATTTTCCACATCTGTCTTATTGTTGCTACATCCTGGGCAAACATGTCATATATCAACAATGAGAAAAAAAAAAGGGCATTTTCTGTCTCGGGGAGCTTCAGATTGGGTAGAACTGAAAAAACTAATGGCAAATGCTGACAGAGGATTAACCTTTGAGAATTAAAACTACTTTTTCCCCCCATAAACTGAAGCCTGTAATGGTTGTGTCAGGAAGGACACACACAAATGCAGACATCTATGCATGCATACTCGCAAGTCAGAATTGCTGCAAGCAGAAATCTGTTTGTGATGGTAAGATCTCAGCTCAGTGCTGAGTCCAGCACAGTGTTAAAGCAGTGTTTCAGTGAAGCTTTCAAGACAAAAATGACAAGGTCTTGGGCTGATCCTGTCCTAACAAAGATTACGGAGAGATTATCTTTAAACCCAGACAGAATTTTGAAGTGAAGTTAACTGAAAGTTAACTGAAGTAATCTGAAAACTTGAATTCTGTCATTTATATTCAGTCTGAAGCTGGCCATTTGTCTGGGAAATTGTCTGGGTCAGTATGGGACCTTTTGTGCTTGAAGTTAGTGCTATGGATACTTTTCATGTCTGTCTACAGACCCGGTTAGAAGCAGGATTGATGTGGGTATAGTCCTCCTTGCAGTACAGCCCTGTGGATCCACAAAGAGCCACAGATATTGGCTCACAAATCTCCTGGAAAATCCTGTACCAGGTCCAGCTCTAAATCATACGGTGTTCCTCGCCACTCTCCAAAACCTATGCCTTGCCTGTCACTGAAGTTTGGGATTGTTCCTGGTCTTTCTGGCCTGTATTCCCCTCTACTCTCAACCACCAGCACAGCATATCTGTCTTTGTGTTATGGTAGATATGACCTAGGAAAAGCTTGCTACAGGCTGCACTACAAAAAGAAGAAAAAAAAAAGAAGATGAAAATCAAGTTTCCCAAGATCAATTTTGTCTGCTGAGTTTTTTGTTTATTGAGGACTGTATGATGTATGGGCTGCTCATAGAAAAGTAGGACTGTGATTAGGAAATAGGAAGAAGTTTTCCAAATGGGGACTTGACTTGTCAAGCTGTCTGGAATCCAGACCTCATTCAGCATCAGCGCTGAAAAAGTTGAATTTTTGTCAATTTACTGTGCTCCCTGCTGTTGTGGGCACATCTAAACTGATCTGCAAACTGATGCTCCCAGCTATTCTAATGCTAATCAACTATTCTCATATTTCCCAAATAATTTGGGAAAAGAAATATCCTGATTATTTTATATCTTCTGAGGAGAAGAGAAAGTCTACAGCTATGACTGACATGTACTCCTCTTCCTTCCTCTCAGAAACATTTCCTACCACTAGGCCCAGCTTCTCCTGCCTCTCTTCATTCTGGAGGAACTAGTGAATATCAACCATGCCTTCTCTGGTTAGCATAATAGAATCACTAATGTTGGAAAAGACCACAGAGACCATTTAGTCCACCTGTCTACCGTTGCTGATCTCCATTTCCTGGGCCAGAATGGGAATGCAAGTGTGTGGACTTACAAGAAACCACATGTTTTACAGCCTGTGTGATGCCACTCAGTTTCAACAGAGAATTGATCCTGTGCCCTACTTGTGCCAGGTCCTACTTTCTTATCTATGCTCTTCACATGACTAATCAGCTGGTGGCTCTTGCGGTGATAGTAACACTCATACAGCATCACATACTTGCATGGATAGAGCTTATCTCTACCCAAACACATAGATTTCTCCTTGAGGAGAAAGAAATAGAGCCAGCAACTCTGTCTCAGTAACTCCATTATATTCAGCATTAATTATTCAGACTGGAACAGACAGGAATCTCTAGAACTGCTTTACTGAAGACAGCCCTTATGGTCACAAACCACTGTTCCTACTGCTACTGTAAGACAGGGAGTCTCCAGCTGAAAAGGTAGACATGCAGACAAATTGAGGGGAATGTTTCAGGTGACTCCCACGAGGGGAGTAAACTCTTCAAAAGGGCTGACAACAGCAGGACTAGGGGAAATGGATTGAAGTTGAAGGAGGGAAGATTTAGGTTGGATGTTAGGGGGAAGTTCTATACAAGGAGAGTGGTTAGGCCCTGGAACGGGCTGCCCAGGGAGGTTGTGGATGCCCCGTCCTTGGATGTGTTTAAGGCCAGGTTGGACAGGGTCCTGGGCAACCTGATCTGAATGTGTGTGTTTGGTGGCCCTGCTAGGCAGGGGGGTTGGAACTACATGATCCTTGAGGTCCCTTCCAACCCGGGTGATTCTGTGATTCTGTGATTCTGTGACTTGTCTAAGGAATGAAGCAATGTCCATCTGAAGAGTTTAATCTGTGTCTTTCTCTGTGGAGAGGTGATCAGTGTCTCTCTGATCACTTCTCACTTTCTTACTACTTTGCCTCCGGCCTCTTGCCTTGAATTTTTCTCTCTGTGTGGTGAATATGAGAAAGAGAAGGTTTGGTTTGCGTTCAGACATTATATTTGGCCTGGAGTCAATTTTCCTACAGACAATAGAATTCCCAACAGGTTTTTAGTGATATGCACATGACGCTGGAAGGATGATTTCTGCTCAGGGTACCTACACACAAATGAGCCCAGCAACAGTAACACCCCATCACTTGTTTGCCCTTGGGAACCTGTAGCATCTGCTCAAGGGGATGGTAGTCTTTACATACATGGCAATGGACATTCAATTTGAGTCCTCTATTCTGATGACAGCATCAATCTGGATGAGACACCAGTATGGCACAGTGGGGCTCAAAAGGGTGCTAATGCAAATCTGTATGGGAAGGGAAAGATGCATGGAGTGGGAGGTGTGGGAAAGTCAGCTATGCACACCAAGCAGAGAAAAAACGTCATCCAGGACTGACAGCATACAGCTGTTGCCCAAGGCTAGCTCTTCATTATCACACACTTGACTTGAAACTGTAGTGTCAGCCCTCCAGCCTCCAGCAAGGAGTGTTGTGATGGCTACAGACAAGTGAATTTTCCCCTTGAATCCAAACAGAACATTAAAAAAAAAAAAAAATGAGCACTGAGAGAATGAAACTGTGTTGAACTACACTAACAGTTCTGGATGAAAAGAAGCTGGAGAGAATGTTTGTATAATGCCAAATTCTGCGTATTCCAAATTAAATATTGGCTTGCTTATTCCTTCTTTTTTTTTTTTTTAAATTTTATTTTTTATTTTTTGGAAGCACCTCCAGCAAGGCGTTTTCAACTGAGAAAAAAAAAACAGCTTTGTTTTTGAACAACTATTCAGTTCAGAAAGTTTTGGTTTGGGTTCTGTGTGGCAGAGCTCCCTGCTTTGTTTTTGATTGCTTATTGTCACCATTGAATCAGAACTGTTCTATGCTCGCTGCTCCAGTGCTGATGATTTTCCCAGGCTCCTCCAGATGAAAGTGCACACAGCAATAGCTTTTTACTTCCCTCCTAGCCCAGCATTATCATGTTTGCCCACGCTTCTAAGAGATCACATGCTGCTGGCTTCCAGGCTCGCTGGTAAGGGAAGGCAAAGGAAGGTATCTCAGCAAAATAGATGTCTTGGAGACCCTTCTGCCCCTCCCTCAGCTGTCTGAGGCTGTGTGAAGGAGAGTTCAATGCAGTGGAATGATATAGGCAGATCCACTGAAGTACACAGGACTATTCACATTTCTGAATTTAAGAAGATGTCTGGCTCTTTCTCTTAGGGCAAATGTCATTCCTGGGCATTCATAAGCTAGTAGAAGGGCCGTGTTTTTCCCCAGCTTGGGCTACTGGAGCTGGAAAAGAGCTGGAAGTATCTTTTAATTCTACTTTTTTTTTTTTTCTTTCCTCATCTAGTTGAGCAACAGGCTCTCAGTAATCTGAATCACCGTAATTCACAGATCTAACAGCTTTTTACTGAAAAAAATAAGCTTTTCTATTAACCTTTTTTGCCAAACTTTGTTTGACATAGTTGCACATAGTTGAAAATGACTGACTAGATAAGGCTGGAACTTGAGGAGAAACAAGTGCTTTGATAGTGGGTAATTCTGGTACAAAGCAGTTACCGCAGGGACTGTAATCGGAAACTCACTCCCATTCAGCTTCCATTCAGCTGTAAGCAGATTTGCTTTTACGTGGTCTAATAATTGTGATAGGACAAGGGGATTGGTTTAAAGAAAAAGTGGAGAGATTGAGATTAGGCATTAGGAGGGAATTCCTCACTAGAGGGCGGTGAGGCCGTGGCACAGCTGCCCAGAGAAGCTGTGGGTGCCCATCCCTGCAGGCAGCGCAGGCTAGGTTGGATGGGCCCTGTTCTAACCTGACCTGCTGGGTGGCAGCGCTCCCGTGGCAGGCACTTGGGGTTGGGTGGGCTTTGTGGTCCCTTCCAACTCAACCATTCTGTGATTCTGTGATGCACTCATCAATCGATCACATTATTCCCAGCTCTAAATCCTAACTTGTGAAATAGTGTGCAATGTTTCAGCAGCTTTTCCAAGGCATGTTATGTTTACTCATTGAATTGAACAGTACTTAAAAATCATGTTTGTAGTCTTTTAAATGCCGCAGAAAAACAGACCTGGAAAATCACAGTTCTGCTGGGCTTGTTTGTGTATTTAGAATGTGTTTTACATGTCAACCCAGAAATTACAGTTTCTTCTATTTTCTTGTTTGAATAATACCTAAGACTATCACCAAGTTGCTTGACAGTTGTTCTCAGTGTGGAACTCTGCACATTTACTGCACTTGATACTTAGCAGCCTCATTGCTTTATCCCATCTCCCTGGTGACGTGGTCATACCTAGTGATATAAAATCGCTCAAGTCAATTGCTGTTTCCGCAGGTGGAAACACTTATTCTACTGCACCAACAATTTGTCTATGAACTCCTGTTTCTCTAATCATAAAAATGCTTCCATGACTTAGCACAGTGTGTTGAGGAGAAACACCTAAGCCTGTAAGCATGTAAGGGAGGGAAGATTCAGGTTGGATGTCAGGGGGAAGTTCTTTACAGACAGAATGGTGAGGTGCTGGAACAGCTGCCCAGAGAGGCTGTGGATGCCCCGTCCCTGGAGGTGTTCAAGGCCAGGTTGGATGGGGCCCTGGGCAGCCTGGTCTGGTATTAAATGTGGAGGTTGGTGGCCCTGCATGTGGCAGGGGGCTTGGAGATTCATGATCCTTGAGGTCCCTTCCAACCCTGGCCATTCTGTGTGATTCTGTGATGCAGCATAACAAAGCATTTAAAGACTGTCAGGACTATGTATTCTACATGAAGCTTGTTTCAGTGAAATGTAACTGATCAAGATCTTCTGCTGTTACTAAACTACATCCTTCCACTGAAGCCTCAGGATGTCTAAGAGCACAAAGCAGTGATGCCTAGAGGTAAATACACTGGATAAAGAGCAGCACAGTCTTTGTAGCATGAGGCTATGCTCAGGGGAATAGATAACCTCTTCCTATGCAGGGTTAATTAGCTTTATCAACACACACTCCTGCTCCACAAAAGGTACCATCCTGCTTCCAGTGCTACAGCAGGCTCATCTATAGCTGGAGGGACTCTGTAGCCAGTAGTGTGTTATGGAAATACTCAAAAAAGATAGTTGAGCTGTTTAGTCATGTCTGAGAACGTGAACCATTTTTGAAGCCATTTCCCCTGCGCACAAGTCCTTTTTTTCTCCAGCTGCTCCTTCATTCTCCCACTTACAAGCAGTCAAACATGCTACCACTACTCTCTTTTTCTCCATAATCACGGCAAATCTCTCATTTCCAGAAAAGTCCTGACTGCTGTGAAAAACTCATTTCGACTGCCAGAAAGCTCATATTTTTTGGATTAGCAGTGCAGAATGTGAGCAAAATATCTCCATGAACTGAACAGCAAGAGGACATCTTGTGATGTGTACACAAATTATGCCCCATATTCTTGTGGCCTTGTGGCAGACGCTAACAAACTCATTATCATAGCACTGAGAGGTAGGGTAGTGTTAATTATTCTAAAATACAACCATAAAGTAGATGATAAAACTTGGGCCCAGGAAAGTAGCTAGCAGGCTAGATTTCCTACTAAAATCCTGGGGATTGTGTTGTTTCTGCAAACCTTTGTAGATCTGTAGGAGACAGACGCATGTGAGGTCACACTGAATCCATTAGAGCAGCTAGGGACTCTTCCTAGAAACTGGATCAGCATCTCCACTGCTGCTGGCTAAGTCAAGAGAGTTTCCTTATACTGGGAGGAGCTGCTATGAATAAAAGTCAGGAGCTAATTTCATTTCTTGCTACAACAGCTAGGTCCCTAAATTTGCAGGTCAGTGTCAGTGATACAACCTGCTCCCTCCTCCTGATTTGCAGCAACCCACTGTCTCTCTCAGTCACTAACATTTCCCCCTCTTCCCTTTGGGTTATGTGCTGGGAAGTACCCTCTTCCAAGTCTGATACAGAGTGCTCTGTTTCTATTAATTTGTCTCCCTCCTCATCTCATCTGGAAAGTGGATTACTATCACCTGGACACTGTTGATGAAGGAGTAGGTAGTTTTTCTACCACAAGTGAAAGTGGATGGTGACTTAAAGTTTTGCAGGGCTGTGTCATACTCTGTTGTCTTGTGAAGTCGTTTAGGGAACAGCCTGTGTTTGCACCACAGTTAGTTACAAATAGTTCACAAGAATGTACACAAGGTGATGAATGTCTGAGCAGCAGCTGGGGAATGTAAATGGCAGTCTTGTTGATTGTTGATAATTTTGTTGATAATTTCTAGTCCCTTTTAGATTTTTCGTTCTTAGTTTATAGGCTCGGAGATTTCTTTCTGTAAACTTAAAAATATTGTGCAGTGTGAAGGATGAAGTATTGCTGAGCAGGCCAAAGGCAGGTTGTGAGGATCCTGTAGGAAAGAAAGGGGCCATCTGGAAGAGAACTGCTCCGCTCCTTTCTCCTGACAGATTACTGAATGTGTTAAGCTTTTAGAATTTGCCTCTGTCTTTCTCTCTCTTTCTTTAATTAATAAGACACTATTAAAGCCAAAGGAAAAAGAACGTAAAATTGAGAGAACTGTCCTCCCATGTACTAAATCCGACTTCATTGCTAAGTCACTGGCTCCCAGGGAACCACTCCTTAAGAGTTCCAGGATAATGCCACACTATCTCACTATCTAAACATTTCTTTTCTTCCAACACACTACGATGGTGGGAGGGAAAAAATAAATAAAGGTTCGCTTTTCTTTTTCCTAGTGGCTTAAAAAGGGAAAGTGTATGCAATTATTTTCATTCTGAAACTTCAGTGGCAACAGTGCTATCTGATTGTGTCAAGTTTGTTCTCATCGTTTCTTTGTCTGATTTGATTTCGTGGAGTGAAAGAGTTTTCAGCCAAAGTAAGTGATGAAAGCAATAAATAAATAATTAAAATAAATTAAAGGATGAAGAGTGGCAGTACAGCACAGGCCATGGTATGAGTCAGCAAATGGAATATGCACCTAATATTTTCAGTAGTCTGCACTAAATTAGTAGCCGATGACAAAAGCCCTGTTAGTGCATGTTCTTTGCATGGACACTGCTGCTAGTTGAGGGTCATGGTTCTCCCTTTGGCCACAGTAATGCACCTTCTGAATTAGGAAGATCTTTGCAAACCCAAGGAAATTTAAGTTGTGTAGCAGTTGTGATCAGTTTTCCAGTCCTTTGAGGGCATAAACATACCAGTTCTCCATCACTCACAGAGCATCTGAGGGCAGACAAATTTTCTTGTACTTTCTATGCAAGTAAGAAGAGCTTGAAGTCCTACCTGCTGCAAATCTTTCAGGATGATATTTTAAAGCAACAGAACAAGGACAAGTGGTCATTTCCTTCTACTCCACTAAAGAGTACTGCAGCCTCAGGTATGTGTGCATGCATAATTTTTGGGATGGATATAGGGTGAAAGAAGCAGAGGGGTAGTACTTATGTAGCAATGGGAAATCTGTGGTGAGTTTCCTACATGGCTGTCTGGGCTGAATGCCGAACAGATAGTTTGTGAGAAGAGAGTTTATGGCACCTGGTTGTGTTACCAATCCCTACACTGTTGACTAAACTTGGGTAAATATAGCATTTTGGGGGGAAATATATATATATGCATATATATGTAAATATATATATATATATGTGTGTGTGTGTATATATGTAAATATATATATATATATATACATATATGTATTATATATGTATATATATGTATGTATATGTATATTCTTTTATTCCCTTTTATTTTTTGCTGTAAGTCAGATATTGTCAAGCTTCTTCCAGTCCTGAAATACAAAGGACAATTTCTGTGATAAGCCAGGAAGAAACTCCACACTGTTTATTCTGACTACCTTTTAATTCTTTAGTGATGATATCTGGGAACTTGCATATGCACTGCATGGAACTCTTCCCTCCACGAGGAAAGAGTAGACCTGGGACATACTGTCTTACTGATCTAAACCAAGAAGACTTCATCTTCAAATATAAGAAGTCCTAGAGTAACTTGGTCCATGATATGCATGTCAAAGAACCACATAAGATGGGAAGGAAAAAGAGAAATGAGACAGTAACAAGTATGAAGAGTTAGTATGGATTGAAGCAACTATGAGAAATAACAGTTAGAACAGCAGGGCACAGCAGTGGAGAGAAGAAAAAACAACAAACTGTGTAGTTAGTACTTTATTTCTTTTAGTGAGAGAGGCTGCTTCAGTGTGGTGTGTCCTTGAGGTCACAGAGTATTTTGAAGATTGGTGGGTAGAGAGAAACACAGTAAAAAGACACAGAGGTAGGCGCAGTGAAAAGGCAGATTTATTTACTAGTAATACTGTACAGAGAAAAAAAAGAGAGAAGCCACAGTTACAGCATGGCTGTTGCTGGCAGTGTTCTTGTTTTATTTATTTTTGATTTTTTTTTTACTCTTTTTTTTTTTTTAATCTGAAGAAAAAAACATAACAGTCAAAAAAGTACACTTCAGGTTACAAAGTACAGCAGCTATCCCCAGCAATTCTAATCCAGTGTTAGCACAGCAGATTTTCCCCAACAAAAAGGGAATTTATTTACATTAGCTCACAAAGAAAGTGGGAGACTAAAGCTTAAAAAAAATCTCAACCACAACCTACATTCACCATAAAAGCTGCATTTTACACAACATTTTCTTGAACCCCTATAACGAGTCATTCTTCATCTGTGGAGTGAATGGAGTTGGGAAGGGCAGGAAACATTTGGAAGTGTTCTTTTGCCTCTGCCCTGACCTGCTCTTGCTTGTCTATCTTTGCTGTGCAAAGATTCAGAGGCCATAAAAAGGTTTCAAACAAATTTATATTTTCTATCAGCCCCTAATTGGTGCCTACATCCATCTTGGCAAAATACAGTGACAAAATTCAAGCCCATTTTCAGTTAAGCACCTTAACCATAGGTGCAGGCAGATCTTAACACACCCCTGAAGCTATCCCTAATGAGCCTAATGAGCACAGTGCTTAAGTATGTGTTACACTTCCAGCAATTGCTTAAGGTCAGTGGAGCTTAAGCACTGTGTCCAACTGGGAATTTATGTGGTTGCACAGAACCCTCTTTATTTTTGACTTCACCTCTCTGACCACCACATTAACTTGGAGGGACACCAGTAGCTTTTTGGCATCTAGCTTTACTGAGAGCGCATTTGTATGCTGGATCTGTCTGCAGGGAAGTTCACATTTTCTCCTGGCTCCTTCAGCCTGCTGGTAGCAACCTGACAGCTAGGGGATGGTTTGCCTCCTGCTCCCCTACGAGGCTTCTGGATGCTGGTATCTTATGCACTTGGGCATATCGAGCTCATATCTAGCTTGGGGGTTTAACATGTTCCCATAGGAATGGAAAGAAAGACAGCACTGTTACCTAAATAACAAGGCTATTGTGGTACCTCGGGGGATGCTAGATGAGTAGACAGAGAATGCTCCTCTGGTATCAGATTTGCCCTACAAATCTAGGAAAATGCAGGGAAAAGTCCAAAAATTGAGGACAGGATACTGCCATTTCATGTAACTTGGGACTCACCCAAACATGCCTGAGGTGAGTGAGATTTTTGGCTCTAGTCTCTCTTCTTTCCCCCATTTTTGCTCATAGGGAACCACGAAAAGTGAAGCAGAGAGGGGAAAAAAGGAACAACTGAGCAATGTTGTCTGAAATGAGAGCAAGTACAGAGACAGGGGACAGGCAGAGTGTGGAGCAGAGGCGTGCAAAGGGAAAAATTTGGAAGAGAAACTCACACTGCCTCTTTTAATTCATGTTTGTGTGCAGGCATGAAATTCAGCTCAGCCCTCCTCAGGCCACCAGGAGTTTTGGTTGCCCAGAAGGCATTCATCTGCTTTCAAACACAGTTGGCCAGGAGGTCATGTCTATATATACACCTCTCTGCAGAAAAGTGCACCAGTTTCACAACACCATTTACAAAATCTATCTAATTAAAGCAATAAGAAGATACAGTGAAAACAGCGTAAGCCTTGCTTATAGCAATATTGTTTAAAGCCCAGGCCCCAAAAGCATTTGTTCCTATCCTTAAATTTCTCTGAGACGGGTCTTTCCATTAGACTAAAAAGGGCAGTTTGCGTGCTTAGTTGTATGCTTATGAGCAAGTCTTTAGGCGTAACAAGATATTCAAGATCAGGTCTAAGTCACTTAGTTTACAGTGTAAGTTAAGGGTGTATAAATGTATCCAAACTGATGCATGTGAGTTACTCAGATCACTCTAATTATTTTTTTTTTTTCAATTTCTAAGGTAGACCTTAAAAAAAAAATCTAAAAATTGCTTTACGAAGCATTTGGGAAAAAATCACAGAGGAAGGTTTGCAATACAATAACAGCAATATTGCCCAAAATAAGAGAAGCATTTGCAAAGTGGGGAAAGGGAATCAGAATTTTTCACAAATTTGCCCTTAAGAAACGTAACACAGTCTTAGTCCATTGAGTAGCTCAACTGGAACTGCCACAGGAAAGGAATTAGGTAATTTGCAAGACATTCTGAACCCATGAGGAAAAAGGCTCAGTTTTGTGATGCTGTTGATTTTAAACATGTGGGGCATTTTTAAGAACTTCATGCACCCTTGTCACTATTTACAAGTAAAATACTATTATATGTTTATATTACAAGTTGGATTTATATTCTCTTTGGACTAGATGGAAATCCATTCATTTTCTAAATTTAATAAATTCATCCATTTTATACAGCTCACTTGTTTACATGCAAAAATTACAGTCCACCTTAATGTTGGATATTGTCATAGCCTGTAACTTCTGATTGAGCTCAGAACTAAATTTTTTTTTTTTTGCTTTTCAGAAAGCTCTTGAAATTTAATCTGAGATAATCCTAAATTTCCTAAAAGACAGGGAGAGCTAGTTGAAAAAGAGTGAGTTTAAAAAAATGTCAGATACCGCATATTAGCCTGTGGGAAAATCCTCCACTTTGTCCAAATGATTTTGTTCTACTCCTTCCAGTGCCACCACCTCTTGTATTTTGAAAAAACATGTCATAGTTCTTATTATTTGTATCTCTTTATTGAAAGAAAGTAGTTATTATCTACCATGATGGCATTCTAGATAAGGTTGTCTATCTATAGAAAGCATAGGTCCACCTTTTTTTCTTCTTTCTTTCTTTTTTTTTCTTCGAGGAGGAGAAGGAAGGGAAAATAAATGAATTTATTTAGCTGTGTTCACAGCAGGTATTTTGGATACTACTCTTATACTGTTAGTCTTTAAAAAGCGTTGTGATCCTGGACAAAAATGTGGTTAGGTCTACAAAAGATCCCAAGAAGCTGGGCATTGTCATCAATGTACGAAAAAGTTCCAAGGCTCAATGTCACAGGTAGGATGATATTCAGAAACTGAAATCCCTATTTAGGATTTGTATCTCATTACAAAAATACTTATTCATTAAAAAAATACGCAAATGTAAAATACTACATTTTCTATTATATCCCCACTTACTTTCCAAGTACACCATTTAGATTTTGGACTAAGACAAATTGTAGAACACCTTTTTTTTCTCTAATGACTCACTATGCTATCTTCCTGCCCAAATTAAGTTGTATTTCCGATCTTAAGCGTTAAGAATCAGTAGTGAACTTAGATAGAACGGCAGGGGACTGATAAAACAGTTGTCAGGGAAGTCCCACTGAATGTTTGCTCAAGAATACCACTGCCATGGTAGCAATGCTGACTCAGGACCTGATCCCACTGGATGCTCAGCTCAGCACCATCTTGCTTTATGTTTTTCTTAGCAGAAGTAGCAACACTCAGAGTTAGCCTCTAGGTTTAGACTGTTCTGGGCAAACTCAGCATGTATGAAAGTGGTGCAGGTACCCAAATAACACCCAAACTACACCCTGTATTAATCACTCATGCCCTGGTCTTGCAGACATCTACACACACGTTCCTCCCATGAGTAGTCCTGTTGACTGAAATAGGCCTACGTACACTGGGGTTAGACATATGTGTTTCTGTTTGCAGGACTGGGGACTTTTATTGCACCATTACAGGTTCGCTTCATGGAGAAGGGCTTGTGCACTCTTCTCTTACTGGGGATTGAAAGATAATGTTGTGTTTATACAGCTTTGGAATACAGCCTGCACTTTTTTGGGGGGAAAAAAAAAGTGGGAAAAAAAAAAAAAAAAAGAAACGAAGATACAAAAAGAAGGAAACCCAAGAGTTCTAAGGCAAACTGTCAAATGGCACATCATACCTACTTTGTCATTCATTTAAATAACATCACAAAGGCAGACCAAAGGAGTTCTGTAAACATATACCATACAGTACATCAGCCACGGGAAAATAAAAAAAGAAAATAACCCTGTAATTCTTTTCTTTCTGTATTGATATTCTTGTAATTGAAAGAGATTGCCTAGCCACTAATTCTAATGTTGTGTTTTCTGATTTGTATTTTTCTTCTGTTTTTTTTTTATTTAAAAAAAGAAGAAGTAGGATGCAGTGGTTTGAAAATAAATAGTCCCTGAATGAAAACAAGGGACAACATGGAAACCGGGTTCATAGAAACTTAGAAAATACAAAATATAAAAAAGTTTCATAGGTTACTTTTTTCCAGTTTAGGAAAAGATATGCTGAAAAGAGTTTTCTTGTTTTCCTTACAAAAATTAAGGCGAGCAGTTCGTTGTGGCAAAATGTTAACACTGAATCAGTTTCTGACTGTACCTTTTTGTATCTCTTCATGCTGAAATAGAAAATGTACAGATGATGGCATAAGATAAACAGACAGGGAGTTTGCTCAAAACAATACAAAAAACTCCCGTTACGATCCTTATGAAATCTCTCTCTGCTTTACTGTAGAGTGGACCTTTTCCTTCAGATCTGATTGTGCATATATTTCCACTGGCTGCTTTCTGTCTGAGGGCATGAAGAAAAATTCATGCCTTCCAAAGCTCAAAGAAGCCCTGGAAATCAGTTTACATTCATCAGCATATACTAACACACTTGAATTCCCATGTAATTTGGCTGCAGTCTAATGGCTAGTATGGACAAGCTGATGTCCAACAAGGCTGTTGCACTTGCAGAAGAAAATGATTGGAATAAGCATGTTTCAGGCAGTGTAGCTAAGACTCTCAGAGTTCAGACTGATTTGCTTTTGTTTTGTGTTTTGCTTGACCTCAGATATGGAACTACCATTGACTAACAAAGACATACCCTTTGCAACTCACCTTCAGGTTTTTGTTTTTGATCTGTCATGGCCCGTGAACCATGAAGTTCATATGAACACAAAAAACACTGGCCTTCCTAGGCACTCAATGTCAGCTACAGGTACCGAGCAGTAGGTATTTGGCAGGTTTAAGTTTTAAGGCTTGTGCTCTACTTCTAACCACTGAAGGGCCACTTCTGAGCTCTTACATGCCACCATCTCCCTACTACATTGTGCCTCAAATGTCACATGGTCTCAGATGTATTCTGGTCCCAGCCTCAGCATGCATCTCCCAAAGCTGGCCACTAAGGGAGTCATCCCCAAAAAGCTGAGTCTGTATTGAACCAGAAGATCATCTGACTGGGGAGTGCAAGGCTGAAGAGAAGGATGGACAGATCAGATAAGGAGTGGTACCCGAGAATGTCCTCAGTCAAATCCAAATGTCATGAGCAGAGGACTGTGGGGAAAATGTCTGTAAGGGGAAGAGTGGTAGGGAAAACGTTTGGCCTGGGAAGAGGTGAGGAGGCCAGGGTGGCCATGAAGGCAGGATCACACCCAGAGGGGGAATGACTGGCCAGTCCAGGACGAGAGATGCAGAAGATGTTTTTTGAGGTGAGGTATGCTGGCCCCAGAATGACAGAACTACTGCAAAGCATGTCTGCAGGCCTCACACTGGCTCTTGAGTAGGTTGAGTCAGACTCCAGAGGCTTTCATGGTGCAGAAAAGAAGTAAAAACTGTTTTACTGTCCCTCTGGTTTATGTCACAAGGTTCTTGCAATTCTTGAAGTTCTAAGCATGCCCTGCTGAAGCCTTGGCTATTTCCCCATTGCACAGTGCCTGGACTGGAGCAAGCAATGATGATGTGACTAAAGCTGCATGGGTCAGCGCTCCTCAGCTAAGTTGCAGTGACTTCACATTGCTCCTTGGAAACACACAAAAAGCCCTGAAATGGTTCTGTGTGATGGTGTCAGGGTCTGGATTACCACGGCCAGGCTGATGAATAGCAATAGGATGAGTTAGGATAGCTCAGCCCCCGGGGTCAACTACCCACACCTTGGTCTGCTAAACTTGAGGACTGCCTCATGAAGCCATGTGATAGAGCTGAAAGCTCATGGCCTTGATTTAAGAAGTGTTGAGATTTGTAAATAGTTACCACTTCTGGAAAAACAACAACAACAACAACAAAGCAAAAAAACCAACAACCCAACAACGAACCCAAAACATTCCAAACCAACAAAAATACAGGTTGCTAATCTCCAACACAGTTTCTAGCAAACAGACACTAGCAATAATTGTCACAGCGCACAACCTTGCAGCCATTCTCTTCTCTGATACAACTGTTAATCACATAGGCCTGAGTCAAGTGATGATTTTCAGAGTTTCTGTTGCTGGGTTTGGTCCTTCTCTCATCCAAAAGCCCCAGCGGAGGCTGAGGAACATGCAGAAATCTATTACATGTTAAATCAGGCCACTGAAGCAAAATTCAGAGGCCAGCATAATTCCTGCAGGTGTCAGATGGATGTAGCTCTCTTTTCTTAATCACCGATTTTCTTTTTTTATTACTGTAACCTGGGCAGTGGTGAAAAGTTACATTGACTGACTCTGTATTGACAGCTAAGTGATCATACATAGGAACTACCTTTTGCATTTTCTTGTGTCTGTTTTTAGTGTGCCTCATATAACCTTTGTAATGAGCAAGTGTCTTTTTTACTGGCACAGAAAGAAAAGAGTACAGAGCAAGAACTGTTTAATCAGATGCTCTGAACTAGCAATTAATGCAGTAAAAGCACCATCCAAGAAAATACAGAAATACCATAGGAACCACCTCAGAATGAAAAGAGGCTTGTTGTTACTTTCTTTCTTTCTTTCTTTTTAATATATTTTTTTTCTGTTGTATTCATTTTTAAAGTCTGATAGTTTCAAAGACACTTCAAAATACTCTTCAGTATTTTTAACACTATCAGAAAAACACAAATCCTGATTTTCAGTCTCACTTCTACTGTTACAAATCCAGACTAATTTCACCAGAGAGAAGTTGCACCTAAGCAAAACCAATGTGAGACAAGAATCAGGCTCATAGTATCTTACCACGAAAAAGCTGGCTGCTTTTTCGTTGTAGTTAGAAGAAACAATGGACTGAGAAATAAAGAGACATCTATTGATTCTGGATGCATTCACCTTTTTAAAGTTTAGCTTTGAGACATTTTTTTAAAGGCCTGATTTTCAGAGGGCAGAAGAAAAATCTGTTGGAAATCGGGCCTCTCTGAAGTATCCCACACCAGGAAGTGAAGCATCCAAAACCACCAGCATTTTTAAAATGTCAGCCTTACGGCGCTAGGATCGCTTTCTGAAACAGCTGCTTAAACAAAACTCTGGTAGGCCTCCACGGGAGTTTTGGCTAGGTAAGCATGTCAGGATCAGACCCATCACTTGTCAGTACGTCAGTGCACTGGAGGTGCACTCAGTGAAAAACAACAGTTTCCTAATGCAGAATAAAAATCTGGCCTTGCCCACATTTCCAGCACTGAGAATTTCCCCACTGAATTCAGTGTGAGCAGGGTCAGATTGTGAGAGAAGATTACTTATATTCTAGGGAAATAGAAAGCAGTATCTCTCCTCTACTGGAGTTCAGCAGGAAACTTCACATATAACATTGGCAGAGTTACTGAAAGGCAAGTAATTAGATCAGTAACCCCATTTCACTTGGTGTTACAGCTGCATCTTTTTCTTGTCAAGTTACTTTCTGTTGTAATTCGGGGAGATGAAGTTCACATACAATACTGTAATCTGGAAGATTTATATAAGGCAAAATTATCATTCATATGTTTTCTAGAAAGAATAATTAAGGTCCACTTTTGGTATTACCAATAAGCAGAAATGGCTGATGGATTTCTGTGACACTGCAAACTAAACTGAAAAGTTACTATAAAACAAAACTATGCAAACCTTTCAGGAAGGAAGTTTTAGGAAATTAAAATAGTAAAATGATCTAAGTCTTCCCCTGAGAAATAAAAAGTAGCATCTATAAAATAATGTTTAAATGTGATTTTTGTCTTAAAAAAGAGAAGTGACATTCTTTAAGGCTCTCATATCTGGCTGCTGTGAAATTCAGACTCCCATAAAATCCTAGGAAACTGATGAAGCCTGCCAGATATCCAAAGAAAATGTAAAAAGTGTTTTCATTATATATATTATATATATGTATAGATCAAATAAATATGAAAACATTTGTTCCATTTCCCACTTATCTCTCACTCTGCAATATTAAGGAGAAAAATAAAATAAAATCTCCAACCACTCCTCGAACCCCAAAGTGTGCATCTGATGGGAAAATAACCATGCGTTCCTCTTCCTGAAGAACTAGAAATCAAAGCAACCCAACTGCAAGGCAATGGAGGCATTCACTTCCAGTTCACAGTATTGCAGCTAGAAGAACAATGAGGTCTAGGTAAGTGATGGAGCAGGAGCTGCCGGAGTGGGGAAGAAGAAGGTGTTCACATGACAATACAGCATTGACAGCGCTTTTTCTTTTGTGTACCTGGGGCAGCTTCCAAGGGCAGGCTCTCTTCCTTCCCCTCAGGAGAGGAGGGCTCTGTTGTGTCTGACAGGGGCCTGCCAGAGACCAGCTCAGCGGCGTTCCCATCCATGGTGGAGATGTCTGTCACTGTCTTCTCTCTCAAAGACTTCTCATCGTCTTCATCGATCAGAACCAACTCTGCTTTGATGGTTTCATCATAGCCCAGCACTTTTTTCGTCTCCTCTTCATCGTCAATGCTCTGGTAGCCCATAAATATCATTGTCACTGGTTGATCTGCACTGGCTTCTGGAACTTCGCCACCACGGGGTTTGTCTTGGGGCTGGGAATTCACAGCATGCCCTTTGTTTGGTTTGTGTACCATTTCCAGCTTTGCCTCCTTGAAGAGCATTTGCTCCTTCATATGGCTAAGGTTTCCATCAGCTACTGCACTTCTGTCTGACACAGTCATTATTTCATACCCTCCTTTTACATTTGATTGTCCAGCTTTTTGCATAAGTTCATCTACGTCCTTTGAGCTTAATTTATGTACTCCGTTTTCTACCACTGTGCCACCAGAGTGAACCTCATAGACTACCTTGGTACCATCATCATAGACTTTGAATCCTCTTTGATGGGCCTCATCTGGGCCAACAGGTGAAGCAGAGACAATCTTGGTCTCTCCTGTCTGTTTGTCTTTCTCCACATTAATTTCCATGGTGCACAAAGCTTGAATGAAAACAAGAAAGGAAGTGCATGTTACAACAAAAAAAGCCAGTGAATGGTTAATTGCCAAACAGACAAAGAAAACTATGGTGCCCCTTTTCCTGTCAGCTGCTTCTAAAGGGTCAAGTGCTTTACGTTAGAAGTGGAATGCAATGCTGTGAACAGAGATAGTTACTAATTTACAGCTTCTTGTGTAGTTGGAGGCAAGACATACCTGCGTCAGATGGGATGCAGTCTTCCAACTCACACTATGTGGGGCTGCCTCTGGTCAGTCAGGAGTGCCAAGAGCACTTAGGTTAGGTGTACTTTAGACAAAGGGAAGTGACAGCATGCAGTCTGGCCTCACTATTTCCCTTCTGAACTTGCCTCAAAATTAAATAATAACTAAAACTAAATCTAATTAAACTAATCTCCAGCAACCTGTTTATATTCTTTTCCTTTTCTGTCATCAAACCACCAGTTAGCTGGTAAGAAGTTTTGTTTGCTGCAAGTAGCACCCAGACTTGATAAACACTTACACTTGCTTATCTCTTCCATCTATGGCATTCAAAACATTTTAGAGGGGTGAAGAACCGTTTTTTTTTTTTAATCCTGTTCTACAAGTAGAAAAACAAAATCACATGGGAATGAGATAATTTTTCCTGTAGATTTGTGACAGGACAGATCTCTTCTTCCACACCAAGACTTCAACAGTGATCTCTGTTTGCAAGGTAATAGAATACATTAAATGGCCTTGAGGAGCTCCCACCCTTCTTTGGATAAGCCTAAGCATCGTCTCCAAAGGGGAAAGGTGAAGAAAAAGGTAATAATGAACCAATTTTCAAAGCACCATGAAACAATGGATAAAAATACGTGTGTGAGGGATGCTGTTTTAGAATAGCAATTAAACTTTTCTAGCAGTTAAAAAAGACGCAGCAATAAGTCGAAAATAGTTGAGACCACACAGCAGGAATAGTATTCATCACTCTAACCCTCATTTTGAGACAAAATGGCATCTCACTGGAGAGCTTTTCAAAGAAAAATGTGTAAAGGCTTCACGGATTTTCCAGAGGCAGAAGTGTTCATCTGTTTAAATATTCCTTGCATATAGATTAAGACATTCTTGAACAGACAAGCACAGACACTTACGAACTACCACAAGCAATGAGAAGTGTTTGTGAAACTTATGATGACCGTCTTCACCAATGACCCTAAATAGCATAATCATGATTTTTCTTACCTGAGACACCAAAAACTGGTGTCTTGGCTTTCTTCCTGCCTTTTTTTTCAAGTGAACATAGAATAATTTGCCCAAGGGTCAGTGTAGCTTGATATGTTTGTATTTTAAACACCATTACGATTAAAAACTACACATAAAATGCATTCTTTCAGTCTTACTATTCTCATGGAGTAGAATATTTTAAAATGTATTCTCAAAATGAAATCTCTCATCAGCATTATGTAATTAATCACGTGGTGCATCATGAACACCACTGTATCTTTAGATGAAAAATTTAGATACTGTAGAATGGGTGTAGCTGACAATATCCTACATATTAGGAAGAATTTGATCAACAAGTTCCAGCACTGCATGGAACTCTCTGTGCTGAAGACAGACCTGATTTAGAAAGTTCACAAGTGTGGTCATGTCCTTGTGTATTTGATGTTTGTCAAATTAGCTTAAACATTTGCCACTGTCAACATTTTCTTTTTATCTATGATAACTTAGCAGTAGTGTTTTTGATATAACTTGTGCTTTATGACCTACCCTGGAGATCACATCAAAGCTACTTTTGCAAGTAAATGCATAAATATATCTGAAAGTCTTGGAAAGCTGTTCACTAGTGAAGCACATTGCCATGGGAGAAATGAATAACAGAACTCTGTTTATCCACTGATATGCACAGTGCTACTTCTCTACAGGAAAATCTAGCAGTCCAGCTTGTCAACATAGCTGAGAACTGAACTAATGCAGATTTATAAAATTTATTCAGCAAGAGCTTATTTACTGCAAATGTGCTCTGTTAACACAATACAAAGCTGTCTGACAATGGAGTTGAAACTGAAAGCAGTACTAGAAGATGACAGCCTGTATTCATGGGGACAAGCCTTCTGTACAAGCTTTAATTAAAGTGTAACATGACACAGTGCTTCATGACAACAAGATCCCAATGTACATATGAAAAGAACTGGCTTCTCGCTATTGCTTTAAACTGTGGGATTCTGAGGCTATTCTTTTAAAAAATCTTAATAGACTTTGAAAATGTATTAAGATGGATGTTACCCTTGTAGACTGTTAGCTAGACATGTGCTAGTGTCTTCTCATACACAGAATACTCTTCTCAAGGGATATGTGAACAAGGCTTCTTGGTCATCCAAAGAGTGAAATAAATGTTTGCATTCTTGGTATCGACAAAATGGCACAAAACATACAGTGAAAAACTTGCTTTTCAGACAGATTAGGGTAAGCACTGGTGGAAGAGAAGCTTTTAGTACGGCTTGCAATAGGAACATTTTATCTGAACAAAATGACATATCCAATAGTGGTCTACAGTGTCTCAGCTGCAAAAGCTGCTTTGTTATGCTTACTAACTCGTTCTTCCTGATAACCACCTTTTCTTTTCTTATTCCTCTAGACACCTCTTAAGTAGCCACAAGCAGTTTGGTTTGAGATAAGGAACACGCTGTTTAGAGAAGAAGGCTCTTTAAAATAAGGAACACGTGCAGATTTTAACGATCACACCGGTACATTTAGGACACGTACACAGTCTGAAAATAAGTGTTACAATGCTTTCTGTATGGCTGCAAGCACAAAACACATAATTATAATTCTCCCCACACTTTTTCTTGAGAGGAAAGAATGGTAACAAAGTGGTATAAAGTGGCATTTAAGTTTGAAGCATGACTGGAGGCTTGTGAGTGCTTGTATGTCTCATTCATCTTGAGGGGAGTCACTTGGGTACAATGGAGGAGGTAAAACCATGGTGTGGATACTGTGTATTTTTCTAAGCAAAGATGGAAGGAACTAAGTGTTTTCACACACAAAAAATGACACATTTCCTACGCTGCTTGTGTTTGGTCAATATGTAGTGTTTTGAGAGAGCTCTCTGCTGCCTAAAAAGCCTTGACTTATTTGAAAAATATGTATCAAACAGCATTTCCTGGCATTTAAATGATATCGGGAGTCCAGACCAATTAAGGAAATATAACAAAGAAGAGTTCATGGCTACTGGATTGGTATTATAAAGCTTTGCTCCTTGAGACTTACCAGCTACTCTGCTTGCTCCGTCCCGCCCAGGAACTGGCTCTGGTGATCGTGAATAGAGGGTTGGGAGTTCAGGGATCTGGGAGCAAATGTAATTTACTGCATCTGGTGTCAGAGAACAGGAAACAGTTAGATTTGTGCTTCGAGCCCCAGTGGCTTCATTGCTTAGACAGCAGAGTGTTAATTTGTCAGCCCTGACAATAGTTGCTGGAGCTTTGTATTAGATAATTGGATCAAAGCAAACAAAATGCAAAGTCACAGTCGTGTGATTGGTGTTCAGTAAACTAGCTGAGGTAGGAGGGAATGGGTCCAGATGACTCAAACCTTGTGTAAGTTCAACACACAAAATTATTTGTCAGGAGGTTCTGGATTTATCAAGTCTGTGACCTTTAAATATGGGAAGTGTTGGGGGGAAAGATGGGGTGGGCAAGGAACAAACCTGGAGTAATATCTAGCATAACAAACATCTCACATAGAGATATAAAAGCCTAAAAATGCTGTTGTTGGCTGAAAGAGATGAAAGGCCAGTTCTTTTTGTGTGGGTTGTTGGCATATTATAGAACTGCCAGTTGGCTCTTTGTGCTTAGAGATATTAATATAGCTAATAATGAAATAACATATAGATATAGTCTAGAAGGGTGCACATTGTGCCCTGCAGCACCTATTAAGTTCTTGCCAGCTCTGTAGTGCCTCTGTTCATTAACAGTGTTCAAAAAAGTAGAGAACTTGCTGGAAGGCTGACTTGCTTACTGTTGTTTACCACAAACTAAATATATTCTTTAGAAAAGACATTAAAGATGTTTTATAAACATATACTGGGAGAAGTTTTATGACTGGGTTAAATATAACTTCTGCTAAGGTTCAGTGGCTGAATCAAAAGACATCTGAGGAGAGATACGCAAGTAACTAACTTTCAGTTTGACTTCCAAAACAAAAGAAGCAGGGAAAAAAAATCAGTTTCTTATCAGTTGGGAATTTTTAAAATTTTGTGTGGAAAAGGTGAAATTTCTGTTCAAACATGAAATTCCATCTGGTCTGACACAGAAGATATGTTGTCCTCCAAGGATACGTTGCAGATACATTGTGAAATTAAGCTGCTGCATCCTTGATATGACCTGGTTCACCTGTGAGGAGAGGAGGTAAAATCTGCCTTCCTCAGCGTCTCTTGTTTGTGAGCAGGTGAAATACAAAGAATTAATGCAGACAGTGAATGTGAAATGGAGAAGGATGAGAGAAAATGAGGTTCCATGTTGGTGGCTACATCACTGCTGGCATTTCTCTTGTGAGTGGAGATACGTTCACTGTGTTCCCTGTTGGCCAACATCCACGCCCCCAAAAAATCAAGAAACACATGTTGTACCCGATGGCACTGCCAATAAGAGTCACCTCTAACTCCATGTCACCTCTAACTCCATGTTAACATGTCACCTCTAACTCCAAACCTGCTCCTTTGAAGGACAGCTGTGCCTGCTGCGAGTGGAATGGTTTTATGCCCTAGTAGCCTGCAGAGGCCACTGGAGCTGCTTGATACGATGAGGTAGTAATTGCAGTCCTGAAGAGGACAGTTCACCACTGGAGCAATGGAAATGACTCAAGAAAGGTCCCTTCCAATCCAACCCATTCTGTGATTCTACGATCCTATGAAAGAGACCTGCTCTGTCTTTTCTGTTTCCAGGGTCAGAATAGGATGAGGACGAGGCACAGTGTAAATTCATTCAGGAAAGTCAGGAAGTTGTTACCGAAGTTCAGATGAATTTCAAAAAACTCAGCTGGGGAAATACTGCTTTATTTCACACTTCAGTGACAAATGGCAGTCTTGGCAACTGAGCCTTTATATTTTCAATGCACAATGTTTCCTTGAAGGTTCTTTTTTCTAAATTTTTTTCTTTTTAGCAATATGGTCCAGGAGAAATTATTGTTTAGGACACAGCTGACTGAACAGTGGCCAGTAACAGCTGCTTTCTTTTGTAGGGTGTCTTGCCTCTGGTGAGAAATTGGTGCAATGCTCTCTGTTGTTATTCTGTGAAACATCACCAGCAAATGAGCAGGCTAGTATTGAAAACTGAAGTAATTTCTCAGAAGTAAGAAATGTTGAGACTGCTTCTGGGCCATAACGAGAAGGCACTTTGTATTCTGGAAATGGCAGAAATTTAGTAATTATTTACCCCACCGAATGTGATGCTGGAACAGCAGTTTCATTGCACACTCATCCAATGACCTGAGTGACAGACTTGTCTGTCCATGTATGGGTGTTGTCAGCACATCCCATCATTTAGCACTGCTGTTGTCCAGCAGTAGGCCAAGCACTTCTCACTGTGATGCTTGCATGTCTATGGACTTTAGTAAGGTATTGACTTTTTGGCCTCTTGTGTTAGAAGGCAATGTCTTTCAGTTGCTGCTAGTATTGACTCAGCTTAGAAACATAATAAAGTACTTTAAAATGTTGTTCAAGGACTCCAGACAATCTCCAGTTACCAGAGAATGGGAAAGTTGTAGTGGGGGGGACGGGTATCAGAGGGATATCAGAGGGACTGGGATATTTGGTTTGATTTGTTTTGGCTGTTTCTGTGACAGCTCCCCCCCACCCAACCCTGGACAAAAAGAGCTTATCTCCCTTTGTTTCTCTGTCAACAAGGTCTAAAATCAATATGAGAGCAATTCTACAAGGAGCAGCTGAGACACAATTAGCATTTTGTTCACATAAGAAGTTAGACGGGTCATAAATTAAGGCATTTGAACTGACTCCATTCAGTAGGTCCATTTCAACCTTTGATGAGCTATTAATATCTAAGAATGCCATAAAACATGCCCTGTGGCTTTTCATACTATTTACAACAAGGTACATTTTAGGATTATGGCACTTCTCTGCATTATCAGACTACTGAAGTGACTGAGAACACATATAGGGCCTGGTAATCTTTCAAGGGTGCTTACACAGAACAAAACCTTTGGGGCTGCTCAAAGTGGCTCACGGTGAGCTCGTTTTCCAAGAGCTTGATTTATTTTAAAATGTCTAACTACCAACAAACTGGGTGCCTGAGTTCTGCCATGCACACTGGCACTCAGGACAGGGCTGTTCCCCTGTGAAGCCATCTAGTTCTGCAGAGCATTATGGCAGGGTGAACAAAGATGATGAGCCCACGCCACACTTGTAAGATCAGGAACATGGCTCAGAGCAGGTGGCTGTGTGTCAATCCAGATTGGAGCAGAGGAAACTAGATGGGTTGCTAAGCCAGCAGCTGGGAATCAAACCATCCACATCAGGTTTTCAGTCACAGTGTTGTCAAGCACATGTTAACATACACAAGATTCAAACAGCTCATGCAAACTGTAGAGTTGCTGCAGCTATGGCTTTTGCCTGTTCACTGAAGTAGCAGACTGCAGTTTGCATTCTGATGGCTTAAGGCTGCAGGGAATGAATTTACCCCAGGGCAAAGAGTCAACAGAGTCATGTTGGATCTTAATGGGGCTTTTAGTTTATGCATACACTGAGTCACAAACATACGCACACATGGAGTGCGAGCACTGTCTTTTCTATTTGTTCACACTAGGCATGCAGAACAATACTACAGAGTTCCTGGTTTTGCCTGTAGACATGGAAAGCAATAAATGACACCATCCCTAGTGTTATCTCAGGTCTTGTTTAACTGGAGAGCTTCTCCTGTGGGCCTAGGGCACCATAGGCTGGCAGAAGGTTGACTGCAGAGTACAGAACCACTGGCAGAACCTTGTTTTCCGCTCAGCTTTATTTTGTGTGGCAATCTATAATGGCAAAATATGTTTGTACCCTGGAAATGTGGGATTCGAGTTTATTGTGTCTGGATGACTTCAGGCTCATAGGTGGTCACTGCCAAAACAGTCACTCAGGAAGGATACCGAGCCACTGGGTTGACCATCACTGTCTACCACCTCTTCTCTCCCCTCATCTCCCTCTGTATTTCTCTGGGCTCTGAGCTCTCTGCTCAGTTTTTTTTACACAAGCAAAAGCTATGTCAGCGCCACATACATGGCACAGAAGCACGTAGAGGGATACATTGGTGAGGTAAATCACTTTATACATCGTCACTACATTTAGAATAAAGGGAAATATGTATTCTGCGAACTAACATGAGATATATGAACTCAGTCTTCCAGGCATCAGTTGAATGGTCTGCCAACATAGGTAGCAATTGGTGTATGTACTGACTCTGTATGTTTTTACACAGCTTTCCTGTAAAATGAAATGGTTCCTATCATTTTCCTCTGCAACATACATTATACAGTTGACAAACGAATGATCTGCTAGGTGCTACATTACGTGCTAATACCTGTAAGCACTGATTCCTGTTTAGGAAGCTTATCGTTCTGCACAGGTACAATATATTTGCCATTTTGGATATTTATTTACTTTGTGATAGACAACTTCAAAAGCTTCAGGAAAGAGAAAAAAACTGGAGGAACTAGAAATTTGCATCTTATCAGTTTGAAGTTGGGTGCTGGGAACCTGTGTCTGGAGTACAGAGTTATCTGCAGATGGATCAATGTGCTGTCCTTCCTGGGTCCTGATGGTCGTGGAGGTGCACAGCAAGACTTTTTGCAACAAACTGTATGTTTTGTTCACCCAGACACCTGCAGTATTTAGATTGACCACATATCTTGTCACATTGAGCTCATAAACTAGGAATTATTGCATCCTCATTCATCTACGCAAGGCTTTCCTTCAATGACAGTAGTCACAGATAGAATGTCTTTCATCAGAGAAGTAATCCAATTTTAATCAAAAGCAGATTGTTGCTGTAAATTAGGAGTAGTCCACATTGTATTTAGCAGTTTGTTAATAGTATGAGCTCATGAAGGGGGAGCATAGATCACTGAGCAGGTGAAAAGGAATCTGCACTGTTGGGCTGTCGTGTTGTGGAAGAGGTCAGTAACTTGGAAGACATCTGGATGTCTTGATCAATGACTGTTTTAAGACATCCCTTATTTTATTTTTCCTAGTATGTACATAGCAGTCGCTGGAGCCCTACCAAAGGAATGCTGCCCCACAGAAACAGTGACATTTGTGCTTGCACTACAACAACATCAAAGAAAAAGGTAATGGCTCTAGCAGTAAATCAGAATCACGCAATGAATGGAAGAATCCTCACTCTGTAAACTTTTGCAACACAGCTATGTAACGTTTGTTAAACTCAAAGATAAACAGTAGTAAAAAGGCACTTACCACCATCCTGGTGTGAGAAAGTCTGTGAAGAGAAAAAAGAAAGAAGACTGGTTAAAACTTTTTAGGGTTGCTTTTATGGTTCTTTGTCACTTTTACATGGGTAACTGGGTCTTTGGCTCCTCAGGTCTAAGTGCAGTTAAAGGCCAAGGAGGAGGGACATGTTTGTAACAGAAAGGAGAACTCTTGCTGTTTTTCATAGGCAGCATCATTCAAAAGTGGCATTTATGTCAAATGATGCTATTTTTGGGTGCTACTGGGAGGGGGAAGCTTGAGATTCCTTCCAGGCATCCTGACATCTTTCACTAGGTTCCAAAAGCTCACATGCAGATAAGCTATGAGATAGGGTACTAAATCTCCTTCTTGAAAAGGCTGGAATGGAGAGGGGAAATCCAAATAGTCCAAACCAAAATAGATCTGACACCTTTGTATCTTTGCTGCTTTTGGTCATCCTGGTTTGAAATAAATGCTCTGCAACTGCCCTCAACCTTCCTGTAAATGCATGAATTATAGCTGCTACTTTGGAATAGTGCTAAGAGTCTCAGTTTCAGTCTATGTCCAATGTTTTGCTTTTTTTTTTTTTTTAAATACCTTTTGCAAGTTGTCGAAGGACTTCTCAGTCTCCTTTAGTTTCTCCAAAATGATTTGTTCTTTGGCAGATATTTGAGATTCCTCACTTTCTAATTTCTGTATTTCTTGTTCCAACCTGTGGAAGACACACAGACATACACATACACAGAAAAATAAAGCTTATGAAAGACATTTCAGTGAGATAAAGTCACCAAGGTAGTAATTAGAATTTCAAGTGTCATAAGAAATACTTCTATACTTGCTATTCACATCTTACTTACTAGTATGTGAATGGACATGGATTATTTATAAAGCATATACTCAAGGCAAAAAACATAATTTTCTTATACAGACTTTTGCAAAAAAAGTGCAGGTTAACTAAAAGTACACCTTCATCCTAATTCCTTTAACATCTCTCAGACATGCACTTCCATTGTGGAAAGCAGAGTATTGACTATAACTGTAGAAATGCAGTAATGATTAGAGGAATGCTGCTCCGAGTGCTGCTGTACTACAGACAATGGAAGTGGAAATAGCTTTTGGAAGCTGGCAGACAACTGGTTGTATTAGGAATTTTTTAGGAGCAAATGCATCACCCAATTTCCTTAATGACGCTGGTTGGCTGGAGCTTTCTTCTAGGGTAGCTAAAAGCCTTGGATCTCCATCCATGCTTCCTACTGTTACTGGATGGTACAGTAACATACACATAATAAAATACCCAGAGAACAGTGTTATTCTTCTAGGTGGCAAACAGGCTTGTTGAACTTGGTGAGATCTAACAACACTCACTTCTGAAGATGCAGTTCATACTGATGTGGGATATTCTTTAAGCACAAAAACACAAGGTCAGATTCTCCATTACCTTAACTTAAACCTGCTTTTATTGCCATGATTTATACCAATATTATTCAGTTATATTCTTTCTATTTTTAAGCTCATCATTGTTCCTATTTTCTCAATTTCGGAAACTAATGAACAAAGGGACAAATTTTTGCTCTTCTCCATCTCTGTTCAGCACAGGGCTTCATTAATGCTTGTTTAATCAGAAGGCAGAGGGCAAGGAGAAGGTGACTGTGCACACTGAGCTGGGAGGCAGGGAAGGATTACTCCTTTCAGGAGCTCAACAGCTTGGGTTGCTTACAAAATTCATGTGCCCAAATGTAAATATTGTTAGAAACTGCAGTCCCAATCCACCTAATGCTTTCTCCAAGTTAATATAAAATGCTTAAAAAAAGCTAATGTTTCATTCTAGTGAGATAGAGGAAGTTGGTACAGGGAATACTGCAGGGAGAAAGTTTTTCTTTCATCTGAATTTTCCTTCCCAGGAAATATTTTTAAATTTAAGTGGAAAAATCATTTGCCACCGAGGTCAGAGATTGCCATGCTCCTACTTAATTTAGAAGTCAACAGAAAGGTGGTTCCATTTTCTCCCATGTCCCTCGGGCTGATGAGTAGATCCATGCACATTTATACCTTGCTGACAAAGACATTTGAATTATTATGTTCTGATAAAATTATGTCGTGGAGCTGGGTGAGTGGGGTTTTGGTAGTGTGTCTCTTTTCTTCCCAGTGAATTACTCAGCAACATGTTCGGGATACATATTGTGCAGCCTGGTGCATGTTGCTAGACACATGACCCAGGAAGAGACTGGAAAATGGCAGTGCACAGAAGTCAGCAACAACAAAATTCACGTGAAAAATTCTTTCAGATGAGCTGGACATGGGTTCGCCAGTTATGACAATGAAAACACTGAGGGCACACGTGGAGAAAGGCAACTCATTTGCTGTGAGTAGCGCTGCAAATGTTTGTTAGACTTCTTGCAATCAGGGGTGATCATAAATGCAGATTTTGTGCACTGGCTCAAAACTGTGAAAGGAAAATTTTGCCATTGTGTGGATTTATAATTTCTTACTTTCTGGATATCTGCTTTTTTTTCTTTTTTTTTTTTTTTTTTTTTTTTTTTTTTTTTTTCTTTTTTTTTTTTTTTCCTACTTGTCTGTGTTCCTCTTAACCTTCACTCCCAGTCCACTTCCACAGTTCCTGCTGCATTCATGCCAGACTACTGTTGCCACTAAAAAAAATTTGGATATATCAAATTTTCCTATTCTGGAAACTTTTTTTTCTTCTTTTTAATTTTTTTAAACCTTCTAGAGTCAGTAATATCAGCAACTTGCTAAAGAGGAAAGGAATTGATTCAGAGCTGCCACTATGAAAGACATGGTAGGGCTCTTAGGGACAGAGTTCCTAGAATGCATACAAATTTGTGCTGTAAGTCCACATTGCTCTTCTTCCACTGAAATCATTGCAGGCAGACTAAGAACTCTAAGGCATTACTGAGACTGGATCTGGTCCTGCAGGCAAAATGCTGGATCCCTAGCTGCAGCAGGAGAAACACGGATCATTCAGATGTGTTTAGCTAGAATGCACTCTGTTATACAGCACGGGGATCATTTACCAAGCGTTATTACCCACAGGAGGTTATTTTATTCCTTTTCACTAAAGTTTACAACTCTAATCTCTATGCTTGAAGGCCGAGGAAATGCTAATGGGATATGTGAGGTAACAGAACCGCTCTGCACAGAATGCCGTTTCCATGTGAGCTGTTGTATACATAAACCAGCAAATCACACAGGTACCAGAGACCTCGCTGGAAAATACATCTTCAGTAGGTAGTTGCGCCTATCATCTTTGGGCTTCTTACACTAAAGCAGTGCAAAAATTAAAGTCACAATACAGACTGAAGGTTGTTTTGTGTCCTTTTTTTGCTGCTGTATCATACTGCCAAATTTTCTGGGTGACCAGCAGTACTGCCAGCTATTTTGGTAACAAGATACAACAGACAAACACAAGTTTAGCCTGAGAAACAGGCACTAATAGCACATTTGTTTCAGGCAACATGCTGTATAATGATCTAAACAGCAATAAATCCATCAAAGTGCGCATACATGCATATACAAAGTCCTTACATTCTTCCAGTGTAAGCTTTCTAAATATTCAATGTCCCTTTCTTCTAACCCAGTTTAAATAGGATGTATTTTAATTGTCATTTGACACCTGGTAAGGAAACCCTCTAGTTCCCTTCTTCCTGGCTTCTTAGCAGACTTCAGGCTAGAGTTTGAATGACAGCCATGACAATAAAGCCATCAAATAAACAACTGCAGTATCAGGAATGCTGTAGGGAATGCACACACAGGAAAATGGAGCTCAAGACTGTTTTGAAGTGGTATAAAACAGCCTGTTAGCCTAGCTGCTTCTCAGCGCAAGTAGTTATCTGATCTCCAGGATCTGCTGAACTGTTGCCATAAGGATTAAAAAACAGCAGGTGATGAATTCAGGAGTTGCTTTGTCATGGGCAGGTCTTTACAGTGAGTGTACTCTGAGTCCCACTTCCCTTCATACCATAGGAACAAAGAGGGGAGATTTCCTCACTCAGAAATCCGACTGGGTCTTGGGCTTTCTGTACCTCAGCTTCCTCTGGTGGACATCTGCCATAAGCACTTGAGGATACAAGAGCATTTTCAGTGGTGTGATTTCCTTGGCTGCAAGGGATGTTTCTCTTGCCACATCTCAGCTCCAAGTTTGTGTCCCAGGAGGTGGAGACAGGAAAGTGGTTATCTGTCCAGCCCTGTTGGGCAATTCCCAGCAGGGCCATCAAGTGCTCTGTTTTGGTCATGCTCTCCTGGAAGCAGCTAACCTGAACACACAAGGAAATCCAGCATATTTCAAGGATTCCTGTGTATCCTGACTTGGCGTCCAGGAGGCTGGGGAAAAGGTGCCTGTTGAAAGTGGTCCAGACTGGATTACGAAAACCTGGTAGTGTCCCATATGATGCTTGGGCTCAGCACTGAGAAGAATGGTCATGAAAACCAGGTGATCTACTTGGTCATTTTTATGGTGATGTCCCACCACAAAGGGGAGAAATCATGAACAGAAGATGTCCAGGAATTCTGTCTCTTGGCCATCATTTTTCTGCCAGTCATGATCTGTGGGTGTTCTCACTCATTGGTTGGTAAGATTACAGAAACAATAATCCAGGTCGGACGGGAGACCTCTAGAGGCCTTCAAACAAGGTTAGTTATGAGATCATACCAGGATGCTCAGGGCTTTGTTCAGTGAAGGCTTGATATCCACTAAGGCTTTGGGGTAAAGAAAGTCTTTTCAAGGTAGGCTTTCTCTTTCAAAATCTGTTAAGTGTTAGATAAGATGCAGAATTCAGAGCAGAACTGCTCAGTGCTGCAGGGGAAAGAGGATGCATCAGGTGTCTGAAGGAAATCTGATTTTTTGCGTTTGATAGGATTTGAGCCTATGTGTCAGCAGGGTGGGATATTCTGAAAGAGCAGGGATGATGGGATGACACCTCATGCGGGGATGCTGGGACCAGAGGCCAAATGAACTTTTGGAGAGTATTTTTAGTTCAGATGACAGAAAGGGAAATTAAGAGGGGAGAGCTAAGAGGTGAAGAGAAAAGAAACAGCTGGTACTGTGGTATATGTAGATGTGCACTGATGTTGAAAACAATGAATTTAGGCCTTTGTCTTCCTCTCTGTTGAAAGATACAAGTGCTTTGCCCTGACCCCAGCACAGACCCTGAAGAGTGCTCTCAGGATGCTCGCACAGTTGATGCACAGCCTCGCTCTTTGCAACAAGGACACACAAATCTTAAGTAAGGAGAGCCATGCCAGAAGACAACACAGCCTCCTCTGTCCAGCTCACTAACTCTGGCACACACATGCTTTCTGGAGATACCTCATCTGGGAGAAAGCTCAGCAGTGTTTTTTTTTTTTCTAGGTAGGATTGTAACAGCATTATAAGCAGGGAGAACAGCCACAGGTTTAAAGACCAGTTCTTTAGCCAGTTTTAGCTCTGAATGCTGGGTTGTACTCCACAACCTGAGAAATATGCCATTTCTGCTGGGAAGACAGATGCATAATAGAAATGATGTCTGTGGCATACATATTGATGTGTCAGTAAAAAAACGAACATTCATCTGCATGAATAAGGGAAATATACAAAGGAAAACAGGAAAGACTTAATCATAATAAACACTGAAAGGGAAAAGGTGAAGGATGCATATGCGAAGTGAGAATGGCTCAGCTGTGAGTATTTTAACACTCTCTAACACTGACACTCTGTATCAACCTGGTATGAAAGGCACAAAGGAGTAATGGATCTGGACACTAAAAATTAGTACCAAGTTTCTCAGAGGTAAAAATCTAACTGATATTAAAAAGGTAGACTCATATACAGAGAGCTATTACCAACCTCCCTAATAATTACTACACAGAAAGATAAGCATAAAGTTTAAGGAGAGCTGGGCTCTCCTTTGACATTTGTAGGGCTGAATTTGATCTCTGTATGGGCTCAGTTTCTGTCTCACGCACTTAGCCTTCATGAAGCTTTTGACCAGAAAGCAATGCCAGAAAGTGTTTCTTCTCTTATGGGCAAACTGAAACTTAAAGTGCAGTGTCCATCTTTGAGCATAGAGCCAAGAGCCTTTTCCTGCAGTGCAACTGAGTCCTGGCTAAGATATTTCACCCTGTGGGCCACTCATTCCTACTACTTAGTATGGGCAGCAGGGTAGTCAGCACCTATATCGACTTCCACATCTCAGCAAAATAGCTGTAAAGCAAAATGCCATTTACTTACATTCTATGCCATGAACTGTGCTCTTACTGCTATAGTGAAGCAGAGAATCACCTGGCTTAGTTTCTACATTGGCTTAGTTTTCTTAGCAAACACTGGCAGTTATGCTGAACCCAGGTGAAGCATCTGTAGATGTCTTTATGTATCAACACACAAGCTGTGCTGGTGGTGAAAAACTGCCTGATTTCAGGTCTGAAGCAGGATCTGAAATGCGACTCTGGATCTGAGTAACTCAATATCTCTTAGTTTTGTCTTTCTGCAGAGCTCATCCTTTTTGAAAAGCTAACCCTCAAAGAGGATATCCAGCAGTGTGCATGGTATGATTTCCAGAAGGGTATTGTTTGCAGAGTGTGACTGATAATCAAGAGCAGCAAAGTTAATTAGCATCTTTGAAAAGGCTGTGTGATTGGAAAAACTGGGAACGCATTATCACTAATCAATGCCCGTAAATGAGATTTAGGCATGAATTTGCATGAGTTGCTCTGTATCTATCTATCCGTGTCTTCCTGATCACACAGGAAGTTCCTCTCACTTAGCAAAAATTGAAACCCAATGTAATTTGGAGAATTTGTTAAGAAAATACACTGTATGGCTTCATTGGCTGTTTACAGTAGATATGTACATGCACAAAAAGGGAGCTGTATATTAATATTTTGCATCTGCCTGATTTAGGACCATGTTAATCACTGTTAGGTTAGCCAAAACAAGAACAAATCAAGAATACATCGGCCATAGGATCTCTCAAAATAAACATAGTCAGCTATAAAAACCAAATGTATTTATCCAGAGTTAGTTAGTAAACCGTTATTTGCTTCAGATGTAGAAGGCTATCTGGACAGCTTACAAATGCTTTGTCCTGGAATTGCCAAAGCTATGTAGTCCTTTCCTTGCCAAAGCAACACCCTGTTGGTGTACTAATCATTGTATCTGTGGTGAGATTTCCACCAGTTGGAGCTACTTTTTCTCTGTTTTAGAAGCATGTCAACACATGCGGTTCCCCTCCTCCCAAAGCAGTACACACAAGCTGAACACACCTAGAGACTAGGAAAGAAGCACAGAAGGCTGACACGTTGCAGCTAGCCACATGAAAATTGATTTTGGCTTAGAAACTTATGTCAGCAGTTCAGCTGTACAGTGGACTGTGTTATTTATAGCTTGGGAGAAGTCCAAGGAATGAAGGGAGAGCAACTGAGGGATGACTTTAGAGTGCTCATCCCCTGTAGTGCAGCAGTGCTGGCTGCTACAGTGCTACCCAGGGCTAGCGTGGATGCACAGCTCACATGCAGGCATGATTTTGTGCACCTCTACCTTCAGCTGCTATGGAAGGAGGTTGTTTTTGTTCCACTCTTACACATACCAGTGTTCCGAGGATACACACAGTTACTTCACAGCACCACCAGGGAAGACAGCAAGCCTAGGAAAGGGTACACGTTTTATCTCCCAGCAATCTCCAGGCTGTCCACACCAGGAACTTCAAATAGATGCTGGCAATTTATTTTCTATTCTTATTGAAACTTACTGATGCTTCTAGAGGGTCTGCACTAGGAATGCAATAAACTTCTGCAAGCTTGGAGCTCAAGCAATGCTGCATGAAAAAGCAAAATATCTTGGGTCAATAGCAGCCTGTACACTTCTCTGGGGAGACTCCTTCCCTCTTATCCTTGAGGGAGATCAGGTACCTGCTGCCAAGTAGTTATGTCCTCATCATCCAAGGAACGGCTCTTTCCTTAAACTCGGCGAGTTTGCTGGTGGCAGCTGAAAGGCCAAGGTACCCTTACCTTGTGTTTGGGATTTAACTGCATTTCTGTCAGAAACTCACCAGACTGGGTCAAACACTCTCAAAATCAAAAGTGTAGTTGAGCAACCAGGGAGTTGGAAAATATTACAGCCAGCAAGGGACTGATGATGCAGCTTTATGTAGACACAGTACTGAAGAAGACAGGAAAACAAGCTCTAAACCAGACACGTCCTCTCCTCATCCTTTCCTTGTCTTTCACTTTTTCCTCTACTACCCTCCTTTTCCTACCACTTGCTCAGTTCTCGTGTTCCTGGTGGATCCTGTTCCTCACCACCCATGCCCTATGTCCATCCTTCCCAATCTTCCTGGTCACTCCTGCTTCCCTGGAACTTCCCTGCTCTTCACAGTCTATCAGACTCCATTGGTTATTTCTTCAATTCTAGCACCTCATTTCCTATTAAAATATTATATGTATTCCTTCCTTATCATCCTTTCTCCTTGCCTCTCCTCTCTCCCTTACACAGGGCAAATACATTCATGTATGACCGTACAACCAGTGCTACTATCTGCTGGCTGGCGTTCTAAAAGTCACTCTCCTCAGTAAAGAGATCTTTCATGTCTCATTTGTGATAAAAAAACTCTTCCAGTTTCCATGATGGAGGTCTGTAGTCTACAAAAGCTTGCATCTCTAGAAGTTAAAGAAAGGGAAATTCTATATATGTACTGCAGCTGATGAGAACAACCACAGTTTAAGGGAAGGAGTCCAACTAGGGAAGGAGATCACATTGTCAAGTGTAGTAATTACTGCACTAAAGAACACCTATGTGTATACACAATATAACATGATTTGTAACATGCTGTAAAGTAACATGTATTATGGTTTGTAAAATATGTTATCTAGCTGAAATTCCCTACAAATTATCTTTCCCCTTCTGTTGCATTTGTGCTTGCTTCTGTTTTCTCCCTACTGTGAAGAGCAATTTCCTTTGAACTGCATTTTTCTTGCTCAGTTTATAATGACAATTCTTTTCTTTTGTCCTGGGCCAAAGATTGTATTTTTACTTTTCATTTGTTTGTTTTCTTTTGTTTTTACTCTCAAGGACATAAATATTTCTGATGTAAATATTTTTCTTCCTCTTCTCTACCTATTGCTTAGATTGCATGAAGTGGATACGAACACAACATGGTGGTGGTTACATCATTATTTGTTTGTTTTTCTGCAGTGCCAGTGTTCATATTACTCTTCGGAACTCTAAATCTCTTTTCTGTCAGTAAGTGGCATAATGGCACATAATTCTACAATGTGAAATGAAAATATCGTGGATAATTCTAACTTTTTGCACTGACAAGGTGCTCAAGTTCTTTTATAGCAGGAAAAAGTACTCTAAAGTTTCGCTGTAGGATTCTTTGCACATGTTGTACTTTTGAAGAAAGGATTTGAAGTGGTGTACTGAACTCCACCATAATATCTCTGCTCCGACTGTTTGCACACTATAAGTGTCTAAACACCATCATCGACAAGCAGTGTTACCAACCTATTGTAACACCCATTCAACTGACAAAGGTTTAAAGAGAGTGTATGCTGGTTATTAATACACATGTTGTATTTATGACAGACCAAGCACAACCAGGGGTACTTGAGTGAACATCTTAAAATGCTGTAATCCATGGATTTGCCTTTATATGTATATATATACATACATATATTCATATATGTATGTTCAGGTACATGAAGAGTAATTGAAAGACAAGATCCTCCTTGCATAGGTTCCCCTTTTTTCCTCTTACTGATGCTTCTTGTCATTCTTTGAATCTTACATTTTCCTCCATGCCAAACTCCACTGCCTCTTCTAAGAGAGACTCTGCTCACAGTCATGGCAGCTCACTCCTTACTGCACACAAACCAAGATTTCATTCCTTGTTTGTTTGCCATCTGGGATGTTTTCAATCCCTCCCTGTCCCCAGGGAGCTAATGCAGATAAGTCCTTTGTATGGCAATCTGATCACATCTAAAAGCTTGCACTGTTTGTTGAAAGAGCAGTGTTCTCAAAAAAACAAGCAAAGGCTGCAGTTGCCTGTTTTAGCTCAGCTGTAACCTCTGTAAATCACTATGTCTGACTCCATTTCTCCGTCTTGATCCAATACACTTTTCAGTATGGTCCAATCACACATCAGGCTGTGCTTCTCACAGGAAAGTATGTTATTTGCTACTATTAATTATGGATACTCACAGTACATGTGATGTTTCTGGGATCTTGGTTTGTCTTGAGTCATGTGTACTTCTAATGACTGCATGGACTTTGTAGTGAATTTCAGGTGCAGACAACAGCTTATTTGTCCTCTTTCTTTATGAATAGTCTGCAGTGGTTGCTTAAAATGTGCTGTTGCAAGAAAGATGGTGTCAATAATTTGTTGGCTTTGTAAGGCTGTGCTGCCCAGCAATCAGTGGTCTGACTTCAGGCACACCATGCCATTTGACGGAATGTAGTCAAGAAATACATGTCTGAGAACAACTCAGAAATTGAAAATGAGCACCAGAAAATTCAGGCTATTATACTGAAAACGTGCAAGTCCAAGCAGGTATTATAATTGGTGTGATGACACCTTCCTTGTGACTTGGCTGGTGCATGGCTGTTAAAGCACCACAGTCTTACCATCATGGAAAATTGAAGCTTACAGGGATCCCATCTGCTTCCCTCCGACTTTTCTTACCCAACCCTTCCTTGCCTTTTGTGTTGTGCTTTAGACTGCCTGAACCTGTGAGGCGCTCAGAAGCCCCTGAGCAGGAGAACTAGGGTGTATGTGCAGCTGGCAGTCAGTGTGCTTTGGGCAGTGAGCTTTACTAAGTTCCTTTTAAAATTCCCAACATCAAGAACCCCTCACAAATATAGAAATGCATTCCTCCGCATGTCTGCCAAGAGCTGCTTGGACAGCAGGGACTGAATCCGAGCAGCAGGGCAGGAAGGGGAACACCCAGTAGGAACTGCTGCTTGTTTTGTTTGTTTCTTGTTGCAAACAGCTTCTTGGACTCAAACATCACAAATCTGTCCTCTGCTGCCATTCTCTTACAGGATCTCACAGTCCCTTTTCCTAGGACAGAGGCTGGTGCAAGGTGAAGAATGTATTCTCTGGGAATGGACAGGCTGTCCGGTTTTGCCACTCTCCACCACTATCAACAAGCAATAAACGAAAACCCTACTGCCCTGACCTCGCTTCATGGCTCTAATCTACATTAAAGCTCTTGTGAGCAGTTTGTTTATTTGTTTGTTCTTGGTGGTAAGTCTCCCTGTGCTCCCAGAAAGCACCAGAACAAATGCAGCTTCAATGGGTTTCACCCTGGTGAGACAACTCCAGGTTATCCAAACTGCTCCAGCTGAGGCAAATCAAGCCAATCAGGAAGCCCCCAGAAATGTGGGCTGTGTTCAGATTGTTGTTTCCATCCTGAGACATTTCCTGCTATTGTTCTTACCATTTTCTCTGAGTGTCTATGGAACTGTTGGGTGGTGCTGTTACTGCCGGTAAGGGATTTTGGGGAAATCTTACGTCCTTGCAGGCACAGGGAGAACTCTGTGCTGTTCTCCTCATAAATTCCCAGGACATATTTCCGGCCCACAAGTGCAGGGAAGGTGGGGCTGCAGTGATAACTGGATCTTGGTTAGCAAAGGAAAGTGTATTTTGCCACTGGCTGTGCTCAGCTAGGCAAGAATGAAATTGTGTGGTAAAATGATGAATGAATTTCAGTCCAAGGAATTGCTTAGCACCCCAGGACAAGCGGAGGAAGCAAGTCAACAGCATCCTGGGATTGACTGAAAGCTGATGAAATTCTGAACAAGTTTTGGAAATGCATTAGTTTCTACTACAACAGTTTTATCTCTGTCATACAGACCCTGGTTTTCTCTTCTCAAGAGTACAGAGTGTTTTCTACATTTGCCCTACGCACTCCCTATGTCCATATCTCATTTCAAAATTGTCTTCCTTCCATCAGAAGCATCCCATTAGTTGTTACTACACCAGGCGAGAGTGAGAAGAGTTTGGGGGAGAGAGCTGGAAGCCACACCAAACGAGCTCCTAAATCCCCACTAACTGTTCAAGGAATCCCGAGCATATCTGGAGGCATTTTGTACTTTGATTTTTGTACATAATATTATAATTTCCCATGCTGTGTAAAATCTGTGAAACCAAATTCTTGCTTGGAAAGCATCTTATGAAGAAAGAAAGGATTGCAGAGAAGAGCACTGAGATTGCACGTGATTTCCCCTTCCAGCTCCTTATTCCACGTCACCTAGTATCAGTCACACACGAGTCATGCTATCTTATCACTCACAGTGCTGAAGAAAGGTGAGTGAGTCTAACAGTGCAGCAATGTCCTTTTTACTTTCTTTGACGGCTCAGAAGTCCCCTTGCTGCCTCATGGAAAGTTGGAACAAGGCATGATTTTAATTGTGGGAAGCTGAAAAGTTTGTCTTCACTTTGCACAGAATGCTTGTGGTAAGAGTCAGCTGACAGCTTCCTGCCTGCGTGGGTCTTAGCTGGGTGAAATTCTTGACCTCTGGACTTCCCAGGAGCCACAGAAATTCCAAGTCAGGATAAGCAGACATCTGGGCTGATTCAAATCAGGGTCTGAAAAAGAGCCAACAGAGCACCTGCAGCGCAGGATGAGCTAGAAAAGGGATTACTTTCCTTTGTGGAAGAACCTTTGAAAGTATGTCAGGGTCTACGTTTTGATGGTTGGCCCATAGGTGGTTACAAGGCATAGCAGAGAGAGACCGCAGGGCTGCCTTTCTGGGAGTAAATGAGGAAGAGAACCTCCAGAAATTTAGCAGTGTGGATAAACCTACAGTCTCATACATTTCTTTCTACTCTGTTCGTTATTCTTTCTGCAACAGCTGAGGAAAACCAAGTGCAGCCTGTGGGTTACTGGCTACAATCCCAGGACGTCTGGCTGGTAGTGAGGAACTGGCTTGCTTTGTTTTGTTTTAGTGGATGCCATGACTGTACAAAACACCATTATACTTTGTTGTCAGAATAACTGCGATGCCTGAAACAGTGGTACAAAGGAATAGAGTAGGAAGAGGAGCTGGTCCATGTCATATCTCTGGCAATTCCTGTTATGTGACCAGGAAAAAGAGATCAGAATTTTGTATGAATTTCCAAAAACCTCAAGGATTTACTTTAGGGACTTATGAGTTTCACAAGGGTCTTAATACTCAGGATCTTGATTTTCAGCTGAATCTCAGTAAGCCTATGAATATGGTTGACTTTAGCCCAGTGATTCACCCCCCTGCCCCTTTGCCTTTCTATGCCCACTTTGTTCTTGCATTGGTATTTGAACTATTTATTCAAGTAAGATAACTTTTTGTAAGAATGGGTATTAACGAATGTGATAGTATTATGAAAGCCTGGTCGGGTTTATAAAACTAGCAGAACATTTTTGTTTGCTGGGTCTAAAATTTCACCAAAGGGAAAGATGTGACAGATGTGCAAATTAATAAAAAGTCTATGCTTCATTTCCAAGTCGTTTCACATAGATAAGCATATTCACCCTAAGAAATATATGAAGTTAACGTAAATTTCTGGTAACAAGATCCAGTTTTTGTTAACAAGTTCCAAAAGATGCAGATAGCCACCTTTGTGGATTGACAAAAATAAACACACCTGAGAAATTTTAGAGATGCTTTTGAAAATGGGATGAAGATCTTCTGATATTTTGTCTCCTGTGATTTCCATGCCAACTGAGGAACAGTCATGAAAATTTACTTTTCAATGGAGCTCTATGCATGTGTGTGTAATGACATAAAACTGCAGAAGATAGCACAGAAGTGAAAATATAGCCCCAGTCCTTAGGAATGGGCTGACAAAAAACAGAACTAAACTAAATTTAATTGCCTTAATTCAAAAAAGGCATTGAAGCTAACAACAGCAACAATGTTCAGGGAGCTTGAATGGCACCAGTTGCACTACCATGACCAATAGATGAGGGCAGTTGGAATTGTAGACTGCTGAGAGAGCTGGCCAAGGGGCTTGCAGATTCATCACTGAGTGCCAGATGGACACCACCAACTGTCTAAATGTTTCTTCCCTCACTTGAAATTGGCCTCATTTCTCCCTAGCTCTGTCTGCAGTTCTCACTCTGCTGTTGGCAGTCCCCATGGCACTCACCCTGCAGCCTGCACACAAGCTCCCATCAGTGTGCTGCTCCACAATGGCACTCACCCTACAGCTCTGTACACAGGGAGCTACGGGGTCTACAGTCATGCCCTACTCTAAGCAAATTTCTCACTAGTGGAGTGAAACACCCACAGCGCCATTTATTTCCACCCATCTTTATTGTTTTGTTTCATTTTGTTTTTTTAATACTCATGGTAGCTGTTGTGACCAGTCATAAGGAAGTATTTTGTGGTGGTACAAAGCTGCTGATATTTGCCATTTTGCACTATGCAAACCCTGGTAAGCATGAGCAGGCTAAAGGTGCAGCTTTGTGTTCAAACCAGCTGTGTCTGTAAACCTCTCTGGCTTCTTGCCCTGGGTCCAGTCCCAAAGTGAGTGCTTTTGTGGCCTTCTGGCCATGGAGCTGCTCTGGCCTCTGCTCACTGCCTACTGCATGCCTCCTCCTACATGGCTGACACAAGCAGAATAAAGCTCCAAATATCCTCATACAGAAATTGTTTTACTCATGCCTGTCTTCTTCTCTTGAATACCCTCTTTAGGAAGTATCCAAGCCTTCAGGCCATGAAGTCCTTGAAAAATTCAATTGCTGTGACACAAAGGAATCTGGGAACAACTTCATTCTGATCTCCAAAGAATTGGCAATGGATTGATTTGTGGAAGGACCCAGCATAATTTAGATGTGGCTCAGGCTGATTGTGAGTAATGTGGAGTTTGAATCTAAAGATGAGAAGAACATCTTCTTGCCTTGGAAAAACTGGTCATGCAGCAATTGCAGGGATGAAGGCTCAACCCAGGAGATGGTTGCCGTAACACACAGGGCTCAGTGGCAGTGGTAAGGTGGCTCATCACCATGTCTTGCTTGGCCCACGGTGAGCTGATGCACTCGTTGGGTGATCTCTTGCTTCCTGCAGTCACAGTAAATACCCAGGTAGCAGAAGTACTTGTAAAAGCTGTGGCCAGGGACCCATGAAAATAACACAAGGATGTGCAACTTCTTAATCAAGACTGCCAAATGCTCAGCACCTCCCACAGAGCCCAGGGCTATTTCCACTTTTCTCATTTCCCCTTCACCCTCCCTCATACCACACTCCTTAGCTGAGCCTTGGCTCTTCACGTTGCATGTCACTGTGTAGAAGTGCTTGTTTAGCAGTTTTGCCACCTAATAAAAGAACACAACAAACCTTCAGACAAACACTCCATGGACACGGAAAGTGTTGCAGAAGCGTTGCAGAATTTCTCTTTCTGCTGTCCTACAGTCCTGCCTTGACAGTCAGAGAGGATCGCCCTGTGCACAGACATCAGCTGCCCGGGGGACAGAAACGGATCCACCACAGCAGAAAGGAAATAATAAAAAGGAAATAATATACTGCTGCCTGTACAAGCAGATTTTATAAGATGTGATCCAGATTCCTGCGTGATGAGTTTCCATGCAATGTCTGGGGCCCTCTAGTGAGCTCGGGCATGATGACAGCCACTAGGAAGGAGCTCCTCTCACCTTCTCAGCTGCAGGCCCTGAAGACAAAGACTTCACGTACTAGCTGCCAGCCAGGTACCTGGGTTATGAGACCAGCAATACCCATCATAGTAGCTTTTCGTGGCTGCTCTTGGATTGTTTACGACCAAGCTGGATCATACCCATGGCCGACTCTGAAACTTACAGCCCGTGGCATGACGTTTGGGTACTACTATGCTTTTTCAGTCCTGGGGAATGTGGGCACAGGATGGTATCTGGGCCTTTCAGACACCAGCGCGCAACTCCTGACTCTCCGGTGACACTTCCAACTTTAAACACAGACACTAGAGTTTTCAGGAAACTTTATCTGCTGTGTTGGGATACCTCAGGAAATCTGAGGGGAACCTTACTTGATGAACGTCAGTTTAATCTCATTGATCACTGGGAACCAGGGGACCACACAGTCCTCTAGCTTTACTTTCATCAGAACAAACACGTTCATTTCCTCTCTTGGATGTTTATTTGACCTGCCCCAGGAGAAAACTTTGTGTCCACCAGCCACCCACAGAACAGATGTAAACCCTGAGCTTGGTAATTGCAGTAATGACAGACTGCTTCACACTCTCCTGAATTGTCATTGAAGCCCTGACCTGCAAATGTTAGGGTACCAAATTAGCTTTCAGTGTGCCCCTATTAGTCCCTGTGAATACAAGCATGCACATCTGGAAACATGTGCAATTTCAATATGTGTCTGTTTGTTTATGCTATGGGCAGGGTAAACAAAATATAATTAGCTCTGCTATCCTTCAGCCTAGTAAAAACAGAATGGTCATCACTAGTATTTGGTTTTGCAGTAGCTTCGCAAGGTCCCTAGGACTTGTCAAGCTCTGTTTTTACCCACCTGTTCTGTTTGACTTATGCATGTTTGTGTAATCTTATGGCACTCTGTTTATTTTTTAAACAGAGTGCCAAGCTGCTTTTTCTGTATTAAAAGGTGTTTATGACCCCAGTACATTAATGTAGCACAGAGGAAGGTACGTGATGCCACAGCTGGAGCCTGGGAAGAGGACAAGAGGACAGGCCAGGAAAAAACAGGAGGCAGGGCACAGGCTGACCTTGGAACTTCCACAGCTATGAGCAATCTAGCAGTGGTCAGGCCAAGTCCTAGAGCAAAAGAACAAAGGGCACGTATCTAATAAATATGTTAACTTCATATACAGCAAATTTGGATCTGTCACGGAATTACATGCCAGTGAAGAAAGATTAAACTGTAAAAGATGTTAGAACATATATACAAACTGCCTCAGACTTAGGAGGAGGAAGCCATCTATGTCTATATCACACAGAATCACAGAATTGTAGGGGTTGGAAGGGACCTCCAGAGCTCATCGAGTCCAACCCCCTGCCAAAGCAGGTTCCCTACAGCAGGTCGCACAGCTCGGCATCCAGGCAGGTCTTGAACATCTCCAGAGAAGGAGACTCCACCACCTCCCTGGGCAGCCTGTTCCAGTGCTCCATCACCTCACTGTAAAGAAGTTCTTGTGCACATTGGTGCAGAACTTCCTATGCTGCAGTTTCCGGCCGTTTCCCCTTGTCCTGTCTCCACTCACCACTGAAAAGAGTCTGTCCTCGCCATTCTGCCCCCCACACCTCAGATATTTATAGACCTGGATCAGGTCCCCTCTCAGTCTCCTTTTCTCAAGGCTGAACAGACCCAGTTCACTCAGCCTTTCTTCATAGGGGAGATGCTCCAGGCCCCTCACCATCTTCGTGGCCCTCTGCTGGACTCTTTCCAAGAGATCCCTGTCTTTTTTGTACTGGGGAGCCCAGAACTGGACGCAGTGCTCCAGATGAGGCCTCACCAGGGCAGAGTAGAGGGGGAGGATCACCTCCCTCGACCTGCTGGCCACGCTCTTTGCAATGCACCCCAGTAAGCCATTGGCCCTCTTGGCCACAAGGGCACACTGCTGGCTCATGGCCAACCTGTCGTCCACCAGGACACCCAGGTCCCTCTCCGCAGAGCTCCCCTCCAGCAGCTCATCCCCCAACCTGTACTGGTGCATGCAATTATTCCTCTCCAGATGCAAGACTCTACACTTGCTTTTGTTAAACCTCATCCGTTTTTTTTCTGCCCAGCTCTCCAGCCTGTCCAGGTCTTGCTCAATGGCAGCACAGCCTTCAGGCGTGTCAGCCAATCCTCCCAGCTTCGTATCAACAGCAAACTTGCTGAGGGTGGCCACCATCCCCTCATCAAGGTCATTGATGAAGATGTCGAACAAGACCGGACCCAGCACAGACCCCTGAGGAACACCGCTGGTTACAGGCCTCCAACCAGACTCTGCACCGCCAACGACGACCCTCTGCGCTCTGCCAGTCAGCCAGTTCTCAACCCACCTCACTGTCCACTCATCTATCCCACACTTCCTCAGCTTTATTATAAGGATGTCATGGGGGACAGTATCAAAAGCCTTGCTGAAATCAAGGTAGACTACATCCACTGCTCTCCCCCCATCCACCCAGCCAGAGACAACATCATAGAAGGCTACCAGGTTGGTTGAGCACGACCTCCCCCTGGTGAACCCATGATGACTACTCCTGATAACCTCCTTTTTTCCCAGTTGTCTGGAGATGACATCCAGCACAAGTTGTTCCATCACTTTTCCAGGGACAGAGGTGAGGCTGACTGGCCTATAATTGCCTGGATCTTCCTTCTTGCCCTTTTTGAAGACCGGAGTGACATTGGCTATCCTCAGTCTTCAGGCACCTCCCCCGTCCTCCAAGACATCTCAAAGATGACCGAAAGCGGTTCAGCAATCACCTCTGCCAGCTCCCTCAGCTCCCATGGATGCATCCCATCGGGTCCCATGGATTTGTGAACACTGGTGTTGCCTAGGCGCTCTCAGACCACCTCTTCCCTGACTGAAGGGAGGTCTTCCATTCCCCAGACCCTCTCACTAACCTCCAGGGTCTCGGATTCCCGAAGGGGAGCTTTTTCACTGAAAACAGAAGCAAAGGAGGCATTCAGTATCTCCGCCTTCTCAGCGGAGATGCTGAATTCTCAGCATCCCCCATTACCAGAACACCCCCGTCACTTAGCAGGGGAGCCACATCCTCCCTAGTCTTCCTTTTACTGTTAATGCACTTAAAAAAGCCTTTTTTATTATCCTTTATCCCCTTTGCCAGATTTAATTCCAGGCAGGCTTTAGTCTTCCTCGTCGCATCCCTGCAGGCCCTGACAACATTCCTGTATTCTTCCTAAGTGGTCAGACCCTTTTTCCACATTTCATGGCCTTCTTCTTTCCCTTGAGTTTGCGCACAAGCTCCTTGCTCATCCACACAGGTCTCCTGCCACCCTTTCCCGATTTCTTCCTCACAGGGACGCACTGATCCTGAGCTTGGAAGAAGAGCTGTTTAAATGCCAACCAGCTCTCAGAGGCCCCCTTACCTTCGAACACCCTAGCCCACAGGATAGCTCCAAGTAGGTCCCGGAAGAGATCAAAGTTGGCTCTCCTAAAGTCCAGGGTAGCAGTCCTACTTTTTGCTTTACTTCTTCCACTCAGGATGTTGAACTCCACCATCTCGTGGTCACTACAACCCAAGCTGCCCCCAACCTTTACTTCCCTGACAACCCCTTCTCTATTAGTGAGAATAAGGTCCAGCAGTACCCCTCTCCTTGTCGATTCCTCAACCACCAGGTTGATCAGGTTGACAACCACCTGCACCAGGAAGTTGTTTTTAACACATTGCAGGAACCGTCTGGACCGCGCGTGCCTGGCCACATTGCTTTTCCAGCAAATATCTGGATAATTGAAATCCCCCGTAAGCACCAGCGCCTGGGATCGTGACGCTGCTTCCAGTCGCTTGTGGAAGGCCTCATCAACCTCCTCCAGATCAGGGGGCCTGTAGCACACTCCCACAATAGTGTCAGCCATACCAGCCCGCCCCTTGATTCTTACCCACAAGCTCTCCACTGCTACACCGCTCTCCCCCAGGTGGAGTTCAATACATTCTAGCTGCTCTCTTACATAAAGAGCAACTCCACCACCCCGCCTCGCTGGCCGATCTTTCCTAAAAAGCACGTAGCCCTCCATGACAACATTCCAGTCATGCCAGCTGTCCCACCACGTCTCCGTGATCGCAGTGAGATCGTAGCCATGCAACCGCACACAGATCTCCAACTCTTGCTGTTTATTTCCCATACTGCGCGCATTAGTGTATAGACCTTCAGGGAAGCAGCATTCCCCTGCCACACTCCATCCCTTCGAACTCCACCCTCATCACCCATCAAGTTCACTTTCGAACCTTGAACTACCTGAACCTCAGCAGCCCTCATTTTTTCCCTTTTCCTCTTCTTTCCTAGTTTAAAGACCTTTCAATGAGGCCCGCCAGCTCCTGGGCTAGGATCCTTTTACACCTTGCAGACAGGTGAGCTCCATCTGCAGCTGTCATGCCAGGAGCTGAGTAAATTGCCCCATGGTCAAAAAAACCCAAGTTCTTGTGCCTGCACCAGCCTCTAAGCCATTTATTAATGAGGAGGGTTTTTTGATCCTCTCAGTGTCCTTCCCCACCACTGAAGGGATAGAAAAGAAGACCACCTGCACTTCCGCACCATCCAGTACCCTCTCCAGACCCTTGAAGTCATTCTTAATAGCCCTTAGGCTTCTCTTGGCAGCATCATCACTGCCAACCTGAACTACCAATAAGGGGTAGTAGTCAGATGGGCGAATAAGCCCGGGCGGCTTTCTAGAGACGTCTCTGACCCGTACCCTAGGGAGGCAGCACACTGCCCTCCAGGGCTCAGGCCCACATATTGGGTCCTCAGTTCCTCTTAGAAGGGAATCTCCTACCACTATCACCCTCCCTTCTTTACCGGAAGAGGCGGTCTTCAAGAGTGGAGACAACCGCCTCTCCTTAGGAAATCTTGGCGGCTGTTCTACCACCTCATTCTCAGCCTCCTCACCCTGCAGTTCCAGGGTTTCAAACCTATGACTTAGAGCCACCTGAGGAACCGAGGTAGGTCGGGAAGGGCACCACCTGCGTTGCTGAGGTGGGACCTGCTGCCATTCCTCTTCTCCTCTCAAGTCAGCTCTCTCGGTTTGACCCCTCCCGGGGGCCGCTTATAGCCTCACAGAAAAGGGTCAAGGCTAATCGCAGAGATAAGAGTGAGCGCTGCCGGCTCCACCCCTACTGCCTCAGCAGCCTGCCCACCAGCCGCCAGCTGCTGCCACCCCCTGCACTGGCAAAGTGCTTTTGCTGGTTCAAAACAGCCCCAAAAAGATCTTTTTGGATGGCCTTTTTTGATTTTGCTTTTTTTTAAAAATTTTTTATTTATTTATTTATTTATTTATTTATTTGCTTTAGCTCCCTTGCCCAGTGCAGTCTTACCTGCCCTGATGCTGGTCTTTGCATTCCTCCTAGCAAATGGGAAGGAAAAACTCACCCTCAACATAATATTTGCTCTGATGAGGAAGGACCTACAGGCATGGATGACTCATCATAAGCTTTATCTTTCTCTCCAGAACAGATCCAAAATGGCAAAGGAAAGAGCACAGAGAGGGATATGCACTAGGAAGTGTAGGCATTGCCCTTGTAACTGTTATTCTGGAGACATTTCATTTAATACAATTTTGTATTCCTCCTCCTCCTATAATCCTTAAACTGAGACTAAAAATAATTCTGCTATTAGGTTGGTAAAAGTTATATTCTCTTCACAATGAATTCTTGTCTTTGCATGAAAGATGTGTATCATTTGCATAACAGCCTTTTGCCTTGATCGCCGAGGTCCGCGGCTCGGAGCTGTCTCTGGCAGAACCGCCGCGACTTTTAGCGAGGTACGTGGGGATTTAATCGCTTTCCTCATCGAGGATCCCGCGACAACCGTGCGGACGCCGCTCTCAGTCGGGCTACTCTCGCGAGAGCAGCTGACGCAGCGCGGGCGTTGCCTGGGTAACGGCGGGAGATTTAAACGGGCGCAAACCGGAAGCGGCCCTTGATCGCTGCTACAAAAGGCCCTCGAGAGGCACAGCAGAGGAGGTAGTACAGCTATCTCCTAGGCTGCCTTAACGTGGTGCTTTTGTAAGGTACCCCTGTCTGCACTCCCCTGCAAGGAGTCTTGTTATTGCTATTGGTGGTAAGTGCCAGGGCACTTAGCGAACCCGGCAATAGTGTGAGGGTAGGGGGCAGCAGGGCAGGGCTGATTACTTGCACCCCTTTAGGACTTTCTTGTTGAGTTAGTGAGCCTGCTGGTTGCCATGGGTGCACCCCGGCAGAAGGCTTCAAACACAAAAACTGTGAAGACCCATGCAGTGGTCCCGAGCACACGCAGCAGGAAGGCAGTAGCCAAGAAGACGGTCCAGAGCCAGACTGAGGTCTGGTGCATGCATAGAGGGGAGAACAACGGTATGAAGTGTGTGGCGACTCAGACAGAGTTACCATCACGAGATGCTAGTGTGCAGGTCACTGGCTGTGAGGAGTGCCACAGCCTGGCCTTTGCAATGTCACATGAAGGAGGCAGCACTTGTACAAGGTGTGAGCAATTGAATGACTTGCTCAGCCTTGTGATTAGCCTGAAGGAGGAAGTGGAGAGGCTGAGGACTATAAAAGAGTGTGAGAGGGAGATTGACTGGTGGTGTCAGTCCCTCTCAACCTCAGGTTCTCGGCACACAGACGAGGCTCCTCACGGAGCACATCAGCCCCTGCCACCTTACAAACACCTGGCAAAGGGGAACCAGCCAGCTGACAGCGTTTCAGCAAGCCCCCTGTCCTCTATTCCCCCTAACAGCAATTTGAGAAGGGAGGAGGAGTGGAAACGGGTACCTGCTCGGCGGAGGGAGCATCCCCCATCCCGACCATCCCCGGCTCCCCAGGTGCCTCTGCGTAACAGGTTTGAGGCCCTGGAAGTCGAGGGGGGGACGAGTGAGAGTGCGGAGACAGGTTCACCCGTGAGGTTGCCTCAGGCGAAGCGGTCGCCCCCGACCCTCAAGACTGCTTCTACCCGTAAGGACAGGAGGGTGATTGTCGTAGGCGACTCCCTTCTGCAAGGAACAGAAGGCCCTATATGCCGGCCCGACCCTACCCGCAGAGAGGTGTGCTGCCTTCCTGGGGCACGGGTCAGGGACATTTCAAAGAAAATTCCTGGGTTGATTCGGCCTTCAGATTATTACCCACTTTTAATAATTCAGGCTGGCGGCGAGGAAGTTGAAAAGGAAAGCCTGAGGTCTATCAAGAAAGACTTCAGGGGAATGGGGCGTATACTTGAAGGAGCTGGGGTGCAAGTGGTCTTTTCTTCTATGCCCGTGGTGTCAAGGAAAGGTACAGGGAGGATCCAAAATACCCAACTCTTCAATAGATGGCTTAAGAGCTGGTGCAGGCGCAAGAATTTCGGCTTTTTTGAGCATGGGGCAATTTACACTGCACCTGGCATGATGGCTGCTGATGCATGCAGCCTGTCCCTGAGGGGTAAGAGGATCTTAGCTGAAGAATTAGCGGGACTCATTGACAGGTCTTTAAACTAGGAATGAAGGGGGAAGGGGACAAAATAAGGGCTACTGGGGTTGAACGGGTCATTAGAGGGCTTGTACCGAACTCTATGGGCAATGACGGCAGAGTGCATAGGGAAGGAGTAGGGCAGGGGGATGCTGGGGATGCTGCTGTTCTAGGGGATCCTAGATCCCATATAAAGGTGGCGAGACGGATAGCCCGGCTGAAGTGCCTTTATACCAATGCACGCAGCCTGAGTAACAAGCAGGAGGAACTGGAAACTGTGATGCACTCGGAAAGTTATGACCTTGTCGCTATCACAGAAACATGGTGGGATGACTCCCACAATTGGGATACTGCCATCGACGGCTATAGACTCTTTAGGAGAGATAGGCGAGGTAGGAGGGGTGGGGGAGTTGCTCTCTATGTCAGGGATTGGATAAACTGTGAGGAGCTCCCTATGAGAAACAGTCAGGAACAGGTTGAGAGCCTGTGGGTTAGGATTAGAGATGGGACTAATATAGGTCAGCTGGTGCTAGGGGTATACTACAGACCACCTGATCAAGGGGAGGCTGTTGACGAGGCTTTCTTGCTCCAGATGCGTGAGATGTCTGGCTCACGGGCTCTTGTCCTGGTGGGGGACTTCAACCATCCGGACATCTGCTGGAAAAACCACACGGCGAGCTGCAAGAGCTCCAGAAGGCTCTTGGAATCCATTGACGACAGCTTTCTGGTTCAGGTATTGGACAGACCGACCAGAGGTGAAGCGTTGCTAGACCTGCTGCTCACCAACGCTGAGGAGATCATCAAAGGCGTCAAGGTCGGAGGCTGCCTGGGCTCCAGCGACCACGCCCTGGTTGAGTTTGTGATCTCAAGCGATGTGGGCCTGGCAAAGAGCAGGATCAGGACACTAAACTTTAGAAAAGCAAACTTCAAACTACTCAATGGATTGCTGGCCAAGATCCCCTGGCGCGCTGCCCTCAAAGACAAGGATGTTGAGGAGAGCTGGCGGCTCTTCAAAGATGCCCTCCTGGAAGCACAAGAGGTCTCCATTCCTCTGAATAAGAAAGTGGGCAGGCGAGGTAGGAAACCGGCATGGCTCAGCAAGGACCTGCTGAGAGAACTGAGGGCGAAGAAAGGGGTGTACAAGCTCTGGAAACAAGGCTGTGTCACCTGGGAAGAATACAGGAATGCCGTCCGGACTTGCAGACGTGGGATCAGGGAAGCCAAGGCGCAGGCAGAACTGAACTTGGCAAGGGACGTGAAAAACAATAAGAAAACCTTCTACAGGTACATTGGCCAGAAGAGGCAGGCCAAAACGGGCGTACCTACTTTGGTAAATTTAAAAGGAGAACTGGCTTCAACAGATGAAGAGAAAGCTGAGGTGCTGAATGAGTTCTTCACTTCGGTCTTCACTGGTGGCCAGGATTCTAGTCTTTTTCACGTCCCTGAACCCTGCATCCCCAAACCTCTATGTGGGGACCAAGGAGGTAAATCCCTCCCCACTGTAAGGGCAGAGCAAGTCCGAGAGTGCCTCCTTAGACTGAATGAATTCAAGTCTATGGGGCCGGATGGCGTGCATCCCAGGGTCCTGAAGGAGCTGGCTGAGGTGGTTGCCGAGCCGCTCTCCATCATATTTGAGAAGTCGTGGCTGTCAGGTGAGGTCCCGGATGATTGGAGGAAGGGTCACGTCACTCCCATATACAAGAAGGGGAGCAGGGAGGACCCGGGGAACTACAGGCCGGTGAGTCTCACCTCCGTGCCTGGGAAGATCATGGAACGGATCCTCCTGGACAACATGCTCGATCACATAAAGAATGAGCATGTGATCCGAGACAGCCAGCACGGCTTCACCAAAGGAAGGTCATGCCTAACTAATCTTGTGGCCTTCTATGATGGAGTGACGGCATTGGTGGACGAAGGGAAGGCGACTGATGTCATTTACCTGGACCTGAGCAAGGCCTTTGACATGGTCCCCCACCACATCCTCATCTCCAAATTGGAGGGAAGTGGATTTGATGGGTGGACGACCCGATGGGTAAGAAACTGGTTGAAAGGCCGCAGACAGAGGGTGGTGGTCAATGGCTCTATGTCCAGGTGGAGGCCGGTAACAAGTGGTGTCCCCCAAGGGTCTGTCTTGGGACCGGTGCTCTTTAACATCTTTATTAATGACATCGATGAGGGAATTGAGTGCACCCTCAGCAAGTTTGCTGACGACACCAAGCTGAGTGGTGCGGTTGATACGGTGGAAGGAAGGGATGCCATTCAGAGGGACCTCGACAGGCTGGAGGGCTGGGCTCGGGTGAACCTAATGAGGTTCAACACGGCAAAGTGCAAGGTTTTGCATTTGGGCCGGAAGAACCCCAGGCACCCGTACAGGCTGGGAGGAGTGGTCCTTGAGAGCAGCTCGGCAGAGAAGGACCTGGGGGTCCTGATGGACGAGAGACTGAACATGAGCCAGCAGTGCGCTCTGGCAGCTCGAAAGGCAAATGGGATCCTGGGCTCCATCAGGAGAGGGGTGGTCAGCAGGGACAGGGAGGTGATCGTCCCTCTCTACTCGGCTCTTGTGAGGCCCCATCTGGAGTACTGTGTCCAGGTGTGGAGCCCTCAGTACAAGAAAGACATTGAGATTTTGGAAAGGGTCCAGAGGAGGGCGACTAAGATGATCAGGGGGCTGGAGCACCTCC
>NW_024884164.1:0-8385 GCF_019232065.1 Centrocercus urophasianus
CCCCCCCCCCCAAACCACAGCCCCCCCCAGCCCACCGCTCCACAGCCGGGCTCCGGCCAAAGGCCTCGTGCCGGGGCCGTGCCGCGCCCCCCCGCCCCTCACCTTACACGCCTGGTAGCTCTCGAAGGCGCGCAGGGCGCTCTCCGTCAGCTTCACGTGGAAGACGGAGACGCGGGTGCCGCGGCCCAGCCGGCCGCAGGACAGCCCGTACCCGCGCTCCGCCTGCAGCGCCGCCATCTTGGGACCGTCTCCCCCTCCGCGCCTGGGCCGCCGGGGCCTCCGCTGCCGCCACGCCCCTCTCGTGCATTATTCATGAGAGTTCAGAGGCGGAGCTCCTCGGGCTCCGCCCATCCGGGGAGCCTGTTGCTGGGGGAAGGACGTGGGCAGAGCGCGTTCCCATTGGTCGAGCTCCACGGGACGCCGCGGCGGAGTGGGTGACAAGAGGGAGGGGCGGGGATATGCAAAAATGACGACCGCGGGGCATGGCGGGAAGGGTGGTTTGGGGCGGCCGCAGGGGGACTCAGGGGCTGCGGGCGGGCGGTGCCCAGAGGCGTTTGGGGAAACCCCCCCTCCTCCTCCGGCCGGCACAACGCCCCGAGGGGCCCGGGCTCGCTCTTCCCGCAGAGCACCTTGCCCCTGGGCACGGCCTGGAGGTACGCAGGCCCCCTCCCACTAAGGGCAGGGGGAGCCCCCCCCCAGGGGCAGCCTTTGGGGCCGGAGTTTGTTTTATTCCCACGTGCGTGACTCCCCCCATCCAAGCAGCTTCCCCACTGCCCCCCAATCAGCCGCTCCCAGCCCCCGTTGCAGTGCTGCACCTCACGGTGGAAAGAACAAGGCCCGGCCGTGCACGAATCGTCCTTTATTGGGGAGTTCACAGTCAGTTGGGGGGGGTGGGGGACAGTGCGTATGGCCCCTGGGAGCAGAGCTGAGCTGGCGGCTGTGGGCCCATGGCTGCGGGGAACTGCAGGGCAGAACGGGGACCCCACAGGGCCAGACCTACAGGATCAGCCAGGACACTGCTATGATGCTTCGTGTCCTTCACCCCACGGGGTTCTTTGGCTCTCTGCAGGCATTGCACGCTCTGTGGAAATGCTGAGGGGGGAGCGGGAGGGCAGAGCTGGGGCATTGCACGTGCCCCAGGCACCCCACATCCCTTACAGTGGGCTCACATCCAGCCAGCTTCCTCCAGCAGCCCCATAGCCAGGAGCACAGCAGTGCTGGGGCTCGCTGCACCCCCCCTGGGACACGCTGCTGGGGACAGTCACTGCGTGCAGCACTCACGGGAGGTCAGGCTGCCCCTGACGCATTCAGGGCTGCGGGGTCTCTGCTTTGCCTGCGGCTCTGTCCCCAACAGGACGAGGTTTGGGGGTGCTGGGTGACGGTCAGGATAGGGGGGACGTGGTACCTCCTGCCAGGAGAGCATCTGTGAGTCCACAAGGAACGGGGAAGAGAGCAGAGCCTCATGGACCCCCTGGCAGGAGTGAGGCACATCCCAGCGCCGGGCTCCCCACCGCCGTCCTCAGTTCCTTGCAGCGATGACCACAGACAGGGCCACGCCACCAAGCGCGATGGCTGTCGCACCGAAGAGCCACTTCCAAGGGATGGACTGAAGAAGAGAGAAATCAGCAATGTGACGGGATGACAGCCTGGATGTGCAGCCCTGCCTGCTGGCACAGGGCCGTGGGGCAGCGCGCAGCTCCCGACACATCCGAGATAACACAGCCCAATAAGGCAAGTGCTGCGTCGGCTCTGCCCGGCGCGTGGCCGGCACGTCCGAGGGGACAGCATGTGCTGCCCAGCTGACAGTGCTTTCCACCTGCACGGCCAGCTGGGAGCAAAGTCCAGAGCCTCCAGCTGCCATCGCCAGCCAGAGCAGCGGCAGCACCGCAGCGATCAGCAATTTCCTGGCCCTCAGCCTGGGCTGCTTCACTTCAACGGCCCCCTGCCCAGGAGCAGCACCACGCTGGCCCTAAGGGACGCAGCCCCTGTAGTCCCCAGGGGTGTCTCCAACTCTGCCATCCCTCTGTATGCCAGCACCAGCCCTTACCCAGGTCAGCTTGTCTTTGCACTTCACCGGGGCACTGCTGGCTCTGGGATTCCCAAGCATCTTCCTGTACATCTCCGTCTCCACCGTCTTCTGGTCCGCGTGCTTCTTCACCAGCTTTGAGAGCTCAGCATGGATGGTCTGGGGAGCAGAGTGCAGCACAGTGGTTATCAAACCCCGGGTGGAGGGGAGGGGACAGGGACAACAGTGCAGATAACAGCAGGCTGGGCCCCCCCCAGTCCTCAGAACCTTCATCATCCCTCTGGAGCGATCCTGCCAAGCCCTCCTAAAAATGCAGTTCTGAGCTCTACGCGTGCCCCATCTTTTTTGTCCACCAAAGCTTCTCCTTGCTGACAGCCTGTTTCGTATGGAAGTGACATGAAGGAACAGCTGCTGGCAGTGCAGAGAGGAGCCTGAAGCTGATGGCAGGCATCAGGAGAGGATTTTCTCCTTTAATCGAGGCGGAAAAGTTTCTGCCTCAGGGACAGACCAGCCAGAGCTCTCCCACATTTCCGTCAGGAAAAAGGCTGGGCAAGCAGGCTTACACCAAGAATGCTCTGAAACCAGACTGTGGCAAAACCTGGACGTCCTGCTGCATCCTGCACCATGGGACCTGCTCCGCAGTGGAGGGCCAACATCCCCAGCCTGCAGTGGCTGCAGGATGTGGTGGCAGCAGCACAGCAATGCCACAGCCATGCTGTGCCCTCTGCTGGGGATGCTGCCCCAAAGCAGCAGTACAGCGAGCAGCCAGGGCACTGCCAAGCCATGGCACCAGCAGCAAACACACCCCAGCAGCTCGCTGGGTTTGGTGTTTTGGTGTAGGACAAACAGCATCTCCCTAAGGGTGAATTTCTGAGGGGTTAGAAAGGGACGTGAAGGTCTGCACCAGCTAGGAGGTGCTGGCAGCCCCGGACAACCAGGTTTCCTCATCCAAGGGCAGGTGGAGCTGAGCATTTCTCGAGTCTGTTTTCACCAGCAGCAGCCATAGCTGTGACTCACCAATGTGTGTTTAACACTGCTGTCTGGAGCAGCACTACCACATCCCTGTGAATCCCAGTAAGCAGCTGGAAAGGCCAGTAATTTGTTTGTGGTTTCACCAGTAACGTCACTGCTGGGCATTTTGATTTTTGCTCCTTTTCAATTAAAAGCTTCACTCCGGTGAGCTGATGAGCTGCAGCCCTGCCAGCAGCAATGACATGAAGGACAAACAGGGAGAGCATCCCTCATCCCTGTAGCCCCAGCTCTGCTCCCCTACCTCCTCCATGCTGCCCAAGACTTTGAGATCCCACATGCCCTTCCCCAGGAGGGCTCTCAGAGCAAAGCTGCCTGGGTGCTCTGAAGGCCACTGAGCACCTGCAGTCCCCACGCTGCCCATGACCTTCAGGCACCAGGGAACACGAGGTGAGCTGTGATGTTTTGGTGAAACGCCCACAGAGGCGGATAAAACTGAGGAGCCAATGCAGGAGCAAAGCCCCCACTGCAGGCAGCACCTCCCCTGCTGCTCCCAGCCCCGCTTTTGCTGGGGCCATTTCCTGGCACTGCTGAGGCTTTTGACTTCCCCGAGGCTTCAGTCCTGCAGCTGATCATTAACCGACAGGAAATTCCTGACCCACAGATTGCTCCAGCCCGGGCGCTGGACTGAGGTCTGGGCTTGCTGGGGCCACCCAATGAATCACACTGCAGGCTGCTGGGTGAGATGGCAACAACTTGCTCTGCCTCGCTTCTCGCAGCAATGGCACAAGCCAGCAGACCGTGCAGGCAGAGCTGCTGAAGCAGAGATGGGCTGGCAGAGAGCCCTGCTACCACAGGGGCCAAAGGGCATAAAGAGAGTCTCGCAACGTGGCGATAAGGAACCCACGAGCTCAGCCGTGTTCAGGTATTGCAGCACTGGGTGCTGGCACTTGGTACAACACCCCACGGCTGCCCCAGCCCTGCACAGAGGAGACTGGTGACAGCTACGGGGGGCACCGAGGCTTGTAGGAACACGGCCACAAGGACAGAGCCCTGAGGACACCCAGCCTACCTTGTTTGAAGGCTCCAGCTTCAAAGCCGCCTTTAGGATGGGGATGGCCTCTCTGTACTCGCCCTGCTGGGCCAGGACCTGGAAGGTGAGGTGGGGGTTGAGGGAGGTGACTGAGGTGTGGTCCCCACCCCTCCCCAGCCCTGCCACACAGCAGGGATGGCAGCACCTCACCTTGCCCTTTCGGAAAAGTGCCTTGATGTTCTCTGGCTGGTGCTCCAGAACAAGGTTACAAGACTTCAGGGCTGCCTCATAATGGTCCAGTTTAAGCTGAGAGGCTGCCAGATTGTTGAGACATTTCACCTTCACGTCCAGCAGCTCAGCCTCTTCATCTGGGGTGAAATCAACTGCAAAGACCCCAGAGGTGGGTTACAACAGGAAGGAAGCGCAGGCAGCCCTCACTCACAGCAGCAGCAGGTACCTTTTGAGCTGGAGCTGATGACTTTGAGAGCGATGTCGTAGGAATTGATGGCCAGCACATAATCTGCCTGCTGGTAGTAGAAGTTGCCTCGTTCCCTCTTGCGGTTGGCCAGGCCTATCTTCTCCTTCCCACTGAGCAGCTCCAGGTCTGGTGCATCCCGAGCCTCCAGCAGCTCCACCTCCAGTGTGAGTGCTGCGTTGGGTGGGATGTCAGGGCTCCTGCAGCGGCACAAAGCCATGCTCAGGCCTGGCTCTGCTACAAACCGCCAATCCCAGAGGTGACAGCAGAGCCACAGGGGCTCCCCAGCAGTACAGGCTGTAGTAGAGGGGACTGGGGATAGCTGTCATAGCCCTGTTTAGGCCTACCCTATTTCATTCCACGCTCTCCATGCTCACCTGCCCTGTACACCATAGCAGTACTTGGCATCTGACATAATCAAAGCCGTTTCTCTCATCTCCATAAGCTGTACGCAGAGGTCCAGAGCCTACAGGGAGCAACGTTGCAGAAGAAGGTGAGCAAAGGGGCCAATCCTGCCTCCAACAAGGACATGGCAAACCCTAAGTCTCCCCCCAAGGCGAAGATGCACACATCAGGGCGGCTTCCTCCAAGCCCCACCTGCAATACGTCGCAGTCTCCCAGGGTAAAGGTGAGGCTGGGGTTCTCCTCCACCACACTGCCATCCTCCAGCATGGCCCTCAGACGGACAGTCACATCCTGGCCCTTGCGGGGCCGGCTCTCCACCCCCTGACCTGGCACGAGTGTCTTCTTCTTAAGCAAGCCGCTCCCTGGGCCAAGAGAAGCCGGAGGTGATCAGCACACAGTAGGGAATGGGAGAACCCAGCTCCCAACCCAACCTCAGCCTCCGTGGTGGTCAAAGCATCCTGCGAACGCCCTGCCGCCCTCCTGCCCTGCTCTCACCCAAGACGTCGAGCCACTCCTGGGGCTCCTCGGCTGCTTCCCCTGGGCCTCGCTCTGAGGACTGGGCGCCCTCCCGCAGCGGTCCCCGCGCCCGTCCCACGTCCTCCAGCGGCGGCAGCTCGCTCAGGTCGTCCTCGTCCTCCTCCAGAACCTCGAAATCCTCCGCGCCGTCCAGCTGAGAGGCGCCGACCGCGGCCGGTTCCGGGCTGGGCGGTTCGGTGCCGCCGCCTGCCCGGCTCGGGGAGCCGCCGCTCGTCTCCTCCCCGCTGGAAGCCATCGCGGCAGAGCAGGGAGAGCGGCGACCTGCGGGAGAGAGGAACAATCGGCGCTACGGACACCGCGATGAGGCCGCCGGCACTCCCGGAGCGCACGGGGCTGTCCCGGCAGGGTTGTCGGGGCCGGACCGGGGAGGCCCGAGGCACCGGTTCCGGCCCCTGGAAGCGCCGCCCCGCGCGCCCCGCTCCACCACGTGCTTTTCTCCCGCGCGCGCGCGCCCGGCGGGGGTCCCCACGTCACCGCCCCGTCACACGCAGGGACTCCCCCTATAGCAACGGCCGCCGCGCGCCCCCGCCGCTCCCACCTACCCGCGAACTCGAGGCCGCCGGCCCCGCCCCCGCGCTCCCATTGGACCGCTGCCTCCCGCCCCACCGATGCCATTGGGTGGCGCCGACGCTCCTCATCGACGCGTCGAGAGCGGCGCGCCGCGGACTTAAAGGGGCCGCCGCACCTCACCTGCTCCGCGGGCCCGGCACCCCCGCCAGGCCGGTGTCCCCGCCGCCCGTAGCTCCGGTAGCTCTCGGTGCCCCGCCGCCGAGGGCTGTGGGTGCCGGAGGCCCACAGAGGTTTCCCGCAGCGCTCAATCCCCGCGCGGCCGGGCCGTCGCCCGGGAGACCCCCGGCTCTGTGCTCCGGTACGGAGGCGGCCCCGCAGCTCCCCGTTTCCCCCTCGGCCCAATCTCCACCACTTCCGGCCCGGCTCCGTGACGCATGCGCGCGGTGACGCCACGGGGTCGCGCTCGACGTGACCCCGCACCCGGAAGCGAGGCGCGGCCGCCGGTGCCGCTCCCGTCATGTGAAGGGAGAGGGAAAGGAGCGGCGCCCGGTGCTGCCGCGGGAGGGGCGGGGCTACCGAGAGGGGCTCGAGCCCGCACCGTTATCGGGAAGCGGGCGGGGGGGGGGGGGGGCTCCGTTACCGGGCACGGCGGGGGCCGGGGGTCCCGCGGGCAGCGGCGCGATGGAGCCCACGGCCTCACGGGTGTTCTGCGGGCGGGTGCTGGGCATGGTGAACGCCGAGGACGTAAACGCCATCATCCAGGCTCAGAAGAACATGTGAGTCCCGGGGGAAGCGGGGTCCCGTGCGAGCGGCAGCCCTCGGTGCCCCCGTGTAACCGTGGGAACTGCCGCTCCCCTGCAGGCTGGATCGCTTCGAGAAGACGAACGAGATGCTGCTCAACTTCAACAACCTGTCGAGCCTCCGCATGCAGCAGATGAACGAGCGCTTCCTGCACCACACCAAGACATTGGTGGAGATGAAGAAGGACCTCGACAGCATCTTCCGTCGGATCCGGTAGGTGGAGGTGGGAGGGGATGGACAGGAGGCCTCGGGGGACCTCGAAGGGATTTGTGTGGGTCCGTCTGTGAACCCGGCTCTCTCCTCCCGCAGGGCGCTGAAGGGGAAGCTGGCCAAGCAGTACCCGGAGGCTTTCAGCAGTGAGTGGTTCCATCGGTTCTCTTCCCCCATGAAGGTTCCTCCTCCTCCGAATGTGCCTTCCGTGCTGCCTTTGGGAGTCGGGGCCTTTGGGACTGCCAGCACGCAGTGCTAAGAATCTGGGGAGCTTTTTTCTTATATTGAATGCGGATGCAGGAAATTGCAAAGCCACAAATGGCTTCTCATTTAAGTGGGATCCGTTTTTTGTTGATTACTGCTACAAGCAAAGGAGCAAATGCTTCTGCCAAAGCCCCCCCCATAGCCGGCCTTGCAGCGCATCGTGGTGTTGTGTGCAGCTGAGGCAGCTGTTAATCTCTGCATCTTTCTTTCCAGACATTCACGAATCTCCCATTCTAGAAGATGACGATGACTTCGACCCGGTTCCAAAGAGCACGACAACCACCATTGCTACCTCTGAGCAGAGCACGGAGTCCTGTGACACGAGCCCTGACATCATCTCTCCCACCATGAGTCAGGATTTTGAGGATTTATCACAGGGCCAGTACGATTTACCGGCTGTGAACGGACAGAGTCTGACAGACGAAGACACTGCCAACGACCTGGACTAAGGCACGTGGCTCTGCCCCATCCCTGGGGCCCCCGAGAACTCTCTATCTTGTATTTATATTTGTGTGTTCCTTTGGCCATTTATTTTTGGGAAGAGATGGCTGAGTGAAGAAGGGGGTGAAGGGTCCCTCCGACTGCCTCAAACCTGCTATTGTAGCGCAAATCCTGCAACTTAACATGGGCAAATGAGTAAAACGAGGATTTGAAAAGCCTCCTGTCCTTTCTTGTGTGCGTGTCCAGAAGAATCAGAGGTGGATGGCGAGCTGGATACAAGCCAGCAGTGTGCCCTCACAGCTCAGGATATGGTATCCTGGGTATCCAAAGCAGCGTGGCCAGCAGGTCGGGGAGGGAATCTGTTCCTCTGCTCTGGTGAGACCTCACCTGGAATGCTGCGTCCAGATGTGGAGTCTTCAGTACGGGAGATGCATGGAAACGCATCCAGAGGAGTGCCACAATGGTGGTCTGAGGGATGGAACAGCTTCCCTGCAAGCACGGGCTGAGAGCAGCCTTCACCTAACTAATGGGGCTGTAGGAAAGAACGGGGGTCTCTTCAGCAGGGTCTGTTGTGGCAGGGAAAAGGGGAAAGGCTCAGCGTCCCTCGCTGTCCCAACCTCGGCTGTGCCCCCCTCCCCCCCCCCATCCCACAGCCCCACCAGCAACGGGGTGGGCGCCCGCAGCCCGTGCTTGCAGGGAAGCTGTTCCATCCCT
>NW_024884164.1:8485-17046 GCF_019232065.1 Centrocercus urophasianus
GGGGCACAGCCAGGGCCTGGCTTGCTGTTGCCTGCGGGAGATACGGCGGCTGGGACAGTTTGGAACGGAGGCAGCGGGACGCAGGGATGGAAAACCGAACCCAGACCGAACCACGCCGGTACCGAGCCCCGATCGGCTCCCCCACACCGCACCGAGGCGCTGCCCGGTCGCGGATTGCGGCTGCGCGGAAGTGGGAGGGTGGAACGGAAGTGACGTCACGACGGGCGACTTCCGGTTCCGGTCGCTCTTTTCTCGGCGGCGAGGCGAGGCGGTGCGTGCGGATGGGCCGGGCTGCGTGTTGGGAACGGGGATTGGGGGCGAACGGGGGGTGTTAAGGAGCGGGATTCGGTCCTGGGGCGGGTGGGGGAGGTCGGGGAGCCGCGATCCGGCGTTGGGACGGCGGTGGTGGGAGCCTCGGCCTGGAAGGTGGGAGCCTCGGCCTGGAGGGTGACGCGGCTGCTGCCCCCCCCCCTCCCCCTCAATCCCTTCCAGGCGGACCGGTGCCAAAATGCAGATCTTTGTGAAGACGCTGACGGGCAAAACCATCACCTTGGAGGTGGAACCCAATGACACCATCGAGAACGTCAAGGCTAAGATCCAGGACAAGGAAGGTGCGCTTAGCCAGGAGTCCCAGCGGCTGCTCCTGCCTGTCCCTCCTTCTTCCCCCCCTCACTTCTCATTTAACGGTTCTCCCCCGCAGGGATTCCCCCCGACCAGCAGCGCCTGATCTTCGCAGGGAAGCAGTTGGAGGATGGCCGCACACTCGCCGACTACAACATCCAGAAAGGTGCCGTTGTTGGGCCCGGTGTGGGCCCACAGCAGGGTTTGTCTGCTTCTCGGCCCCCTCAGTGATGTTTATCTGTATTTCAGAGTCCACCCTGCATCTGGTGCTGCGTCTGCGCGGGGGCATCATTGAGCCCTCCCTGCGGCAGCTGGCCCAGAAGTACAACTGCGATAAGATGATCTGCCGCAAGTACGGCCCTGGTTTGGGGGTGCCCATATCAGCCCATTTATACCCCCTCGTTTATACCCCTGCCATGCTCTCCATGCGCTGCGATTCGTCAGCGCCCCCCCCAGGAGAGGCTTTAGGCCCCCCGGTGATGGGCTCTGTGCTCCCTTCCAGGTGCTATGCTCGCCTCCATCCCCGCGCTGTCAACTGCCGCAAGAAGAAGTGTGGCCACACCAACAACCTGCGCCCCAAGAAGAAGGTCAAATAGAGCTGCTCTGCACCGCACTGTGCTCTCCTAATAAAGCATCTGCGTTCAAACCCTGTCCTGTCCTTTGTACCCGAACGGGGTGCTTTTCCATAAACACGAGGCCGCGGCAGGGAGCGCGCCGGCACTGCGTTCTGTCCTGGTGCTCGGGGTGGGAGTGAAGGCTCCCGCGGGGGAGGCGGGGGGGGAACCGAGGCGCTGCCCGGCGATGCCTGCAGGTGGCGGCGGTGCCGCGTTGCGCCGTGCTCCGCCCCCGCCGGGCCTGCGCGTTCCGCTCCGCTCCGGGAGCGGCCCCGGCCATGGTGAGCGGGGCGGGGGTGCCGATAGCCGCCCGGTTTCACGGGGCTGGGGGGTCCCGACGTACCGGAGCCGGGCTGTGAACGCGTGACCGGGCGCTCCGGTAGCGGCACGGCGGAGGTCGGGCGCTCCGTGCGCGGTTCCGGCCCGGCAGAACCGAACACGCGGGGTGGGAGCGGTGCGGGCAGCAGCGCTGTGCCGGTGCCCCACGGCCCTCTCTGTCCACGCAGACCGACGAGGCGCTGCGGGCGCTGCTTCAGCGCTTCTACGCTCTGCAGGGGGAGCGCGTGGAGACGTACCGGCTGTTCGAGGAGTGAGTACCGGGACGGGACCCCACGGGGATGGATTCCCCCATCCCTCCTCGACACATCCGTACGGAACGGGGCACAGAAGGGCAACGGGAAACCAAACGATCACCCCGGTGTGAGCACCGGGAACGGCACTGCGTGGCCACGGTGACGTTATTTTGCTGCCTTTCTTCTGCCTTCATTCCCCAGAGGTCACCGCGCATACCTGAGCAGCGCCCCGCACTACGATTTCCCTCGCTACAGGCAGTTGGTGCACGAGGTGACGGCGGCCTTCAGCGGCATCTCCCGCGAGGTGCTGCAGCTCCAGTGCCGCCTGCGGGGTGAACTCGGCCGCCCCGACCTGGCCCAGCACCTCACTCGCCTCCAGGAGCGCGAGCAGGAAAAGCTGCAGCTGGTGAGCGCCGGGCACGGGGGGTGGGAGGGGTTCCGCTGCCACCTGAACGGGGTGGGCTCAGCCCCCGTGCGTCCCCCTGCAGACAGCACAGCTCCAGCTGGCCCGGCAGCGGGTGCAGGATGAGCCCGGCGTGGAAACCCATCAGCAGGAGGTGCGGGAGCTCAAGCACAGGTCGGTGGGCACCCCCTGCTCCCCTCCTTTTGGGGCTGGGATCCCCCTTCCCACCCTCCCTTCCCTCCAGCGGGGCCGGAGGGGGCCCAGATGGCGCCTTCAAAAGAGCTCTTGTTTGGAGCCCTCCGGATTGTTTGGCGATGCCGCGCGGCCGCGCTCCCATCAGCCTCCCTGGGCTGAGTGTTTCATAAACAGCGCGGGGAGCGCGAGGCGGCCCGGATAATACGCTCCATATGGGCTTTATTTATAGTTTCCATCCGCTCTTGTAGGCTAATTAAAACCATCGAGGCAATCAGCGAAATTCTCCAAGACCTCAAGTACGATTCGGAAGAAGCCGAGTGATGGGCGTCCCCGTGGGAATGGCTGAAGGGGCCGTACAGCAGAGCGCTGCGGGGCCCCCTGCCCCACTCCCACCCCCGGCGAGGTGGGCACCTGCCCCCCAACCCGGCCCCATCGCTCAGCGGGGGAGCCCCCCCCACATCCTGAGCATCCCTCTGCAGGTGGGTGCACGCGGGGCTGGACCTGTGCCCACTTTCTGCTGAGCGCAGCGGGGCTTGGAACCAGGGGACCCTTTTCTCTGAGCCCCCTGGGTGTCCCCATGGGGACAAACACTGCCATCGCTGCCCTGGGGACATCCTCTGCCCTGCAGACACCCAGGGCTGGCGCTGAGGATGGAGACAACACCCAGCCCACACCTTTTGTGGTCACCTTCAATAAAAACATCTCCTGAGCCATGTGGTCCATAGGGTTTGTACCCTCCCTCATCACCACCCATGTCCGTGTCCCCAGATCGGTCCCCCGAGGAGCCCAGGCGCGTGGTGACATTGACGTGGCCCCGTCCCAGAGCTTGGCTGCCCGCTGCGTCCCCGTCCCCACGCGCTGCTGCTGCTCCACTGACGCAGGCCCCGGTGGGGTTTAACGAGGTTTATTGGCATTAAGCTTAAATCTGTTCCTAATTGACTGAAATGTAACCAAAATAAGGCTGGTTTGAATCAAAATCAGAGCAAGCACTGGGCAAACCCCAGCAGCCTCAAACCAGCCCCACGCAGCTCTCTGGGGACAGAACCCCCGCGCACTCACACGCGGCCCCATGGGCACCCGTGGCCCCTCCAAAATGCCCAAACTGCATCCCTGGGGGGAGGGCTGCACCCTCCAGGTTCGGGGGCCACGGGGAGCCTCCACCCCCCCCCCCTTCACCCCAATTGCTGCTCCGGGTCGTGGTTAAGGAACAAAGGCTCCAGGTGAGGCTGGGGGGTCCCTTCGCTGCCATGGGGACTGTGCTCCTGGGGGGCGCGTGGCACCGCCACCTCCCCCAAGGGGCTGCCAAGGCCAGCCCCAGCCTCCCCCCCGGGCAAAACCCCCCTGCAGCGGGTTGCAGAGCCGTGCCGAGCTCCGGCCACTGCTGAGCCCCCCCCCCAGCGCGCTGTGGTGGCAGGGACGGGGCGGGCGGCCCCGGGGGGGCTTTGGGCACCCGGTGCGGTGCTGCCGGCGCTCAGCCCTGCGGGGGCTACAACTTATCGCCGGGTAGAACCTGCAGAGAGAGCAGGGCCCTGCTTCGAGGCCACCCTTGGAGAGGGGGACACCAGGGGGGTCCGCAGCCCCGCAGCAGGGAGAAAGAAGTGTGAAAGGCTCCTTACCTACCTGGTTGCGTGTTTTGTGGGATTTCTGCAGCCACACGCGCCACTGGTCGTACAGCTTGATGCTGAGGTTGGAGCAGCCGTAGGAGTGTTTCTTCACCCACCCAAAGAACTGCTTCAGCTCCCGCCGCAGCGTCGTGTTCTGCTCGCCTCCCTTGGGGTCGCAGCCCCCCGCCGTGCGCTCTGCGGGGACAGGGAGGGGACGGGGGCTCAGAGCGGCGCTGGCGGCCCATTCGCAGTGCAAGGAGCAGAGGGAGGAACCTGGGGTAGGGAAACGCGTGGCTCTCCGCCTCCCCGCCGGGAAATCAGAGCGGGGAATTGGCTCCTTTGCAAGAAATCCAGGTGCCGGGCACACAGCGGGAACGGCCTCAGTGCGTGCACAGGAAAGGGGGGGAGCAGCTGGGGAGGGGGCTCAGGCAGCAGCGCTCACCGCTGCGCGGCGTGGAGGCGGCCGTGGGGTTGCTCCAGTCGCTCCAGATGCCGGCCTTCTTGGAGCCGTAGATGCCGAAGGGGTTGCAGCGCACCTGGACGAAGTAGACGGTGCCGGGGCGCAGCCCTGCCAGGCGGCACGAGGTCTGGTTGCCCACATCATCCACCACCTACAGAGCGAGGGCAGGGCTCAGAACCCCGGCACCGACCCACAGCTGGGCAACACCGCCCCGTTGCTGCCCCCCAACCTTCCACTCCGAGCTGTCCTCCACGCGGTACTGGATCTGGTACTTGGCTTGGAAGAGGAAATCCTTCAGCGCCGGCGGGGAGCTCCAGCGCACGCTCAGCTGGTCCTCCAGGTCCCCCACGCGGCTGACGTGCACATCGGACGGCGGGTCAGTGGTGACTGCGGGCACATGGGGCAGCAGTTCCCGATGGGTTCAGAGCCAATCCAACACCACTCGGCTCCGACCCGACCCCAACCACCCTCATGGTTTGAGACCGACCCGCCTCCCCCCCCTCCCCCGGGCCCTGGAACCCAACACTCACCCACATCGAGGATGTCCAACATGACGACGTCGGACACAGCCACCCCCAGCCGGTTGGAGGCCTCCACCCAGATCTCATAGGGCGTGAAGAGGGCCAGGTCCTTGGGGATGTGGCAGGAGTAGGGCCCGGCCGTGTGGTATTCCTGGCACGTGTTGTCACGGCCGTACCACCTGTGATGAGCACAGCCCCGGGGCTGTGAGCCCAGCGGGACCCGCACACCTGCCCAAGGAAAGCACGGCACCGGGCCCGCGCCTCGTTTATCCACCACTTAACGCCGTCAGCAGCGGTGTTGGGTTTCCGTCCCCACGCCGCCCCGAAGCTCCCCCTGTAAGCCCTCAAAATCCCACGTTCACACTGGGAGGAAGGGAAGGAATCCACCCGCGGGCGCCTACCGGAGCTTGTACTTGAGCGTGTAGTTGGTGTGCAGGAAGGTCTCCCCCTCCGTCCCTGGGGCCCACGTGCAGGTGAGGTCCTTCATGTTCTTGGACCAGCAGGAGATGTTGACTGGTTTTTCTGGAGGTACTGGAAGAGGACAAAGGGACAACGAGACGTGAAGGGGCTCCGTGAGCGGCACCCGAAGGGACCGCACGCTGCCTCTGCAAGCCAATGCCTACTGGGGACGGCCATGGGGACGGTGTCAGCAACGGCCCCGCAAGGTTGGCGTCGCCGAGACCCCCACCAGCCCCACGGGGCAGCGGAGGACTGCAGCCCGTGCTGAGCAACAGAGCTGTTTTCTTTTGGGAACAGCAACCGAAATAAATAAATAAAAATAAGCGCTCTGTTCCCAGTTAAGCCTCTGTATTCTTAGAACGTAAAATCATCCTTAAAATAGCCCGAGATAAAATCTTAACGATTATTGATTTGGACAACTGTAATTTCAGCACGAGGTGCCAAAAGCGCCGCGCGGCCTTGGGGCGACAGCGCTGCGCCGAGGGGCAACGGCAGCACGATGGAGACGGACGGACGCGATGGAGACGGACGGACGCGCCCGACGTACGTCCAACATAGAGGCAGGAGCCGGCCAGGATGCCGCCGTCGCGGCTGTGGCACACCAGGTTGTCCCCCGACTGCTGCCGGGAGCCGTTGAGGCGGGCGAGGGCCACGCTGAGCGTGGTGGGGCCGAGGGCAGCGTAGGAGGCGGCGGGCAGACGGCGGCCGTTCAGCGTCCAGTACAGGTCCTGCGCGCGCAGGCGGAGGTCGGCGCTGACGGTGCAGGTGGCGGTCAGGGAGGAACCGATGAGCAGCGTGGGGTCCTGAGGGGAGATCACTGCAGGGTCTGCGGCCGGAGACAACGGGAAGGGGAGCGATGCGCGGCGCAGCACGGCACCGTGGGCGCTCCCCGTGGGCTGCGGTGCCGTCGGGTGCCCGGTGCGCACCGCTCCGTGCCCGCTTTGGGGCCGGGCTCCGGTTTTTTCCCCCCATTGGAAAGCAACAATGGAAAGTTTGGGGGCGGTTTGGTTTTTTGGCTTTCCGTTGCTCCGCGGCGCGCACCGCAGCGCTGAGCACCCTAACGCAAACCATGTGCTGCTGCTGCACCGCGCTGCGGGGTTGGGGGGGGGGACCTACATCCCCTACCGGGACCCCCCGGCGCCCATCGCCCTCGCTTCCCTGCTTTGGGAGGAGAGCAAACCGCGCACGGAAAGGCTTCAAAGCACAGCGGGCTGCTCGCACGTTCCGCAGGGGAAAACGACCCTGGGCTGACATCCCCCAGCACTCGTTGCCGAGGCGCTGCGGGGCCGCGCGTGCCGGGCTAATATTGCTAATTACCTCCCGGAAAGCGCCTCGACCTCCGCTCCCCTCCGACCTCCCGGCCCCGATCGGCTTTCAGCGGCAGCTCAGTGCGGCCCCGCGTGCCCCGCAGTGCTGGGGGGGGGGGGCTCCGAACAGCCCCCACACCCGGGTGGGCTGCAGCCCCCACCACCCCTCAACCCCCCCACGGGCAGCCCTCGGCCCCAACCGCAGCCGATCCGACCGCCTGCAGCACAAAGCACGCCGCTCACGGGCCGCGTCCCTTTGGCTTTTCTCCTCTCGCAGTCATTCCTTTTTCTTTCGCAGCCACATGTGTTATAAAAGGGAAAAGTGTGAAGTTTTCAGATGGGAGCGGAGCGGGCCGGGGGGTGGTGGAATGCGCAGCGAGAATACCTGCCCGGGGTTTTATTGCCTTCCTATTGTAAAAAAAACAAATGCTGCTCAGGTGTTAAGTAACGCCATAAAGTAAAAGCACATTTCAGGGTGTCGGGAACGTTTGCGCTCCTCTTCCGAAGGGCCGGATCGCCTTTCGGTTTTACATCGAGGCGTTTTAAGGGCTGCGAGAGAAAAGGGAAACCCCCCGCTCAGCGTCCGAGAGCTCCGACACGTTTATTGGGGCTCGCGGAGACCGAAAGCAACGATTGCTCCGAAGAACAAAAGGAGATTTGGGCGGCGCTGAAAAAAAATCAAGCGAAATGGGTGTGAAGCGACGGGGCCGCGTCCCGCTGCGCTCCCCCCCTCTCGCCCTCTCCTCCGCCGATGGCGGTTCTGATGCCCGTCCCTCGGCTCGCGGCATTCCAGCGCGGAACTTCGCTCTCTAAAAGGAGATTTGGCTGCGCCCGTTCCAGCGCTGCCGCACGTCGGGGCCGCGGGACCGAACTCCGACCGTGGGACAAAGGAGGTGGGGAGTGCGGGGGCACCGCTCGGCGGGACGGGACCCGGGGGTCCCTGCGGCCGTGGGGCGGGGGAGCGGCGGTGGGGCCGAGCTCTGGAGCGCTGTGCCACCCCGCAGCCCTACGGGCAACGTGAGAACCCGAAGAGCGCTTTCCCTTCTCTCTCCCACCGCGTTTTGCTTCGCCGCCGCGGCTGCTTTCGCAGCCCAGCCCCGATCAGCGCTCCGTGATTCTTCCCGTGAATGACCCGCAGCGCTCGGGGCACGCGAGCCGATGGACGCGGGGCGGGATGGGGACCGCGGTGCCACCACGGTGCCACCCCGGGCCGGGACGCGCTGGGCGAACATCGCCCCGAGGAGCCGAACCTCCAGCCGTGAGGAACGCGAATGGGGCCGCTCCGCGCTCGCAGCCTCGCGGGACCCCAAGGCACCGCCGCGGGACCCCAGCGCAGAACCCACCCCAGGTGTGGCATCTCCACGTCTGTCCCCAACTCCCCCCTCCCACCCCCCCCGTAAGGAACCCCCTCCAGGGATCCGCTCCCCTTTTTTGAGGGCGATCCGTTGTTCTCCGCAGGGGTGGGCGCTCCCTATTGTTCTGATGGGGGAGAAGGGGGGATTCATTGTTCTCTGGGACGGGGAGGGGGGGGGCTCATTGTTCTCCATGGGGGGAAAGGGGCGCCTATTGTTCTCCGGGGGCTTTGGGGAAGGTCAGCCCTGCGGGCCGGGGGGGTCGTGGATCGCCGTGTGGGGTTCGCTATTGTTCTCCAGACGGAGGGGGGGGTCCATTGTCCGGGGTGGGGGAGCGGAGCTGCGCTGCTCCGCAGGAGACGGCGATCCGGAGGGGGTGCGCCATGGGGAGAGGAGGGGGCACACGGCTCCCAGGGGGCGATGGGTGGGGGACACGTCTCCCCTGGGGGGGGG
>NW_024884164.1:17146-20910 GCF_019232065.1 Centrocercus urophasianus
CCATTGTTCGCTGTCGGGCACAGGGAGGGGGTCGGGCGCTGCCAGGGGTTCCCGTCACGCTCCGTCCCGAGGAGGGAGTGGGGCGGGTGGTTCCCATCGCCCCGCGGGAGGGGAGCGCAGCCCTGGGGGGACGCAACCCGGAAAGGCGGGGGGAGGGAGGGAGGGGGGGCACAAGGACCGGAATGAATGAGGGAAGGGGGAGAGGAGAAAGGAGAGAGGGGAGGAGAGCGGCGGCACAGAGCCGGGGGTCCCCGCGCAGCGCCCGCCCCAACCCCAACCCCAACCCCAACCCCAATCCCAGCCCCGACGGCGTCCGCTCTGGCACGGCCCCCCCAAACCCCCCCAGGCCGTACTCACACGCGGGCGGCTCAGCGCGGAGCAGCCGCAGGCACAGCAACAGCAGCGGTAGAAGGGCCGGCATGGCCGGCATGGGGGGGGAGGTAGGGTCGGTGCCCGTCGGTGCCCACAGCGGCGGAGCGCACCGACACGTCCGGGGAAGTCGCGAACAAGTCTGAGCAGCCCCCGCTCTGCCAAAGCCCTAAATGCCGCCCTCGCCCCGCCCCGCCCGGCCCGGGACCGCCCCCGGGGGGCAGAAAGGCACCGGTCCTCGGGGGCCGCTCCGATGCCGGCTCGGTGCCCGCAGTGCCCGCCGCCTCCGCCGCCCCTCCGCCGCGGGATGCGCTGTGTCCGGTGCCCGGTGCCCCCCCGTCCGGTAGATGGGGGAGAGCCATCCCGTCCCGTCCCGTCCCGTCCCGTCCCGCCGTGACTCAGCGCTGCCGCCCGGACACTCCCGCGCCCCCGGGGCCGCTCCCCCCGCGCCTCATCCCCGCGCGGTGCGGTGGAGCCCTCGGGGCTGTTTTCTGGGCTTGGTTTTGTTTAGTGGAATATTTTCCCCCTAAACCCCGTCTTTTTTTCTCCGAGATAACCCCGAGGTTCCCCTCCAGTAACTACAGAAGTGGAGAAAATGCCTCGAGGGACTCCGCGGTGCCCCTGGGGAAGCGAGGACTCAGCGGTGGGCGGCCGTGACGCCGCAGGTGGCGCAGCTCGTGTTCCCGACTGGAGCGACGGCGCCGAGCCCCGGGCCAGCAGCTCCCGGCGGTGGCACCGTCCCCATCCGTGTGTCCCTGCGGCAGAGCAGAGTGGGATGAGGCAGAGGGGGTGCTGACAGCCGCCCCCCCCTCGTGTTGGGGGACACCTGGGCCGTACCGCACCCCATTCGTCCCCAACCCTTCCTCCAGAGGAGGGGATGTGGGGGGGACGGGACCCCCGGCCCTAACTCTGATCTTGGGATGGGGACGGGATCTGCGACAGGGAACACGTGAGGCACGGGGTGACAGTGAGAGTAAGGCTCAGCCCTCCTCCTCCCCCCCACAACGTGGCTGTGCTGCTCACAGGGCTGCGTGGGGAGAGGACTGGCAGCGTGGGGTGACGCCACGCAGGACAGGGCGACGTCGCGTGGGGACAGAGGTGACAGCCGTGGGGAATGGAAGCAGCGTGCGGCTGGAGCCCATCCGAAGGGGCGGCACAGATTGAAAAAAACGAAAAAAGAAAACAAAAAAAAAAGAAGAAGGAGGGGAAAAAAAAAAAAAAAAAAGAGACAAAACAATGCCTTTATGCCTTTTCCCATCGTCCCGTTTTGTTGGAACCTTCTGAAGTGTTTTCGTTGAAATTTCCCAAAAATGTCAGCCTGAGGGAGACACCCAGCATGGGAAAGTGCCGCCCCAGCTCCGCGCCTGCCAGCGCCGGGGGGGGGCAGCCGGAGCGGGGCCGCGTGGGGTCCCTGTGGGTGAAGGGGGGGGGGATGACGGTGTCACGGAGGGGACGGCGGTGTTGAGGAGAGGGACCCCATTGGGGGCACCTCCGTGTCACCGCTGGGGATGGCGAGGGCGGGGCGGGGAGCGGGACGAGGTCAGGGCAGCAGCGGGGCGGTGACACCCGGTGTGGAGACGGGGACCGGGCGCAGCGGGACCGCGGCAGCGCCGTCTGAGTCAGCGGAGCTCCGTATGGAGCTGCTGCCCTTTGGCGGTGACCTTTGCAGCGCTGAGTGCGCAGCGCTCTGCCCACGGCACCGAGCGGGGCTGGGCGGCCACGGCTGCCCCCCGATGGGCCCGAAGTGCTGCCACCCCCCTTCACCGTCACTCTGTAGTGTCACCTCCCCAACGTCACCCCAAAATGCCGCCCTCCCCACAGCGCATCCCCCCTCATGAACCCCACCAGTGACTCCCGGCACGGCAGCGCTCCTCAGACGTGGGCACACGTGGCTGCAGGGGGGGCAGGGTGCACAATGCAGACCCCCCCCCCCCCCCCAGCACGGCCCAGGGACGGGCGCAGCGGAGCTGTCTGACCGCCTGCATCCTTCTGAAGTGACCTGTGGGACAAATAAAGAGGCTGGAAATGCCAAGAATCCAGCGGGCCGAGTTTTCCTTCTATTCCTCTCTGTAGCATTTCCACGTCCGTCCGTCGGGTAATTTATAACTGCTTTAACCCCTTCCGTGCCGCCCCCACCCCGCAGCCCCCGCCTGCGCAGCGCCGATGGGAAAAAACCCGAAATGGGGAGTGGGGTTTGGGGGGGGCGTTGGGGCACCGCTCCCAATTGGGCACAGAGTGCTGCAGGAGGAATGTGGGTCACTGATAAATGCAAAAGGCGTTGAGAGGCTCTGCAGAGTGCCAAGGGGGGGGGGGGTCACCCACAGTCAATATTTGCCAACTGTGGTGTTTTAATGCCCGGGAGGGGCTCTGTTTTTTTCTATTAAAACACGAGTGGAGGGGCTGAGAGTGTGGGACGGTGCCAGGCAGAGGGCGGGCGGTGTGGGGAGCGGCTCTGGCAGTGCTCCCAGTGCTCCCAGTAACCCCAATGCCTCCATTGCCCCCACTGCTCTCATTGCTCCCATTGCCCCCATTTTTTTCCCTCATTGCCCCCGGTGCCCCGTTGCCCCAGTGCTGGCACCACCAGCGCTCAGGCCATCAGGTTCTGTGCCCCCCCCGCTCCCTCCCCCGCCCCCCCTGCTGGCAGCAGCCCCAGCTCTGCCCCACAGCTGATGGGGACCCACCTGCAGCACCGCGCTGTGATTTACGGCAGCAGTCCCCAATCTGTCCCATTTACTTCGCCATTTGTCAGCGGCGCCGGACAGGAGACTGCAGGGCTGGGGGGGGGGGGGGGGGGGGGCCGGGGGGGGGGCTGGGGGAGCGCAGCCAACCCGAGCCCCTCCAGAGCACGTTCCTCCCACCGCTCCTAACGAGGCGCACGGGCTGGAGGAGCAGCGGGCTGATGGAGGGGCCCAACGGAGCCCCCCGGCAGCGCTCCGGCCATGAGTTCCCCATTAGGGCCGGGGGTGGTGGAGCCCCCCGCCCTCCTCCTCCCTCCCCCCCGCGCTGGGGTGCTGCCATCAATAAGGGAGACGGGCAGGGCCGGGAGCGCGAGGCCGAGCCCACGCTTTGATGTCTGCTAAGCCCTGCGAAATAAAAGCCGTAAATCTGGGGCCGGGCGCTGCGCTGAGCCCGGGGGTTGGGGGGTGGGAAATCCGCGGGGAGCGGAGATGTGCGGGGTGCTGCCCGGGGGGGGGGTGATGGCCAGCAGAGCCTGAGTGCCCCCCGCCCCTCTGCAGCCCCCACGTACCCCGCTGCCCCTCCATGTCCCCGTGTCCCCCCTGGTCTCCCTGCTTCTGTCCGTGGCCCCTCGTGGCCCCAGAGCCCCCCCACGTCCCGAGGTTCCCAGCATTGCTTTGCGACCCCCTGTGTCCCCCCACATCCTCCAGCCCCACTTC
>NW_024884165.1:0-7282 GCF_019232065.1 Centrocercus urophasianus
TGGGCTGTGGGTGTGGGGCAGACCTTCCTGCTCCCCACCATGGGGCTATGGGTGCTGCTGCTGCTCGGCGCAGGTCTGGGGCCAAATGCGGTGCTTTTGGGGCCACTGGGGACACATTGGGATGGGGCGCGTGGGGATGGGGGGGAGCGTGGGGATGTGGGGAGAAATGGGGGGGCGGTGTGACAGTGGAGGGATGTGGGGACATGGGGGGACATTGGAGGTCAGTGGAGATACAGGGTCATGAGGAGCAATATGGGAATGTGGGGGGTCGGGTGAGGAGGGGTGATATTGGGATGTGGGGTGATGAAGGGGGATATATTGGGGTGGGGAAAACCGGGGGACAAGGGGGGCACATTGGGGACATGTGGACATACAGGGGACTTGAGGATGCGGGGGCACATGGGGACATGGAGGGGTGGAGGGACATGGAGGACACAGGGATGGGGGAGGACATGGGGACATATGGGGACAGAGGGACAATGGGGAACATGGGGTGCCTGTGTGGCTTTGTGGGATCTGTGGGGCTCTATGGGATTCTGTGAGTTCTATGAGGCTCTGTGGGATCCTTTGGGACTTAATGGGGCTCTGTGGGGCTCTGTGGGGTCTACAGAGCTCTATGGGGCAATGTGGACTCTGTGGAGGCTATGGGCTGTATGGGTCCCCATGGGTGTCCCCCGCCCCACAGCTCTGCCCCACAGCTGCAGCTCTGCCCTCGACTTGGACTCTGCTGTGGCCTTTGAGGGTCCTGGTTCCTTCGGCCTCAGTGTGGCACAGAGCGACGACGGGTATGGAGCTGCCCCACAGCTTGTGGGGCCTCCCCAGGATTCCGTGGGGCAACCCACAGAATACATGGGGTGCCCCATAGAATATTTGGAGTGGCTCGTGGAATGTATTGGGTGGCTCATGGGGCAAATGGGAGCTCACTGTGGTATCTGTAGGGCACCCCATAGAAATCTATGAGGCACCCCATGGAACTTAGAGGGTGACTTACAGAAGCTGTGCGGCGCTCTACATAACCTGTGGGATGCTCTGGAGAATCTGTGTGGTGCCCCACTGAATTTTGAGATGCCCCACAGTCTGTGCAGTGCCCCATGGAAGCTATAGGGTGGCCAGTGTGACCTATAGGGCAGCCCACATAATCTATGGTGTACCTATGTGAATCCATGGGGTGCCCCACATAACCTATGCGCTCCCTACTGACTCTGTGACTGCCCCACAGAATCGATGGGGCACCCTATGCGAATCTGTGGTTACCCTACTGAATCCATCTATCCCCCCAAGTAATCTAGGGCTGCCCCACGGAATCTGTGGGACACACCACTGAATCTGTAGGGTGGTCTGTTTAATCTATGCGGTGCCCCACTGAATTTAGTGGTGCCCCATGGAACCTATGGAGCGCCCCATATGTCCTAGGGGGCTCCCTGCTGACTCTATGACTGCCCCACATAGTCTGTGGGGACCCAGTGTAATCTGTGTGGTGCCCCATAGAATTGAAGGGGTATCTAAGTGAATCTGTGGGTCACCCAATGGGATCTATGGAGCACCCAACTGAGCCCCACATCCCCCCATCACAGGGTGCTGGTTGGGGCTCCCCTGGACTTGGGGGGCCGAGGCCGTGTCTATCGATGCCGTGTGGGGGAGAAGAGTTGCAGGGATGCAGATGTTGGTGGTGAGAGCTATGGGGCAGCCCCACACATGTGGGGCACATGGGGTGGTGTGCGGCTGCCTCAAATGTGTGTCTCATGGGGAGTTGTGGGGTGGGCCGGGGAAGGGGGGAGGGATGTGGGGCAGCCACAGTATGTGGAACTGAATGGGGAGTTTGTGGGGTAGCCTCACATGTGTGGGGCAGCCCCAAATGTGTGAGTCCTGAGGGAGTTGTGGGGCAGTACTATATGTGGACCTTAATGGGATGTTATGGGGCACCCTTGATGTATGGGTCCGAGTGGGAAGTTGTGGGGTGGCCTCAATGTATGAGTCCTATGGGCAGATATCAGGCAGATCGAAGGGGGTCCCAATGGGAGGTTATGGGGCAGGGGGTGGTGTGGTGCTGCCCCACACATGAGTCCTTTGGCAAGTTTTGGAGCTGCTCCACAAGTGTGGCTGCTATGGGGTTCCCTGCCCCACAGACCTCCTGGATACGGGTCCCATGGCAATGGGAATGTCCATGGCTGCCAATGGATCCCAGCTCCTGGTCGGTGCTATGGGGTGCTGTGGGGCTCTCACGGGTCTATGGTGTCTGTCAGGCTCTGTAGGCTTTATGTCTCTGTGGGGTGCTATGGGTCACTATGGAGTTTGGGGTCTGCTGGGCTCTATGGGTTCTGTGGGGTTCTGTGGGTCTCTATGGGTGCTGTGGAGCTCTGTGGGGGTATTGTGGGTCACTGTGGGTTTTATGGGGGTCTATTGAGCCCAATGGGTTCTATGGGGCTTTGTGTGTCTCTGTGGGTCACTGTGGGTCTGTGTGGGGTGCTGTTGGTCTCTATGAGATGCTATGGGTCACTGTGGTTCTCTGTGGGGCACTATGGATCTCTCTGGGGCTCTATGGGATGCTATGGGGGCTCTATGGGAAACTGTGGGGCTCTCTGGAGTGCTGTGGGGCTCTATGGAGTGCTATGGGTCACTGTGGATCTCTGTGGGATGCTGTGGGGTGCAGGCCTGTGGCCCGATGGCGCAGCGGATGTGTGGGGAGAACGCGGAGGTTCCGGGGTTGTGCTTCCTCGATGGCTCCCTAGCGACCACCCCACGAGGTACGGGGCACGTGGGGGGCGGCGGTGGGGCCCTGTGAGGGTGAGGGGCTCTGTGGGGTGGAGAAGACCCAGCGCCGTCGTCTGTGGGTTCTGTGGGGCCAGGATGGGGCACAGAAGTCCTAATGTCATTGTCACTGGGATCTGTGGGGCGGACATGGGGCGGAGAAGACACAGTGCCGTTGTTGGTGAGATCTATGGGGCAGATATAGCATCTATGGGGCAGACGCGAGGCAGAAAGGATCCAATGCTGTTGTCATTGGGATCTGTGGGGCAAAGACTCAGCGTTGGGTTCAGTGGGATCTGTGGGTGGGGACGGGTTGGATGAGACTCACCAAACTGCTGCACCCCACCGCCTGCCCCACCGCCTGCCCCACAGCTTGCCCCACATCGTCCTCCGACATCGTGTTCCTGATGGACGGCTCCGGCAGCGTGGCAGCGTTTGACTTCTGGCGGATGAAGACATTCGTCATCGAAATCATCAAACGCTTCCGTGGGACCAACACCCGCGTGCGTGACACACGGTGCTATGGGGCTGCCCCGCAGCAGGGCCCCACAGAATCTATGGGGCGCTCCATAGAATTCTTGGGTTACCCAAGTGAATCTCTGGGGCGCCCCATGGAACGTATCGTATCAGTGCCCCACACGATCTATGGGGCGCCCAGACTCAGCTCTGCGCTGCCTGACATCCCTCACGGGGCGTCCCGCTGTGTTCGGAGCTGCCCCATGAAATTTATGGGTACCTGTGGTTGCCCCACATAATATATGGGGCACCTAGTGTAACGTGTGGGGCTTTGTGGGGTGCTGTGGGGCCCTGTGAGGCTCTGTGGGTTTCTGTGGGATGCTGTGGGGCTCTGCGGGGCGTTATTGGAGGCTAAGGGGAGCGGAGCTCTGCGGGGTTCCGTGGGGCCTCGTGGGCTCCACGTTGGGCTGCAGGGCGCTGTGGGGCTCTGCGGGGCCATGGGGCTGCGAGGGGCTCTGAGGGGCTCTGCGGGGGCCGCGCGCGGTACGATGGGTGCCGTGGCCGCGGTCCGCAGTTCGCAGTGCTGCAGTTCTCCACCGGCGTGGAGGTGCACGTGGGCTTCCCCGACTTCGACCGCCTGCCGGCGGAGCACCTGGAGCGGCTGCTGCTGGGGGTGGAGCAGCGCAGAGGCGTCACGCAAACGGCCTCCGCCATCCGCGTCGCGCTGTGCGTCCCCCTCCCCCCAACCCCCCTTCCCTCCCCTCGCCCCCGCCCGCCCGGCGCTCACGCCGCTGCGCGCAGGACGCGGGTGTTGGCGGGGAGCCGCGCGGGGGCCTCCAAGGTGCTGATCGTGGTGACGGACGGGCAGAAGTACGGCGACGCGCTGCAGTACGGCGACGTCATCCCGGAGGCCGAGCGCGCCGGGGTCGTCCGCTACGCCATCGGGGTGAGCCGGCGCGCCGAGCTCCTCGCCCCGCATCCCTGCGGGACCCCAAATCCTGCCCCGAATCCGTCCTCAAAACGCCCCGAACGCCTGCGTTCTCCTCGAAGTCCTTGCCCAAAATGCCCAAATTCCTGCAAATTCTCCCCAAATCATCCCCCCAAAACCCGAAATCCTGAACTCATCTCCAAAGGCCCCAAATTCCTCTCCCACAATCCGCCTCTCAAAACCCTCAAACCACAAAATCCATCTCCTGTGCCCCAAACCCAATCCCCAAAGCTCCCAAATCCCAAATTCGCCCCCAAGCGCCAATTCCCCCACGGAAAAACCAAGAATCCCAAATCCACCCGCGATGCATCTCCACAACTCCCTAACGAATCCCCAAAACCAGACCCATCCCCCAAATTCCCCACAAATTCTCCCCGGCTCCCACCCAAAGCCTGACCAAAAGCTCCACCCCCCCCCCCACTCCATAACCCCACACCCACCCAAAGGCCCCAATTCCGCTCATTCCCCCCAAACCATGCCCCAAACCCCTTCCCCCAAACCCATCACCCAAAACCCACATTCCCCCCAATTCGCCACCAAACCGTCCCCAAAAATCACAACGAGCCCCAAATTCCTCCAAACTGTCCCCAAATCATAACCCAAGTCCCTCCCCCCAGAAAACCCCAATGCCAATCCCCAAACCCCAAATTCCCCCAAATCCTCCCCAAGAACCGTGGGGCTCTATAGGGCTCTCTGAGTCTCTCAGGGCTCTGCGGGGCATCACGAGGCTCCGTGGGGTCCGTCGGGCACTATGGGACGCCACGGGGCTCTGTGGGATGTAGGGGGCTCTATGGGGCGCCAGTAGCTGTGGGGGCACCCGAGGGACACTGGGAGGACACCGAGAGCGACGGGGGCTCCACACGGAGACACTGGGGACACTGAGAGGTTGGGGCATGAAGGTGCCACCAGGAACGTGGGGCAGTGAGAAGGGGCGCAGAGTGCCGGGACACCGGAGCATGGGGGCACCGCGGGGACAGCAGGGACACGGGGAGCTCTGGGGGTCACCCAGGTGAGATGGAGGCCATGGGGACACGGAGGTGACGCAGGACGCGAGGGCACCTCACGCTGCGGTGACACCAGGAGCACGGGGGACGCCAGTGCGATGTCAAGTTGTGGGGATGCCAAGAGGGTTGGGACACCAGAGCACGGGCCCCGCGAGCTCCGAGGCACCGACGGCGTGGGGAGCAGCAGGGGCAGCGGGACACCCAGAGCTCAGGGACGGCTGGGTGACAGCGGGGCGGTGGGACACCGTGAGCGACGTCCCCGCAGGTGGGCAGCGCCTTCAAGGACCCCAAGGCGGTGGCAGAGCTGCAGACCATCGCCTCGCCTCCCCCCGAGGCGCACGTCTTCCGTGTGGACAACTTCGAGGCACTGCGCGGCATCCAGGAGCAGCTGCAGGACAAGATCTTCGCCATCGAAGGTATGGCCCTGCGGCGTGGCCCCGTGGGGCGCTGGGGCCCAGCTCACCCCACCGTGCCCCCAGGGACCCGGCCGGCCTTCGGGAGCTCCTTCCAGCTGGAGATGGCCCAGGAGGGCTTTAGCGCTCTGCTTACCCCCGTGAGTGTCCCCACCGCCAGCCCAGCGCCACACGCCTGTCCGCACAGACCCGAAGCCCGTCACAACCCCATGCGGCCCCAGAGCCCCATAGAGCCCGCGGAGCGCCACAGAGCTCCGTAGACCCACAGGGACCCACCGGATGCCTCCAAACCCGCCAGAGTTCCCCAGGACTCCTCGACCCCCTTCAGACACCCCCAAGCCCACCTGAGATCCTCAGGGCCCCATCCCGCCCCGCTCAGCCCCCCAACCCCTCCCCACCCTCCCCGCTGCAGGAGGGGGCGGTGCTGGGAGCAGTGGGCGCCTATGACTGGGCCGGAGGGGCCTTCGTCTACGGGGCCGATGGGAAGGTCGCCTTTGTCAACGCATCCGAAGGGGACGGGGGCGCGAGCGATGCGTACCTGGGTGAGGACCTGGGGTCCTGGGCTCCTCAGGGGGGTCTCTGTTTGGCGGGGGGTCTCGGCACCCTCATGGGGGTCTCTTGGTGGAGGGCATCCCCGAGGGGATGTTGGAGTCCTCCTGATGATCAGGGGGCAGTGGGCCACCCGCGGGGGTTTTGGGGTCTGTGGCTGTCCCCACTTGGGTCATGGAGATAGTGGGGCTCTCACGAGGGCGATGGGATGGTGGTGATCCCATGGGGATAACGGAGTTTTGGGGGGGGTCTCAGGGCATTCACGGGGCTCTTGGGGCCGTTGTGACAGTCCAGGAGATGATGGGGTCCCCATAGAGACAGAGCTGTCGCTGTGTGGGTCTCGGGTGCGGCAACGATCCCGTGGGGGTCCCAGAACTGTGGATGTCCCCATGACCCCACGAGGAGCTGCGGGGCCGCCCCCCCCACGGGTCTGACCCGCTGCCCCCCTGCCCGCAGGTTACGCCACTGAGTCTCTGTCCCTGGGGGGGCTCCGGGCGCTGGTGCTGGGTGCCCCCCGGTATCGCCACGTGGGCCGCCTGCTCCTCTTCGTGCTGCACCGCGGGGGGGAAGTGGGAGCTGCGCTCTGACGCCATGGGGCGGCAGGTGATGGCGGGGGGACGTGTGGGGCATGGCATGGGGCGGGAGGAGCCCCGAGGCTGACACTGTCACCCACAGGTGGGCTCCTACTTTGGGGCAGCGCTCTGCGCTCTGGAGGGGTCAGGGGATGGCGTGGCACTGCTGGTGGGGGTCCCCATGTTCTACGGAGACGGCACCGGGGGACGCGTGGAGGTCTGCACGGTGCTGCCACAGGTACGGACCCCCAGCACGGCCCCGTGGTGCTCAGCTAGTCAATAAGTCAACTGCAAACCAACCCCAGTCCAACCCCTATCCCAACTCCATCCCCATCCCTATCCCCACACCCATCCCATCCCACCAAACCCCTCCCCATCCCACCACATCCCTATCCCCACATCCATCCCATCCTACCTCATCCCTCCCCATCCCATCCCATCCTCACCCCACACCACCCATGCCACCCCATCCCACTCCACCCCACCCCATCCCATCCCACTCCACCCCATCCCATCCCATCCCATCCCATCCCATCCCATCCCATCCCATCC
>NW_024884165.1:7292-16839 GCF_019232065.1 Centrocercus urophasianus
CCCATCCCATCCCATCCCATCCCATCCCATCCCATCCCATCCCATCCCTCCCCATCCCATCCCATTACACTCCATCTCATCCCACCCCACCCCACCCCACCCCACCCCGCCCCATCCCATCCCATCCCTATCCCCTCACCCATCCCATCCCATCCCATCCCACCCGATCCCATCCCATCCCACCCCACCCCATCCCATTACACTCCATCTCATCCCACCCCACCCCACCCCATCCCATCCCTATCCCCTCACCCATCCCATCCTTACCCCCATCCCTATCCCCACCCCTACCTTCATCCCATCCCATTCCCATTCCCATTCCTGTCCCAGCCTTGACCCACACCTGTCCCCGCACCCCCCACGTGTTGCTTGCTGTAGGGCCGTGCGCTGTGGTGCCACCGGATGCTGCGGGGTCAGGCCGGACACCCACTGGGGCGCTTTGGGGCCAGCGTTGCTCGCCTTGGGGACATCGACGGGGACGGGCTGCATGATGTGGCCGTGGGTGCTCCCATGGAGGATGACGAGCGTGGCGCTGTCTACATCTTCTGTGGGGAGAAGGGTGGCATAAGTGACCACTACAGCCAGGTGGGACCACCCCACTGAGAGCCACCGAACCCCACAGCGTCCCATAGATCCCAAAGACCCCGAAGGGCCCTTCAGAGCCCCCAGGTCCCACAGACCCCACAGTGCACAGCTGCCGCTTGGAGGTCGGGTCCCACCCTCATGCGTTCTGTCCTCCACAGCGCATTGCAGGCTCCTCGTTCCGCAGCGCCCCGCAGCACTTTGGGCAGGCGCTGAGTGGGGGCCGCGACCTGACGGGGGACAGACTGCCGGACTTGGCTGTAGGCGCACAGGGACAGGTGCTGCTGCTCAGGTGGGAGTGCCGCACCGGAGCCCCATTGCCAGTCCCAGCCCCATACCATCCCCAGCTCAAACGGCCTAGCCCCATACATTGCCATCTCTGACCCTAATCCCGGCCAAACACCAGCCCTAACTCCCCATCCCCAAACTCAACCAGCCACGTCCCATCCCACCCCATCTCCATACCCATTCCCATTCCCAACCCCAACCTGTCCGCATCCCCACCCCTACCCCCACCCCCAACCCCTTCCCACCTCACCCCTCCTCCACGCCGCCGCCCCGCAGGTCCCCACCTGTGCTGAAGGTTGAGGTGACGGTGACCTTCAGTCCCCCGGAAATCCCGACGTCTGCCCTCGACTGCCACCGGGCAGAGGAGGAGGAGCTGAGCGCCGCCGGGGCCGCGGTGGTGACCACAGCCGAAGTCTGCTTTGTCGGCACCAAGAAGAGCCGTGACAGCTTGGGTGAGAGCACGGGCCCCCCGTGGGCGGGCGCCCACCCATCGGCTACCCGCGGGACCCCCAGCCCCTCCGGGCGCCCTCAGGACCCTTCGAGTCCCATCGGCCCTCCCCAACAACCCCTCCCGACGCCCCCCGACCCGCCGGGCCCCACAGCGCCCCGCAGAGCCACGCAGCGCCGCGTCCTGCCGCCCGCAGGCTCCCTCGGCGCCGCCCTCCGCTACCGCCTGCAGTTGGACCCCGGCCGCGCCGCGCGCGCCGTCTTCGTGCCGGGCGGCGCCAGGAGCAACGGGACCGCGCACGTGGCCGAGGGGCTCCGCTGCCGGACCTTCGGCGTCGCTCTGGCGGTGCGTGCGGCGCGGGTGCCGGGGGCGCGGAGCTGCCCCGCGCGGGGCCGCCGCCGCCACGGGCGCTGTGTGTGGGTCCCCAGGGCTGCCCGGCAGACACGCTGAGCCCCGTGGGGCTGCGGGTGGCCTTCGAAGCGCGCGGGGACGCGCTGCAGCACGAGCAGGGGCTGCGCGTGGCGCTCAGCCGCGACACGCAGTGGGCCGTGAGCGCCGCGGTACGGGAACGGCGGGGGGCGAGAGGGGAGGGAGAGCGGGGGGTGAGAGGTGGGTGGGGGCCTGGAGCGGGCGAGGGGGTCGGGAAGTGTTCAGGAAACGTTGGGAGGGACGGAGCGCTGCGGTGGGCGCCTGGAGAAGGTGGGACGGAGGGATGGGATGGGGTGGGGTGGGGTGGGATGGGATGGGATGGGATGGCAGCGTGGGGTGGGGGGAGGTGGGATGGGGATGGAGAGGGTGCGATGGGAGGGAGGGACAGGACGGAGACGGTTGCAGTGGGAATTTGGGGTGCATGGATGGAGGGATGGGATGGGATTGGAGGGACGGGATGGGTGCGTGGGGTGGGTGGAGAACGTGGGGTGGGAATTGGTATGGGGAGAGGGATGGATGGGGATGGAGGCGATGGGATGGATGGAATGGAGATGGTTGGGATGAGTGGAGAAGGGATGGAAATTCAGGATGGACATTGGGAGGGATGGAGACATGGAATGGATGTAAAAGTTGGGTTGGAAACATGGGGCGCATGGAGAGACAGGACGGAGATGTGGGGGATGGAGCAGAATGGATGCAGCCGGGGCGTGCGCTGGGAGGCTGGGATGGAGGCCTGTGCGCCGGCCCCCAGCTGCCCTTCGAGAAGAACTGTGGTGAGGACAACCAGTGTGTGCCCGAGCTGCGCGTGGCCGTCGGCTTTCCAGGGTATGTCTCCCCCGTGGCCTCACCTCGTGCGGGGCACCCCACCTCCCCCCCCCACACCTACTGCCGCCGCCCCATAGGCTGGAGGAGCTGGTGGTGGGTGCCGCTGAGGACGTCACCGTCACCGTCACCGTGCAGAACGTCGGGGAGGACGCCTATGGGGCCCACGTGGAGCTGCAGCACCCCAAGGCGCTCTCCTACCGCAAGGCCACTGCGCTGCAGGTGCCCACGGGGAGCGGGGGAACCGCCGCACCACAGGGGCTGCCCCACACTCCTTCAGGCCCCCAAGAGCCCCTCCGGATGCTCTCAGGACCCCCAGAATCCCATCCCGGTGTTCTCAAGACCCCATAGATGTCATTACAGCACCCAAATCTCCATCCAGATGCCCTTGAGATCCTCACAGCCTCTACAGATGTCCCCAAGGCCCCAAATTTCCTCAAGTTCCTATAGGTTCCTGCATGTCCCCATACCCCAAACCCATTCCAGATGCCCTCAAGAGTACAGACCTCATCTAGCTGACCCCAATCCCATCCAGAGGCCCTCAAGACCCCTGAGTTTCTCCAGATGCCCTCAAGACCACAGAGAATCCCATGTCCCCAAAACACCAAACCCCAATCAGATGGCCCCAAACCTCCTTACCCCACCCTCAGATCCCACCTCAGGTCCCTCCACACACCCCCCACTGCTGACCCAGTGCTCCACAGCCCCACCACAGGTCCCTGGCACAGCACTGCAGCTCAGTGTCTCCAGGAGGTGGGCGCATCCTCTGCAACATCAGCCACCCTGTGCTGTGGGCCGGCCAGCAGGTGGGCTGCTGTGGGGCTCTGTGGGGTGCTGTGGGGTGCCGTGGGGCTCTGTGGGATGCTATAGGCTCTAAGGGAGTCTGAGAGTCTCTAAGGGCTCTGTGGGGTGTTTCAAGGCTCTATGGGCCCTATTGGGCACTATGAGATGCTATGGGGTGCTGTGGGATCTAGGGGGCTCTATGAGATGCAATGGGGTGCTGTGGGATCTAGGGGGCTCTATGAGATGCTGTGGGGTGCTGTGGGATCTAGGGGGCTCTATGAGATGCTGTGGGGTGCTATGGAGAGCTATGGGTGCTGTGGGCTCTATGGTAGTTTATGAAGCTCTAAGGGCTCCATGGGGTGCCATGGGGAGCTATGAGACTGCATGGGCTCTGTGGGGCACTGTGTGCTTTATGGGGCTCCATAGGGCCTTATGGGTCTCTGTGGGGTGCTGTGGGCCCTGTGGAGCTCCATGGGACTCCGTGAGACCCCATGGGGTGCTATGGGGCTGAGCCCCACATCCTGTGCCCCCCAGCTTGTGTTTGTTGTCACCATGGATGTGCCCCACGAGGCTGAGTTGGGGGACAGAGTGGAGGTGGTGGCGTTGGCCAGCAGGTGGGTGACACTGCGGCATCACACTGTGACACCGCACGGCCATGGGTGGCACTGCAGTGCTGTGTGGGGCTGTGACATCGTGACATGGTGTGACGTGGTGTGACACTGGGTGACAGTGTGACACGGTGACATCACGTGATGCTGTGTGACATGGTGTGACATTGGGAATTTGATAGAGGGTGACACGGTGTGATACTGTGGCGCTAACGCTGTGCTATGTGACACTGGTGGGGTGGTTCCTTTGATGTTGTGTGACACTGCGTGTGACACCGTGACACTGACATGAGGTGACACGGCTAGTGATGCAGTGATGTGCCGTGGTGTGACACGGTGTGAGTGACATGGGTGGCAGTATGTGACACAGTGTGACCCTTGTGGGGTTGTGACAGTGACACTGTGTGTGATGTTTTGTGACACTGTGACATTGTGTGGCACTGTGACACGGTGTGACGTGATGGGATGCTGTGTGTCTGACAGTGGGTGACACGGGGTGAGGTGGTGACACTGGGGCTGACACAGTGATGCAACGTGAGCCCACGTGTCCCGCTGTCCCCGCAGCGTCCCCCCACCCGTGAGCCCCCATCAGGTGCGTGCCGTGCTCCCAGTGCTGTACAGCGTTGTGCTGCTGCTCACCAGGTGGGCCCCCCACGTGCCCCACATCCCCCCGGTGCCGCCGCCCCGTATCCGCGTCTCCTCGCCCCACACAGCCGCCCCCCTCCCCACATCCCCATGGGCGTCCCCGTCACCCCACGTCCCTACGGCCGTCCCGGCGACCCAAAGTGCCGCATCCCTACGGACAGGGGACGTCCCTGCGGGTTCCCCAGCGTCCCCACATCTCCGCGGCCGCCCCCGCATCCCCACGCGTTCCCCCGCCGTCCCCGCGGCCGTCCCGCATCCCCGCGGTGCCCGGCCGCACCCTGACGCTCCGTCCTGCCGCCCCGCAGCTCGCCGTCCTCCACGCGCTCGGTGCCCGCAGGACAGACCGCGGTTCAGCACCGCTACCAGCTGGCGGCGCAGGGCGCGCGCCGCCCCCCCGGCAACGCCACCGTCCGGGTGCCCACGAGGCTGCGCGGCGCGGAGCTCTGGGAGGAGCTCTGGGTGGTGGGGCCGCAGGTTCGGGCGGGGCCGCGGGTGGGGGCGGGGTCGGCAGGGACGCGGAAGCAAAGGGAGCCCGGAGGGCCCTGGGGGCGCGCCGCGGAACCCCGTAGCCCCGTAGAGCCCGCTGTCCTGTAGAAGCCTGTAGAGCCCCGCAGGGCGCGTGGGGCGCCGTAGAATTCCTTGGGTCGTCCCGCGGCCCCCGCTGTCCCGTCGCGTCCTTTCGGCCCCATTTGTCCCTGCCCCCCCCCCCCCCCCCCACAGCCCTGCCCCCCCCTCCCCAGTGGTCTCAGACCCCAACCCCCTTCCTGGGGTCGGCAGGTTTGGGGTTGGCCTGGGGCCTGGGTGCTGCTGTGGGTGGGTTCTGCTACAGGGCCAGGTCCTGTTATTGGTCCGGGTCTTGCAATGGGTCTGGAGGTGCACGGGGATCTGCTGTGGGGCTGGAAGTTCTGTATGGGTCTGGGTCCCACGATGGGGCCAGATTCCACCGTGGGTCTGCATTCCTCTATGGGTCTGGGGATGCCCTATGGGGATGGGGTTCTTCTGTGGGGCTGGAGATGCTTATGGGGATGGGGGCTCACTGTAGGTTTGGGGATCTTCTATGGGGTTGAGTCCCACTGTGGGGCTAGGTTCTGCTACGGGTTTGGATTCTGCTATGGGTCTGGAGTTCTCCTATGAGGCTGGGGCTCTGCTGTGGATTGTTGGGGGGTGGTGACACTTACAGGGATGGGGTTTTGCTATAGGGTCTGGTTTCCCCTATGGGTATGGGTCCTGCTGTAGGGCTGGATTTCTCTATGTGTCAGGGGTTCCCCTATGGGCTTGGGGGTTTCCCTTTGGGGCTGGGGGTCAGCCATGGGTCTAGAGGTTCCTTATGGGGCTGGGCCCCACTGTGGAGATCGGGGCCTGCTATTGGGACATTCATAGGGCTCACTATGGGGCTGGGGGTTCCCTAACGGGGTTGAGTCCTGCTGCGGGCCTGGGAGCTCCCTTTGGGACTGGAAGCTGCTGACGATATGGGGCTGACTGTATGGGGGGGTCTGCTATGGGGCTGAGTATTTGCTCCAGGTGTGGGGGTCCCCAGTGGGGCTGGGGGTTTCCTGCGGGTGTGGGGGTTCCCTACGGGGCTGGGGTTTTGCTATAGGGTCTACAGTTCTGCTATAGAAATGCGTCTCTCTGTAGAGATGAGACCTGCTCGGGGGGGCTCTGCCCCACAGACTGCTGGCCCCACTGTGCCCCCCATTCTCCCACAGGGCTGTGAGCCTGCCCCGTATTCCTCGGGGGTTCAGGACCCCACCCCTCCCCTGCTGCGGAACCCGGTGGTGGTGAGTGCCCCATGGCCCCACCCCCTTCTCTTGGCCGCGCCCCCTTATTGCCCCCGCCCCAAGCCGCGTTCTCCCCATAACTCTGCCCCTCCTCGGCTCCGCCCCGCTGCCGCATGGCCCCGCCCTTCCCCTTAGCCCCACCGTCTTCCTGGGACGTGCTCCTCGTTCCCCTCGCGCATCGATTCTATATGGCCCCGCCCCTCCCCCGTAACCCCACCCTATACGCCCCGCCCCCTTGCCACGCCCTGTTCCTTTGCCCCTTTGTAACCCCACCCCCGGTCCCGCCCCCCGGCCGCTCTCCACCAATAGGATTGCAGCGTGGCCGCCTGCCTGGAGTGGCGCTGTCCGTGGGGCCCCGCGCTGCCCCCCGGGGGCGTGGAGTTCAGCGTTGGGGGGCGGCTGCGGTGGAACTGGGTGCAGCAGGTGGGTGCGGGGCAACAGGATGTAGGGGGGATATGGCGGTATTTGGTGTGGGGATGTCGGGAGGTGTGGAACGGTGTTATGTGGTATGTAATATGAGGCTGCGGGGAGATGTGGGGTGGGGTATTGGGGCTGCGTGGTGGTGTGGGAAGGGCCGTTGGGATCTATGGGGTCTGTGGGGTTTTTGCATGGCCCCAGGGGGCAGCTTTGGGGATGGGGAACGCGATGGGGACATGGGGGGTTGGAGGTGCTGTGGGGCAGCCATGGGGCAGCTGTAGGGCATGAGAATGCAATGGGGCTGGGGAAGTTTATGGGGCTGCCATAGGTCTGGGAGTGCCAGAGAACTTTATGAAGTGAGATATATATGGGGGAATGCGGGACTGCCGCGGGGCTGGGATGTGCTATGGGGCTGTTAAGGGGACATGTGGTAGCAGCTGTGGGGCTGGCGAGTGCTGTGGGGTTGCAAAAGGGTTACTATGGGGCTGGAGAACGCTATCGTGTGGGTTGTGCTGCTGGGGCAGGTGTGGGGCAGCCACGGGGCTGGATGTGCTGTGGGGCTGCGGGAGGAGTGGGGTGCTATGGGGTGGGAGATGAGGGGGGCTGGGCGTGGGGGAGCGCTGTGGGCGGGGCCGCGGCGCAGTGCCCCCCCTCCTCTCCCGGCAGCTGCCCCTCCCCCACGTGGAACTGGAGAGCTCCGTTCAGCTGCAGCCCGAGCCGCGCTACCGCAATGTGGGGCGGGACCGCCTGGAGGTGGGCGGGGCTTTGGGAGGGGGGACCCATTGAGCCCCGTGGGGCGCATGGAGCCCCGCAGGCCCTCCAGAGCCTTGTAAAGTCCGTAGAGCCGCACGCGCCGTGCTGAGCACGCGAAACCTCCTAGAACGCTATAGACCCTATAGCACCCATAAACCCGACGGAGCCCACAGAACCTTGTAGACCCCATAGCGCCCCATTGGGCGCACAGAGCCGTACAGAACCCATAGCTCCTCACAGACCCCGTGGATGCCCCGGAGCCTCATAGAGCCCCGTAGACCCCGTAGAACCAATGAAGCCCCATAATTCCCACCGAGCCCCACGAGAGCCCCTCGGAGCCCCCTGGTCCCCCCCCCGGCTGACCCCGCCCCGTCCCGCAGGTCCGCACGGAGCTCCGCCCCGCATCCCCGCCGGTGCCGCTGGGCCCCACGCTGGGCGCGGTGGCGGCAGGGCTGCTGCTGGCGGCTGCAGCGGGAGCGGTGCTGCGTAAGGTGAGAGCGGGGCTGCGCGGGGAGCAGTCTCTGCGGGGGTAATGGAGGGCGGGGCTACCGGGAGGCCCCGCCCACAGCGTTCGACGCTGACTCCGCCCCTTCCGCTCCAGGTCGGCTTCTTCCGGCGGCGCTACAAAGAGATGAAGGAGGGCGGGGCCGGTGGCGGCGGGGCCGGTGCTCAGAAAGAATGAGGGGGGGGGGGGGGGGGGAGGGGGGGGGGTTGTGGGGCTGGGGAGCGCTATGGGGCTGCTATGGAGAAATGTGCGGGTGCTACCTGTGGGGCTGGAGAATGCCATGGGACTGCTATGGGGAGATAGGGGGCAGCAATGGGGATGGGTGTGCTGTGGGGCTGGGGGGAGGAGTGGGGCTGCTGTGAGGCAGCTGTGGGGCTGGGGAGCATCGCTGTGTATGGGGCTTGGGATTGCTTTGGGGTTGGGAGTGTTGTAGAGCTGCTGTGGGGAGATATGGGGCAGTTGGGGGTCTTGGTGCAGGGCCAGAGCCTGTTGTAGAGCCGCCCCATTGCTCTTTCAGCAATAAATGTCACTGCCCCACAGTTCTATGAGGCCAAGGAATTCTGTGGGGCTGGGAGTGGGAAGGGGGGGCAACAGGTGTCGTATGTATGGGTCAGGGCTCCCTGTGGGTCTGGCTATAGGGGCTATGGGCCACACCTCACTATGGTTCACATCCTGCTATGGGATGCTTTACGTGTCCTGCTTTGGGGCCCCTCTATGGGTCACAGCTCCCCTGTGGGTCTGAGTCCCCCTATGGGTCTCACAATGGGTCAGATCCTGCTATGGGTTCCTCTGTGGATCACAGCCCTACTATGGGTCACACTGTGGATCTTGATCTCTCTGTAGGTCCCCCCATATTTCTCTTTCTGGGTCAGGGCTGTGCTATGAATCTTGCTATGGCTCAGACTGCGCTGTGGGGTGGATCCCATAGGATCCACATGTGGGACTGCCCTATAGCTTTCCTGTAGGACCCATGTATATTCAGCTGCCCCACAGCTTCTTTTTGGGACACATGTGGAGCTCTCCACACTTTCCCATAGGACCCACACGTGGGGTTGCCTCGTATCCTCCCTTGCGCACCACCTCTGGGGCTGCTCCATCTCTGTCCCACAGCTTCTCATTGGGTCTTGCACATGGAGCTGCTCCAGAAGCTCCCATTGAGTCTCATGCATAGGGGGCCGTCCCACATCTGTCCCGCAACTTCCCACTGGGACCCAATGTGGGGCAGCCCCACAGCCCCTCATCCATTCTTATGGGACCCTCATCACCCACCCCCCTGGGATCGTTTCTGTGGTGGGGTCCGTGGGAGCGGTCCCCCTAGGGGTCCCTGGAGGGGTCCTCCCCTGTTCTGGGGTCCTTGGGGGGTGGTTCCCATAGCTAACGGAGTCCCTGGGGGGCGGTCCTCCCGTTTGGGGTTTCTTAGGGGGTCCCTACGGATATTGGGGTCCGGTGGGGGGTTGGCGGTCCTCCCCTACTTCGTTTTAATACATAT
>NW_024884165.1:16939-34674 GCF_019232065.1 Centrocercus urophasianus
CTCCCATTGCGGTATTTTTGGTGGGGGGCGTCCATGAGGATCCGCGGATTTGCGAGTCCGCCCTCCAGCACAGCACCCCGGCGCGGGCTCACGGAGCTGCTGTGCCGCGGGGGGCGTCCGTGGGCTCTGGCGGTCACCGAGGGCCCGCTGGGGCGGAGCTGCGCGGATAACGGCGGCGGCGCGCAGAGCGGCGCATCTCCGCACGCAGCGGCGGAGCGCGGGGTTACCGCGGCGGTTCACGCAGAGCGGGACGGACGCACCGGCAGCGACGCTCGCGGGCAGGGCGAGCAGCGCAGCGCACGTGCGCGGTGCCGAGACGGGGCGGCGGGGGGAGACCGCCCTGCTCCACGCCGGGCTCCTGGGGCGCCCGCGCCGCGCTCCCCCGTGGGTGCCGTTCCGCGCCGTTCCGCCGCCCCCTGCCGGAACTCCGGCCCGGGCGGAGCAGCACCGCGCGGGACTTCGCTGTCCCACCGGGGCCGTCGCGGTGTTGTCGGGCGCTGCTCCGCGCCCCGCGTCGCGGCAGGGCGGCACCGCGCCTTGCGGCCCCCCGCGGCCGTAAGGGAAAGAGAGAGAATGAGGGGAAATGAGGAAAAGAAATGGAAAGCGGGGTAAAACGGGGTAGCGGAGGCAGCGGGCGGGGAAAGCTGCGGCTGTGCTGAGCGGAGCTGTGCGATCACTGCACCATCCCATGAGAGCAACGAGCGAAGAATGCAGAACGCGACCACGGGTCCGGATGGAGGGACGCTAAGATCATCAGAGGGCTGGAGCGCCTCTCCTACAAAGAAATCACAGCACCACAGAATGGCCCGGGTTGGAAGGGACCTCAAGGATCACGAAGCTCCACCACATGCAGGGCCACCAACCTCCACATTCAATACCAGCCCAGGCTGCCCAGGGCCCCATCCAATCAGGTCTTGAACACCTCCAGGGATGGACGGGGCATCACAGCCTCTCTGGGCAGCTGTTCCAGCACCTCATCGCTCTCTGTCAAGAACTTCCCCTCACATCCAACCTCAATCTTCCCTCCCTCAACTCCAAACCATTTCCCCTTGTCCTGCTGTTATCTCCCCTTTTCAGGAGCTGACTCCCCTCCTGTTTGTAGGCTCCCTTTAGGTACTGCAGGCTGCAGTGAGGTCACCCAGCAGCCTCCTGAGGCTCCTGAGCCCAGCTCCCTCAGCCTGCCTTCGTAAGGGAGCTGCTCCAGCCCCCTGATCATCTCTGCGGCTCCTCTGGACCCTCCAACAGCTCTCTGTCTTTCTTGTACTGAGGGCCCTAGACCTGGATGCAGCACTCCAGATGGGGAGTGCGCACCACCTCAGCTTCTACAGGTATTTGGGGGGGGCACTGAGGAGGGGACTGGGCTTAAGGGAGCCAGGGTTTGCATGCTGCTCTGCTTTGGCCCAGTGGAGCTTCTGTATCGCTCAGGACCTCTGCTTGGCAGCAGGAGGTGCCCTGTGTCACCCCCCAGTGGTTCAGCAACAACCCCCCCAATCCCTCTTTCTGACCCCCAGGGTCACACCCTCCTCTGTGGTCCCCCTCCCATCTGGCTATTGGAGCCCCCTCCTCCCTCCAATTCCCCCATTCTGATCCCTGCAGTCCTCCTCCACCCCCCCTTCAGTTCGCCCCACATTCCCATTCTGACCCCCAAGGTCCCTTTCCTCCTCCCCTTATCCCGTCACACTCTTCCTATTCCCCCATTCTGATCCTATTTAACCCCCCTCGCCCCACCAGGACAAACCCTCAGACCCCCATTCTGACCCCTAGAATCCCTTCCCCATTCCCCCCTTCCCTCCCCCATGAAACTCCCCATTCTGACTACCAGGGGCTTCCGTTCCGCCCTAATGAGTCCCCCTATTCATACCCTAAGGATCCCTTTTCCCCCCAACCCCCGTCCCACCCCTTCTGTTCCCCCATTCTGATCCTCGTCCCCCCCCAATGTCCCCCCTCAATCCCCCACCCAGAATCACACAATCACCAAGGCTGAGATCACCCATAGCTCTCACTAGTCCGCGTCCCTCAACACAACGTCTCAATGTTTCTTGAACACCTCCAGGGCCGGCGACTCCACTGCTGCCAGTGCAGCCCATTGCAGCCCGACCACTCTGCTGGAGCACTAATACTTCCTAACGTTCAGCCTGAATCTCCCCTGGTGCAACTTGAGGCCGTTCTCTCTCATCCTCTCGCTGTTAGGTGAGAGCAGAGACCAACCCCCAGCTCACCACTGCTGCCCTCAGGAGTTACAGAGCAGTGAGGTCTCCCCAGGACCCTTCTTGCAGCGAGGGGCCCAGAGCTGAACACAGCACTGGAGCTGCAGCCTCACCAGAGCCGAGTGCAGAGGGGCAATCACTTCCTGCTCTGCTGGCAGCACCATTTCTGATGCAGGCCAGGATGCCATTGGTCCTCTTGGCCACTGGGCACACTGCTGGCTCGTGTTCAGCTGAGTGTCAACCCCAGGTTTGTTTGCTCTATGCTGACTTCCAGCTGCTCTGCCCCACGCTCATAGCGGTGCCTGGTGTTGTTGTGGCCAAAGTGCATCTCCAGTTGACCAGGAGGGCTGACAGATGATGGAAAGCAGCTTGGCTTTTCACCTCCACCAGCTCCCCCAGTACTTTGGATTAATCTCATCTGCCCCCACAGACTTGTGGCAGTCCAGGTGGAACACAGGACTCTGTTTCCTCCTGAACTGTGGGGGGTTTATTCCATTCCCCATCCAAGATGCCACGTCAGAGAGCAGAGAACCGAAGAAGAGCTTTTTTTTCACCCTTTGCACTTCACATCCGTTGCCCACTGCCGTCTTCCCTTCCCTGAAGCTGCTCTGCCCATAGCTCTGCCCTGCTCTGCAGGGGTCTAAAGCCACAGCCACCAGTCCTGCACTAAGATTTGGTGAAAGGGGTGCAGCATTTGGCACTGGGGTGCAACTTCCTGTTAAAAGGGTTAAATCTTTGGGCCTTGGCTTCAGGCTGTTGCTAAAGGGGTTCAGCCTCTTGTTCCCGGGGTTATGCTGTTTGGCACCATTTGACCTTGGGCTTCTGCTTTTAGTTTTCATTTCTCCTGTCTTCCATCTCTATGCCTCTCCAGAGCTCTCCAGCAGAGACACTTTTTCTTTGCTGCAGCCTTCATGGACAAACTCCACTGGGCAGAAGAGATCTGTGCAGACACAGCAGCAGATATCTGTGTGCAGAGGGGCGCTGCTCATCCCGTTTCTCTTCCCATCTACGTCTCATCCCACTCGGTGCCTTTTGAAGGGCTGAATCTCTTTCCGTCTCCTGAGCCGTGCCTCCCCTGGTCAGCAAAGGGCCGCTACCGCAATGGAGTCATCCAAACTCAGAGGAATAATAGATGACCATTTATTGAGAGTTTTCTTAACAGCCAGCAACAACCAATTGGTGGTAACATTGGCCAATGGGCTGATTGCAATGAATAACATTAGATGTAACAACTGTAGGCAATGGCTGTGACAAAGAGCCAAAGAATAACAGATGACAAAGAGAAAAGGCAGAAAATGGAGAAAGAGGGACAGGCAGCAAAGCGCTCGTAGATCCAGCCACGTCCTGGTGTCAGGTGCGGATCTCCAGTGTGATGGGTCGTCGAAGGAGGTGGTGTTCAGCCGACGACGGCTCACGACGACAGTAGAAACTCACTGAGAAGTCCAAAGCGGTGGCACTCAGCTGCCTGCCAGCACTGCCCCACAGCTGTGCCTGTGTGCCCCGGGGGGCAGGAGCACAGGAGAGGCCCCTTCCATGGGGACAGAGCCCTCTCCCTGCGCTCCACCGCGCAGCCCTGAGCTTGGAGGGGCTACTGAGCCCGGCGGTCAGATGGGCAGCAGCCCATCACAGACCACACGCAGGGTGCTGCTCGCAAAGTACGCCAGGGAAGCGTACATTGCCCGGGGCAGCACTCGAGGCAGGAGCCGATAGAAGAGCTCCTGGTCGAAGTGCTGGGCGTACAGCACTGCAGAGCCCAGCACAACAACGAGGAGCAGCTGGAGGGAGACCAGGATGAGGCAGATCGTCCTGCGGGGCAAAAGAGAAAGGGGGCCGGGAATGAGGCGTCCCCCCCCACGGCAGCACAGCCCCACACAGTGCCGAAGGGGCCGTTTGGGAGCCCCGCCGGCTGCAGTGGGGGTCCAGGCCATCAGCCCCCCGCCGGGAGCCCGGCTGCTGGCGGCGGGGCACGGGGCAACGAGGGGACACTCACTGCATCCAGAAGGTGAGCCCTCGTCTCCTCGCCCAATCCTCCTTCTCCTGTAGGTGAACACAGGGCAGGGACAGTGGTCAGGCCCTGCTGCACAGCCGGGGCTCGTGCGGGACAGCGGGAGCCGGCAGCGCAGCAGCACAGCCCCGGTGCTGCAGGGAGCCCCGTCCCCGGGGAGACCCTTGTGGGTGGGGTGAGGGTGCGGTGGGCTCTGCCCCTTACCAGCTGTGCCTCCACCAGCTCTGGCAGCACAGCCCCAGGCACGGGGGCTGCCTCCAGCTCCAGCTGATGCTGCTGCCTGTAGGACACAAGGCTCGGTTGGAGGGTGCCGGCCTCTGTCACTGCGGGGGCTCCCCAGCAGTGTGTGCCCACTCCAGGGCTGGGATGGGGCTGCTCCGTCCCGCCATGTGCCGAACGGAACCTGAGCCCCAAGCCCAGCGGCGCTGCAGCCCCATTGCTGCCCCGGGTGCTGCAGAGACCCCCGGGGTGCAGGCGTGGGCTGCAGGGCCCAGTCCCACTCACCAGGCACTCTCCACCTCCAGCTCCTCCAGCTCCTCTTGCAGGCGCTGTTTCTCCTGGCGCAGCACCTGGCAGACAAAAGCGTGAGCGCCGTGCCCGTTGCAGCCCTCCTCCAGGGTCCCCAGCCTGGGGGCGGGTAGCCCCGATCCCCTCGCCCCTCCACACTACCTCAATCTCCTCGGTCTCAGAGTGCAGCTGCTTTTCCAGCTGGGCGATGAGCTGCTTCTCCTGCAAGACAACAGCTGGGCCATGTGGGATGGCTGTGCTGGGACCCATGGACCCAAGGGACCGGGACCGAGGTCCTCCTCACAGCCAGAGCCGTGAGGACGCCGAGCTCTGAGGACGAGCCTCCGCTCCACCCTACCTGCTCCAGCTCCTCTCGCCTAGCAGCCGCTCTTTCATCCCCTGCTTTCCGGCACTCCTGCGGGCAAGGAGGAGAGGCCATCAGGGCACCGGCGCTCCCATGGAGCTCCGTGCCGCCGTCCCCTCCCACCTCCTCCATCGGGGCGACCGGCGCCCGCAGGGCTGCAGCTGCAGCCCCGCACGGGGGGACTTCTCCCACCCCACGCCCCACGGCAGCACTGCTGAGCCCGCACACCCACACCGGCCCGTGCCGCTGCATCCGCTCACCTTCATCAGCAATTCCCTGGCCGCGGCTCTGTGGTTCTCCACAGCCCGCTCATGAGCCTGTGGGAGGAGAGAGGAGCGGCGCTGGCACCGAGGCGCTGCCGGCAGCTCTGCATCCCGCCGGAGGTGCCCGGCCCTCTGCTGCCGCGCCACAGGCAGGGCGCCCTCCAGCCGGCAGCTCGGCCCGCCGGCCCTTCTGTGCCCGCGCACCCAGAGCTCACCTCCATCAGCTCCTGCAGCAGCTTCACGCGCTGCAGCGCTGTTAAATTTCCGCTGGCAAACTGGGCCCGCATGGCTGCACCGCTCGCACAGCTGCTCGCAGACCTGCACACCCGCAGAATGGGGCCGGCAGGGTGAGCGCTGACCCACTGCCCCCGCCCCGCCCCGGGGCCTCTGTGAGCTCAGCACGGCATTGTGACATCACCAGCACAGGAGGGTCCTTGGAGATCATTAAGAACCACAGCATGGATGCGTTGGGAAAGTCCTGGAAGATCATAGAACCATAGGATGGTTTGTGTTGGAAGGGTCCTGGAAGATCATTAAGAACCACAGGATGGCTTGGTTGGGATGGCCAGCGTTGGGAGTTCCTTGTTGATCAAAGAACCGTAGATTGGTTTGTGTTGGAAGGGTCCTGGAAGATCAGAGAGGCATAGGATGGCATGGGTTGGGATGTTCCTTAGTGATCATTGAACTGTAGAATGGTTTGTGCCACAAGGGTCCTTGAAGATCACAGTTTGTTCTGTCTGCCAGGACATCTGCTCCCTCCCATGGAATTTCTGGAATCAGTTTAGAATTGACATCCTCTTGTTGAAGGTAAGATGGCAAAACGGATGCCTCAGCATGACGTAACATCAGTGGGAGCCGGCTTGGGCAGGCCCCCTTAAAAGGTTGGAAATTGACAGCGAGGATGATTATTAGCCTTCATCTCATGACCACCAGAGATGTGAATTATTTCTTGGAATTTCTGCCCATGTCCTTGGAATGTGATGGATACGTACATGCTACGCCAATAAATCTGCAATCCCTGCTTCTCTGGCTGTGCGTGTTGGTGGAGCGATCCCACGCACCCGACTGTAATAAAGGCATCACCTGCTTGACACAACACATGCTGTGTCCCATTCCTGAGTTGGTTTCCTCAGCTTCTTCACGCCCTAAGAGAATAAGCTTGTTGGACTAGACTCTGTTCAGCTTTCAAACCCCATTATTTTAAATGAGATGCCACGCTCCAGGAAGCTGAGGTGCTGAGCTTCTTTTGACTCAACTGGCTCGTAGCTACGGTGAGATATTTCCTTTATTGCAGTCTAAATGGAAGCCACACGGAGTCGGATGGGCTGCTGCTTTCCTTCTGCAGTGCAGAGCAGTCCATCCATCCCAGCACCACCACCAGTCGCCCACACGGCCCAGTGCTGGGGACGGTGGTTCCGCCGGCGCCGTGACCGGACTCAGCTGAAAGCCACTCCGCCCCACCCTGGCATGAAAAGCAGGAAAGTGGCGAGGCGTGCGGAGGGGCGGGAATGGAGGGGTTGGTCCAGATGTTGCTGTGTTCCCTTCAGTGGCCCAGGCCAAGCTCGCTGAGCTGCTCCTCCTTGGAGCAGGGGAGCGGTGCAGGTGCGATGAGCTGGCCATGCACAGCACACCCTTTCCTTGCTTTTTGCCTCTCCGCCTTCCATGAGCAAACAGCATCTCCAATCTTTCCTTGCTCAACAACCGCTCAGCTCAAAAAGAACTGGCAAGCTTGCTTTTAGAATTACTTTCTCTGTACGGCCTGATGCTGTAAAGCACGAGCTCTCCCAGTGATGACCTGCCTCTGATGTGCTCGGCCTGCAGGGAAAAGCTAATCCTCTGTGTCTGCAGGCTTTGCTCACATTCCCAGTGTAAGAGTCAGTTCAGAATTGAAGCTTAGCTTCACTAACAGCAGAAATCCAGCCTCTGCCAGCCGTGTTTTTCTCTCTCCTGAAACACTGAACGGCTGCAAGAAGCAACGTTTCAAAAGCTCCTTTACTGCACAAAAGCTAGGACATAAGAACAGATTTCCAGACCAGGCATACTTTTCAGGGAGACACCAGACAAGTGGAGACAATGGAAAGCACTGGCAAGTCAAAGCTGTGCTCAAAGCTTGGATGCAAGATCTAACGTCAACTTTTCCCATGCAGTTTAGCTATGGCGATGATAAATGATGGCCAAAAGCTTCCCTGCACCAGATCACCAAATCCAAGAGGTCAGGAGCTGCAGAGATGTAGGTTCATCTCAGCCCAGGAATCCTTCCGTTCAGCTCACGGGCAGAAGGCAGTGGGGCTCTCACGTCGCTCTGCTCCCAGGCGGGGTCCCCAGTACAGTGCAGAGACTGACTGTAATCATTTGCATTTCTCCTTTGCCTACTGGCAAGCACGCCCACTGCAGGGCACGTCTCATCCCACCCTCAGTCCTTGTAAGAAACACCGGGGCAAATCCGCCTGCGCTAAGCACAGCCCTTCCTTCCATGGAGCAACAAAGAAACCATTCTGCCCTTGCTCCTGACCCTTGTCCTGCCCCCGCCTGCCCTCAGAGTACAGCCATCTTCTCTTGCGGAAGGAAAGGAAAAGGAAAAGGGAGAGGACAAGGGAGAGGAAAAAGGGAAAGGGATTTATGAATATGTCAACCCTGTGTCATGGCAATCATAAGCCTTGTGCATGTTCTACTCCATCCTTCTCACAGCCATACACGGGGCACAGGGGAGCTGACGTTTTCGCTGTTGGGGATCCTGCTCTTGGTCCCCTGTTGGGGGAAGGAACGGGGCTGGTGGTTGCAGTCCTATGACACGGCGGTTTGTGCCACCCCATCCTTACCCGGAGGTGGACACGGGGACGGGGGGGGGGGTCTTTGGAGCTGCAGAATTGACTGCACACAAAAGTACTGAAAAACGAACGCTAAACATTGAATCATTTAACATAGAAGCAATAAACAGAGAACTGACCGTATTCCCAACCAGCACCACCCGAACAATCATCCCCCCTCACGGCTTCCCTCCTCGGGGCCAACACGAAGCTCACGCGGCTCCGGGAGCTCCGCACGGGGACAGAGAGATGGAAACCGGCCCTTGAGGACTGCGGCTGCGGGGCAGCAGCTCAGCACAGCGCTGCCGATGATTGGAGCCGGGCGAGAGCCGAAGGCTCTTGCTGATTCTGTGCCGGGCTCGAACGCGTCTCGATCCGTGCGATCGCTCCCTCTCTTCCGGGGCTGCCCGGCTCAGTCAGGAGCCGCTCCCGGACACCGGCCGGGTCCCGCCGCTCGCGGTAAGCCGCCGCTTCTCGCAGCCCGGCGGCGCCCCGCCGCAACGAGGACGGCTCGGTTCCGGCGGGGGACGGACAAGGCCGGCAGCGGTGCTCCCGCACCACCTTCCCTTGACCGCCCGGCGTCCCCGAGGCACGGGGCGGGCGGCGGCGGGGACGCGGGGCGGCGAAGCGCCGCGACTCTGCCCTCGCGCCAGCGCCATCACGGCGGCCCCGCACCCGCGTCCGCCATTGGTGGAGAGCCCGCGCTCGGCCCCGCCTCCTTCGCTCTCCCGTTAGTCGGTCCGCCGAATGGGGCGGGCGCTCCGCGCGGGATCCTTTCCGTCCGCGGTCGCACCGTCATTGCGTCATCACCGCGCGCGTCCCGCATGGCCCCGGCCCGGCTGCCCGCGGCGCCGCCCCGCGCTGTGCACCCGCTCCGCTTCCGGGGCCCCGGACCCTGGCTGGAGCTGCGGGAAGAGGAGGGCGGAGACGCGGGGGACCGCAGAGAGGCTGAGCCCGCGCCCTCGACCGCTCCGCCCCGCCCCGCTCCGCTCCGCCCCGCTCCTTGCCGGCCTCTTCCTGGGAAGAGGAAGGTGTGGGAGTCATAGGGAGGGACGCGCGATGGCAGCGTCAGTGGTAGGATCGGCTACTTCCTCCTCCGCTCCTGACACCGTGCGCTGGTTTCCTTTGAGAAGCACCCAGAAGCCAGAGCCCATTGTCACATCTGTGGGGTTCCACAGGACGCACAGACGTGGGGTAAGTTGAGGTTGTAAACTTCTGTACAGTAAGGGTTGTTAGGCACTGCATTGCCCAGGGAGGGGGTTGAGTCACCGTCCCTGAATGTGTTTAAAAACCTTTTGGATATGGTGCTCAGGGCCGTGATTTAGAGGAAGGTTGTTAATTGGGGTAGTATGGTCAGGTCGTGGTTGGACTTGGTGATCTTTAAGGTCACTTTTCCAACCTGTGTGATTCTCCAGCAGGGCCACCTGAAGTGGTGCCCGGGACCGTGTCCAGATGTCCAGATGGGTTTGGAGACAAGAGGAGAGGGTGCAGCCTCTCTGTGTCCCTGTGCCAGTGCTGCAGCGCTTACAGTGCAGGAGTGCTCCTGATGTTTGGTGGCAGCCTCTGGTCCTGGCACTGGGCTCCACTGGATGCAGCCTGGCTCCGTCCTCTCTGCCCCTCCCTGCTGGGATTGATGGCTGTGGGTGGGATTCCTCTGAGCTCCCTTTCTTCAGGCTGAGCAGCCCCCTCTGTCTCAGCCTCTTGTCATAGAGGAGGTGTTTCAGTCCCTTCACCATCTTGGTAGCCCTCCATTGGACTCTTTGCAGTATGTCTAGCCTGGGAGCCCAGACCTGGACACTGTTCTCTAGGTGCAGCCTCACAGAGCAAAAGTAATGGTGCAGAATAAATCTGCTACAAGACAAGTCAGGAGTGGGGCTGTGATGGGAGCACACTGCTTTGTGACTGACATGGAGAACTGCTAGGAAGAAAGCCTGGTGGGCCTGAACACAGATACCAGGTGGTCCAGCTGTTTCACTGGAAACTAGATACTTAATGGACAGCAATGTGGAGAAATGTTCTCCTTGTCGTTGTGCCCTGTGGCTTCTTTCTGATGTGCTTGGGAAGTCCCACTAGAGTAGACTGCTGCGTGAGACAGAAGCCTGGTACCACATCACATGTGTGGGTGGAGGTTTACTATCTCTGTTTTCACATCTTTTATGTTTGGTGTTTTTTTCTTTTCAATTCAATTCTATGTGTGCATTGGTGCAAGTCTGCCTTTGCTAAATCCTTTTCTTGTGGCCTTAGACAACAATCAAGGGGGTCTCAAGTTTCAGCGCTAAGCAAGAAGTGCAGGCACTCAGGAAGGCCATGAAGGGCTTTGGTAAGCTGATCTTCCTCCACAGGTCAACTTTTTTTTTTTTCCCCAGCACTGGGAATGGCTGCACCACAAATGGTGGTTTGTTAGAGGGAAGCGTAGCTGCTTGCATTGCTCTGCTGCACAGCTGCCCTAAAAATCGTTGGGCAGTGGAAACAGAAGTGCCCTTCATGTCCCGAAATGCAGCTGCTCTGGTGGTGTGGGTCCTGGCAGCTTTGTGTACATAGATGGATGTATCCTGGGGCTGTTGAGAGCCGGCTGTGTAGGGGACTGGAGGTGGCACAGGAGCAGAGGGCACTTTGTTGTGCAAGCAGCCCGCCTGGCTTCCATTTGTTTCTTGCACGGATGAAGATGCCATCGTTGACATCTTGATCAAACTAAATGCTTCCCAACATCAGTGAGTTCTGATCACCTACAAGAGTGCTACAAGAGCACTCCTGGCAGGGCAGGTGGTCTGCAGAGATGCGTGAATGTGGTTGTGTCACTTGGGTGAAAAGTGAAAAACAACCCAGTCTCCATAAGAGAAAGCAGAGACTTTACCTGACCAAGGTTGTTTTGTTCCCGTTCAGTTGAGAGCAGTTGTTGATGCAAGGAGGGTTGGAGCCTGAAGAGAAGTGGTGAGCAGCTCAGTTCCTTCTGTCCTCAAAAGCCGTACTTTCTGCCAACTCCTTTCTCCTCTCCTGGCCTTCTAGGATTTGATGGGTGACTCGAAGTCAGATCTGAGGGGAATTTTACAAGGGTGCTCATTGGGATGATGACTCCCACCACCATGTATGATGTGCATGAACTAAGGAGGGCTGTGAAGGTTTGGAAATCTTCCTTTTGTATGGCTTATGTTCTGGCCAAGGGCTTGCTGCTTTGTTATGTATGTCTTACTATGAATTCTTAAAGAAACCTGGCTGCGTGTCACGAGCAGTTGCTGCTATCTTAAATCTTGAATTAGTGATTCCCTAGGGAGAGGAATAGGTGCTGCCTGGTTGAAATTGTGGCTTCTTGCACCAATGAAGAAGTTGGTTGCATTAAGGAGAACTACGAGCTTCGTAAGTAGTGTGACAGGCCAGGCCTTGTCCTGCTGCCTGACAGTCAGTGTGTGTGTGTGTGTGTGTGTGCAGGCAGATGTGAAGAGGAAGGAGTCTGGGGAGCTTTCAGGTGTGACGGACTGGCCAACCTGGGTGTTGCTGTTTGTGCAGAGAGAAGCTAGACTGGAATTTCACCAGCAGCTGAACTGGTGTAAATAAAACAGGGAGGAGCATTCTGTCTGTCAGCAGGACTTGTGGCTCTCTTGCCAGTTTCTTGCTGTCTGTGCTTCTTAATTGGAGACTGCAGCACTGATGATGATGGCTGGAGCACTGCAGTGATGCTGAGAGCCCTGGGCCCAGCTCTGCACGTAGCAGGTTATGGCTGGCAAATGTTGTGGGCAGCACCCAGGTGGTGGCCCAGCTCCTAATGGATGCTGTGTGTGTGTTCTTGCTAGAATGTGGCTCTCCCTTGAGGATGGCATCGTATCTGACACATCTTCCATGTTTTGAAGGGTCCTCGTGTCCCTAACAATGGTGAGCCAAGCTGAGGGGAAAGGAGGTGAATCTTCAGAGCTGTGGGCAGAGCTCTGCACTCAGTGGTGAGGAGCTCCAGGCTGGCTTTTTCTCACCCTGTGTGTCCCATGTCTGCTCCTCAAGCCCAGCTTCTGCAGGGAGGGGACTCTGACTCTGGGTGTGCACCAGTGTTGTGGGCTCTTCTTTAAACATACCAGTAAAGTGGGTTGCTGCTCATTTTTAGAAGGAAGCCCAAAGCACACCTGAGCTGTGTTTCACTGTGTTTGTGAGCTACTGTTCCCTTTGAAGGACTCCATTATCCATCTCCAGCAGCTGATCCTGAATGAGGAATTCCCAGGAATTGCTTCCAGTAGATGCTCTGGTGAACGGAGTCTTCTATCCTTGTGTCTTTGCAGGGAAACAGAGATGAAGGAATGTAAGTGGCTGTGCTCAGCAGATGTTCAGGTGTGTAGTAATGTGCTTCCCAATCTATTCTTGTGCATGTGATGTGTGGTGAAGAGAAGCCAACCTGTGAAATGGGAGTAATGGTTCTAGTCTTGTTTGCAGGACTATAATGAGAGTCTCCAGACAGGCTGGCTGCTTGGCAGGGGCAATGACATTTTGGTTGTGGGTTGCCGTGCCTGGTTGGTGCTTGTTGGAAAGTACCTGTGGTCAAGTACAAGTACGGGCCAGCAGTGCTCTAGCTCTGAGGAATTAAAGATCTCCTGTATGCCCAGTCTTCTCCATGAGCCTCACTTTGTCATCCACAGTGTGTGTCAGTGCCTGTAGGAGCAGGGGAGAAGAAATGGGGAACAGATGAGGTGCAGTTTATGTCCGTCCTCTGTACACAGAGCAGAGATCACCTGCTGAGAGGCAGCACCCCTGCACAGTGTCCTGGGTTTTTTTTCCCTTCCTTGTCTGTGTGTGTTGCTTTTGTAGGAGCTCCGTAGGTTGTTCAGTAAATGTGAACTCTTCTGAGGCAGCAGATGTCCTGGAGAGAGCCCCATTCCATTCATTCCATTCAGGCTGTTTTGTTCCCTCCTGAGACTGAAAGGGGCTTTAGAAACATAAGTACAATTGGCTGCTGCTCCAGCATGGAAAGCAGAGAACATGAGGTGTGACTGCCATTGGGGTAGGGGGGAGAGGAGCTAAGAAACTTGATTGGCAGCACAAAGTAGCAGGTCTTGAAAATGGTAGTAGCTGTGGTAGGCCAATTAGCAAGTCTGTTAGCAATGAAAATGAATTCTTTCTGTGGGACAATCCTGGTTTAGCAGGAATGATAGAATGCTCATGCAGTATAGTATTGTTGCAGAGTGATCCTTTGAATCTCTCTGACTTTCTGCCATGGATTCTTCCCCCTAGTTTTTGATGGTAATGAGGCATTGCTGACAAGGACGTAACAGACAGCATTAAATCTGAGATGTCAGGAGACCTGGAAGGTGCTTTGCTGGCTGTGTGCGAGTGCTCTGCTTTTAAATGTTCTGTACAAAGGAATGAAATGATGAGAGGTGCTGTGTCTGCCCTCGAGCGGCTGTTACGTGCTTTCAGGAAGCAGTCGTGGTTTGTCTTTGTTTGTGGGCACAAATCCAGGCTGGGTGGGACTTGGAGCACCCTGGTGCACAGGGGGGTGTCCCTGAGATTGCAGGGGGGTTGGAACTCGATGATCTTAGGGGTCCCCTCCAACCCAAACCATTCTATGATTCTGTGCTTTACAGACCCAGCCAGGTGAGAAAGCTTTGTGCCTTATGGCACGGTGTGCTTGGCCAAAGGGAGCTTTGGCAGCAGAGGTTTGCTGTCAGAAGACATGAAGACCTTCATGCAAATCTTGCTGTGTGCAGGCACAGAGACATCAGCTCACAGCACGTCACTGACTGCATGCCTGCACTGCAGCTGCTGTTTGTTAACCTGGAGTTGCATCGTGACAGAAGAAATGCCTGCACCAAGGAAGTGCTGCAGCTTTGTAAAAAACCTCCTGCTTTTACTGGCCTTAATCCTCTTGTTCTTGTCTCTCCTTACAGTCAAGTGCGTGTGAAACGAGCCTGCGTGCTTTGCTGAAAGACTGTTGAAATCCATGGAGGTAAACAGATTTTGGAGTAAGATTGCTTGCTTCTTTCTTGCATTTTCGTGCTCGAGTCAGCCAGCAGCATTATGGCAGTCGTGAGATGGAAGCTGCAGCCAGTCAGGAAACTGGCTTTTCCAGGAAAGCTCAGGCTTTTCTGCACATCAGGGTAGTAGCCATACTCAGGAGCAAGCTGCTGCTCATGGATTGCTCCATTAATGCAAAAATGCCGTAATGAAGAGCAGCTCCTGCACAGGACTGGGCACTGAGACCTTTGTGTCTGCAGGTGATTCTCCAGCAGTTCTGTGTCGGCTGCACGTGGCTGCATTGCTTCCCAGGGCCTGGGAGCAGGCGACAGCACTCTGATCAGAGCGATGGTGTCCCACTCCGAAATGAATCTGCTGGATATCAGAAGAGGATTCCTGACCATGTATGGGAAGTCTCTCTACTCCTTCATGAAGGTAAACTTGTCCATGTTAACACAAGAAGTGGGATTTTCTGAGTGCCTTTAAGGACTTGACATCTGTTGGGTATTTTAGAGCAGTTGAGATGAAGCAGACTTTACAAAAACATACTGAAAATGTTCCTGAATATTGCTAAATTGTCTAGGATATGAATGCTGCAAGAAGAAATCTGTCTTAAGAAGAATTTTACTTTAATAGAACTTAGAAATTATTCATATTCCTTTTTTTTTCTTAGTAACTCAGTTTGCTCTGGCCTTCTCTCTTCCTCTTCTCTACTTTCTTTTTTTCTGCACTCTTCTCCCTCTTTTCTCTGCACCATTCCTTCCTTTCTTCCTCCATCTGCCCTTCCCTCTTTTGCTGTTCCCTCTGTTCTCCCTACCCTCTTTTTTTTTTCTCTTGTCCTTTTTAGATCTGCTCTTCTTACCTGTATCTTCTATTCTGCTCTCTTTCTTTTCCCCTCTCATTCATCACCTTTCTGTTCTTCTCCCTTACAAGCTCCTCTCTTTTTTTCTTTGTTCTGCTGTCTTTTCTCTCCTCTCCTTCTCTCTTCTCCTCTTTGTGGCAAGAGAACTCCGAGCTCCCTTGCTGGTGTGGCAAGAGAGGCGCAGGCTTTCTTGCTGGTGCAGAAGGAAGGACGAAAGACCTTTATTGTAGTGCTTACAACCTTTTATACCCGCACATCAACAACTGGTTACCTGCAGGAACAAGGCGCCTCATGTGTGTTTATGTCTGGCTCAAATTACTGCTGAGCTTTTTTACTCATAGCAAGATAACAAATTTCTTTATCCCACATCTTCCCCTTCTTTATTAATAGATAAAGAAGCACGGTTCAAAAACAATCCTAAAAGCAGCTAAACTAAAAGCAATACACCGAACAAACGATGTGTTCTTTGGAGTACAAACAATGGTCCATATTAACCAACCCCAACAACTCCAGTTCTTACGATTCCTCAGTGACACAGTTGACAAAGTGTGTCTTGTGGGTGAGAGTCCAAACCACTGGTGAAGGCGCTGTGATCATGTTACAGCAGATGGTGAGACGGGTGGCCAGACCCCCAAACTCACATGAGCACCCCCTGGACACCGCAAGACTCCTCTGGGAACATCCCCAAACCCTTCTGGATGAGTCTAGGACCACAGAGACCCACATGAGGACTCCCTGGACCCTACCAGACTCTACTGGGACATCTCCAGATCAGCCCGGGGACTCCTCAGAGCTCCTGGGCCCACAGTGGGATCTTCCAGATCCTTCCAGGGTGCCATGGGACCAGCCTGGGGACTCCCTTGAACTGGGCTGGGGGTTGCCTTGGCAGCAGGATAGGCTTCGGTGTGGAAGAATCTTCCCAGTGCTCACCTCAGAGCTCAGGCTGAAGGCAGCAGTGCATGGGAAGAAGGGGCCTCTAGCGCATCCATGGCACTGGGGAATCTGAGGGGATTGGAAAGCAAACGGAGAAGCAACAGATGCTCTGCAGCACGGGGAGGGCTTAAGAGCCTGACTTTGGGCAGCGGTGCTCTGCAAACTGTTGGGAAGCAGCAGGAAATTCTGCCAGTGGTTCCCTGGGAAGTTCCTTTGGAAGCTCTGGCCATGTTCCTTGGCCTTCCTCCCATTGAATGCCTTTCTCTTCCAGATGGCGTCAGCAGGACCTGTTGTGCATGAGCTTCCGTCTCTGGGGTAAGAACACTTCCTTGCCCTGCACCCCTGGCTCTGTAGTGTGGCCTCAGCTGCCTGCACGCTCTTTGCATGCCTCCTTCCTCCCATCTGTATGGTGGAAGGCAGCCCTTGGCAAAGCGAAGGAACAAAAGGGGTTGGGGGATAAGGATAACTTTGGTTGCAAGTGCAAAATTTGGTCTTGTCCTCTGATATTTTGGGGAGAAAACCTGTGGTAGTTGTAAGAAAACGGGTATTTCTGGGAGAAAATATCCTATTTTTGGAAGAAAAGGTCAGCTTTGCAACTGAAATGTGGTATTTCTGTGAGAAAATGACCTACTTGTTGGAGAAAAGGGGGAAATTCTGGGAAGGAATGTCTTCTATTTGAGAGCAACTGTCTTCTTTTTGGAGTGCAAACCGGTCCTTTGGGGAGAAAATAGGGTCTATATGGGAGAAAATGTCCTCTTCAGGAGTGTAGAGTAGTACTTTTGAGAGAAAATGGAAAGTATTTCTCAGAAAACGGCAATTTCTGGGAGAAGACAGCATGCTTTGTTGGAAAATGACATCTATTTGTGAGAAAGCTGGGATTCTGGGGAGAAAATGCCGCATTTTAAAAAATAAGCTGGTATTTCCGGGGGAATATGTCCCATCTTTGTTAGAAAACTGGAATATCTGTGATCAGATGTCATTTTGATGGGAGTAAACATGATATTGAGGAGTGTAAAGTAGTGCTCTTGGGATGAAATGTGAGGAATTTCTAAGGGTACTGGTATTCCTGGGAGAAAATGTCTTGTTTCTGAGAGAAAATGTCGTCGTATTTTGGGGGGAGAAACTGGTATTTCTGTGATAAAATGCCCTATTTCTGGGAATAAATGTCCTATTGAGGAGTGTGAAGTCATATTTTTGGTAGAAAATGGGAGGCGTTTCTAAGAGAACTGGTATTTCTGGGAGAAAATATCTTATCTTGGGGGGGAAAGTTCCTATGTCTGTGAGAGAACTGTGTTTCCGGGAGAAACTGTCTTCTTTAGGCAGAAAAGATCACATAGTTGCGAGAAAGCTGGTATTTCTGGGAGGAATTTCTGGGAGGAAATATCATATTTTTGTTGGAAAATGTCACATTTGCTACTGCCATGTAGTATTTTGTGGATGAAACATGCAGTATACCTAAGAAAACCTGTATTTCTGGTAGAAAACGTCATCCCTTTGGGGAGAAGACTGGTATTTCAGGGAGAAAATATCCTTGTTTGGGGAGAAAGTGTCCTATTTTTGATGGAAAAGTAGTCCTTGTGGGAGCAAATGCCATGTATTTGGGTGAAGGGTGGGATTTTGGGAGGAAATACCGTATGTTTGGAAGAAAGTGTCCTCTTTCAGATTGAGATGTGATACTTGTGGTACTGTCCTACGTTTGGGCAAAAACTGGTATTTCTGGGAGATAATGTCATTTCATTGGAGCAAACCATTATTTTGGGGAGAGAATGTCTTATTTTTGGAAGAAAATGTGGTACCTTGGGGGGGGGTGGGGTGGGGGAACTGGCATTTCTGGGAGAAAATGTCATCTTTTGGGG
>NW_024884165.1:34774-35780 GCF_019232065.1 Centrocercus urophasianus
TTTTGGGGGGAAGATGTCACCCTGAGGATTGTAATGTCGTATTGTTTGGAGAAGGCCTGAGGTATTTCTAAGAAAAGTGGTATTCCCAGGAGACAGTATCATATTTGGGGGAGTGGGGGAGGGGTCATCATCTATTTGGGAGAAAGCTGGTATTTCTGGGAGAAAACATCCTCTATTGAAGAGCCAAGGGGTATTTCTGGCAGGAAATGTCCCACATTTGGGAGTCAAGTGGCATTTCTGTGATAAATGCCGTATTGTTGGGAGTAAGTGTCATATGAAGGTGTGCAAAGTAGTCTATTAGGGAGGAAATTGGAGGTATTGCTTTGAAAGCTGGTATTTCAGGGAGAAAACGTTTTCTCTCTGGGGGGAAATGTCATCTGTTTGAGAGAATGCCGATAAGTCTGGAAGAAGATCTATTTTTGGAGGAAACTGTAATATTAGGGAGAGAAAAGTGGTATTGCTGGTCAAAGATGTCTTAGAGTTGGGATAACGCTGGTGTTTCTGGGAGAAAATATCCAAAATATTTTGGATGCAGATGTGGTCTTTAGGGTTGAAATGTGGTATTTCTGGGAGGAAATGGAATATGCATGAGAGAAAACTGTTCCTTTGGGGAGAATGTATCCTATTTTTGGCAGAAAATGTCCTATTGAGCAGTTTAAATCTGCATTTTTTGGAGAAAATGTAAGTTATCAAGAAAACTGGTATTTCTTGGAGATTATCACATATTTGGTTGGAAAACGTGGTATATTTGAGAGAATGCTAATATTTCTGGGAGAGCATAGCATATACTTTTAAGAGAACACAGAGTACTGAGAGGAAATGTCATCGTTTTTTGGTGAAAAAAAAACATACTTAGGGGAATAGAATCGTGTTTCTGGAAGAAAAAGTGAGAAAACTGGTATTTCTGGGAGAAAATGTCATACATGAGGGAGAAGAACGGTATTTCTGTGAATGAAGGCCATCGAGAATTTCTGCATTTTTTTCTTTTTTCTTTTTTTTTCTCTTT
>NW_024884165.1:35880-45257 GCF_019232065.1 Centrocercus urophasianus
TTCTTTTTTCTTTTTTCTTTTTTCTTTTTTCTTTTTTCTTTTTTCTTTTTTCTTCTTTCCATGCATGATTTGGATCAAACTTGCCAAAGATATCAGAAACTCCAAGAAACTGAGCCAGCTGCAAAAGTCGATAACCTGAATGCATTGCAACTCAAACCTCTTTCTACTAAGCCTTCTTCAGACAGTATGAATTCCAAGAAGGTTGCCTGAAACTTATCAGTTGAGGAGCTGCCTACTGATGCAATGAGAAAAGTAGAACAAAACTACATGCTTGATTGAGACTGTTCTCAATCAATCAATCAATCCTACAGCCTCACACAATGTCTACAAGACTATCTGCAAGATGAAAAAACAGCCAAACCAAAAACAAAGATACATTTAGTCTTTCCTCAGGTCAGAACCAGTAGTAGGTCGGTAGGTAAGACTGTAAGAACAAGTTAAATGGGTAGTAATACTTCTCCATGATATTTCCATATATTTACATGAGATTTTCATTCATGTATAGGTTAAGAATTTCCTGAGACAAAAGTTTCCAGGATATTTATTCCATTGCTTTCCCTCCTTCTCCTTCAAGAAATTCCCCAATTTAATTGCGTTCAGGATGAGGAGCCACCTCTTCTTATTTATTCCAAAGCTGTCACTTTCTAGTTATTTCATAGCTACCATTGTCTAGTTTTATTTGACGTACCACAGTTCTGGTGTTGGAAAATACAGTGAACCATAATTTCCTATTGAACTTTTCTAAATTATTTGTATTTTAAATAGAGCTCTATAATATTGCTTTTAAACCATGTATTTTGCAAGCTGAAAAGTCCTTTATTGACTGCTTGTGAAGGCATCCTGTAGGGAACTTGCTTTATCAGGGGGCTTGGAGCAGATGGGCTCCAGAAGTCCCTTTTCAAACCCTACCATTGTGTAATTTTATAATTCTTTGCCTTTATTCGTTCCAGTTTTTTGGTGTTTGTTTGTTTGTTTGTTTCTTTGTTTTTATCGGAATTATTTCCAGTTCTATTATGTCTTTCTGGAGTGGAGATCAGAAATCCAGGCATTGCATTCATAAGGGATGGGATCCATCTTGAGTTAGTTAAGTCACCTAAAGATGTTTTTATCCTTATTACTCTACTAATTATTCAGAATAATTCAACCACGTTTCTGACATAATGGAGCACAGAGTGGATATTTTCATAGAATTGCCTAAAGTAAGCCAAGACCACATTTCCCAGTAGTCATACTTAGCGTTTGGTCCTTTATAATTCGTGCCAAGACAGGCTGTCTCCCTTTGCCTTACTTCAGTTTTACTTACAATGAATTTCACCTGTTGCTTAGTTATCCGGCCTATTTCTTTACAATTGCTCCTGTAGATCTTGGCTCCAGTTTTCATTAGTCACAGAATCTAAATGCAAGGTGTAAGATCGTTTGTACTCCAAATAATTACTCTATTGTAGCTTAAATTGTCATACACTGCAAATGCAAATAAATGTAACTGATAATTTGATAGATAAAAGATGGAGGGCTAAGTTGAACTCATGTCTGTGGCAGAAAATGTGCATAGGTACAGATCGTTATCCTCTTCCTGTTTCTTTTCCAAGAGAAGAGAAATTGGAATATTGATGTGTTGTGAGAGTGACAGCATGTGTGCTGCTGCTGTCCAGGGAGAGTGAATCTGGCAGTGCTCAGATTCCTTCCAGTCCAGTGATTCCTCCACATGGAACAATGTCAGACTTGAATAAAAAGGGGTTTTTGGTGGTGGTGGTGGTAAGGAGAAAGACAGAAATGAAGGGAAGGGAAGGGAAGCACTGAAGTAACATTGGGAGAGCTAAATGAAAAAGAGTACAAGGAAAACCAACATAGAATGTTTTAGCAGGGAGCAAATTTTGTTGTTGTAGAGGGAAAATTGCATAAAAGCGGGCACCAAAGCCAAGGTGCTTCTATCCACTGTGCTCATAAGAAAACATTCTTCTGTAAATGATTAAGGCCTCCCATTCAAGACATTTTATCTACACCCATAGTAAAGAGTAAAAGATTGCCATTCAGGTTGACAGAAAAAAATCATAATCCTTGCTATGCTTGAAGATGTGATAAAAAGGCCATTTCCATTGCTTCTTCACTAGAAACCAAATGAGTAGCAAACAAAATGTCTCCAAGGAGGACATCTCTCTTGCCTCCGAAGTCTGAAAGATTCCCAAAGATAGCTGAGAGCTACATGGTTGTCCAAACTGCCTTTCCACACTGAGTTGCCTATATTTGCCTGTGAAATTATGGAAGGTCCTTTAAGCCATTGTTTTGTCAAATCAGGGATCTGCAAGGAAAAACAAATCTTACTAAATTTTGAAATTACCAATGTCGTTGCAGGTCTTTAAAAGGTCAAAAGAACAGACATGAAAAAAAGCATTTCACAGTGAATTCATCAACAAAAGAAGTGTGTGCTGGTGACAGTTGTGAAATACATGTGCATTTTTACTGAAATAGGCTAAGTTGATAGCAGGATTTTTGAAGAGTAATGAGATGAGCTATAGGTGTCAGATGATCAATAAAAGATTAGAATGCTTTTAGGATTAGCATCAGAAAACTGTTACAAGGCAGTACGAGTGAAAGAAGAGATGCAACCTTCGTATGAATATGATATGGACAAATACACAAAGGAGCCGTTGCACACCTGTAGCTGCTCTTTTATTTCCTTCATGCTTTCACTCTGTACCATTTTTCCCCTGCTCTGAGTGAGAGACATCTGAGTCAAGTGTCCTGAGTTAAAAACATTCTGGTGCAACCTTAAATAATCACTGGGATGGGTCAGACAATCCACTAGATCCCAGGCCCATGGACCCAGAGAAAGAACCCAATCCATCTCCTGCAGATGAAACAGCTGCTACTCTGAGTAGTCTTTCTTGTATTTCTGCAGTCTCTGCTAGGATCCTTCATTAGAAAGACGCAGTCTCAAAAGGTAATACACAAAGCAGGTCTGATACCTTATTTCATGCATGGTGTCTTTTTTCTTTTCTTCCCTAAAGATAAATTCATCCTCTTTCTTCACTTCTCAGATCTCACACAGAGACATTTTTAGCATCTATCACTATTAGTAAGCTATAAATGGGCAGATATGGGGAACAAAGTAGGTACCTCAGCAGGTAAGCATTTTTCCCCTACTCCAGGGAAGGTTATGGAGCTGATTGTCTTGAGGGAGACCATGCGGCATGTGCGGGGTGACCGGGGGATCAGGCCTAGCCAGCATGGGTTCGTGAAGGGCAGGTCCTGCTTGACCAACCTGATCTCCTTCTATGATCTAGTGACCCATCTGGTGGATGAGGGAAAGGCTGTTGATGTGGTCTACCTAGACTTCAGCAAAGCCTTTGGCGCTGTGTCCCACAGCATTCTCCTGCAGAAGCTGGCAGCCAGAGGCTTGGATGGATACACTCTTGGCTGGGTAAGGAGCTGGCTGAAGGGCCGGGCACAGAGAGTGGTGGTAAATGGAGTCAAATCCAGCTGGCGACCGGTCGTGAGTGGTGTTCCCCAGGGGTCGGTGCTGGGGCCTGTCCTCTTCAATATCTTCATTGATGACCTCGATGAGGGCATCGAGTGCACCCTCAGTAAATTCACAGATGACACCAAATTGGCTGGAAGTGTGGATCTGCCTGGGGGTAGCGAGGCCCTGCAGAGGGATCTGGACAGGCTGGAGAGCTGGGCTGAAGCCAATGGGATGAGTTTCAACAAGGCCAAATGCCGGGTCCTGCACTTCGGCCACAACAACCCCAGGCGACGCTGCAGGCTTGGGGCGGTGTGGCTGGAGGACTGCGTAGAGGAAATGGACCTGGGGGTATTGATTGATGCTCGGCTGAACATGAGCTGACAGTGTGCCCAGGTGGCCAAGAAGGCCAATGGCATCCTGGCTTGCATCAGAAACAGTGTTGCAAGCAGGAGCAGAGAGGTGATTGTTCCCCTGTATTCAGCACTGGTGAGGCCGCACCTCGAGTGCTGTGTCCAGTTTTGGGCCCCTCACTGCAAGAAAGATATTGAGGCCCTGGAACGTGTTCAAAGGAGGGCAATGAAATGGTGAGGGGTCTGGAACACAGGCCATATGAGGAGAGGCTGAAGGAGCTGGGAATGTTCAGCCTGGAGAAGAGGAGGCTCCGGGGAGACCTCATTGCTCTCTATAACTTCCTGAAGGGAGGTTGTAGTGAGCTGGGGGTCGGCCTCTTCTCTCATGTCATTAGTGATAGGACCAGAGGGAATGCCTTCAAGCTACGGCAGGGGAGATTCAGGCTGGACATTAGGAAGTATTACTTTTCAGAAAGGGTGGTCAGGCACTGCAATGGATGCCCAGGGAGGTGGTGGAGTCACCGGCCCTGGGGGTGTTCAAGGAAAGGCTGGATGTTGTGTTGAGGGACATGGTTTAGTAGGACCTGTTGGTAAGAGGTGAACGGTTGGACTGGATGAGCTTTTAGGTCTTTTCCAACCTTGGTGATTCTATGATTCTATGATTCTAAGTGCACTTTGCACTTGATTTTGCTGGACATCATTACTTTCTTGTGGGAAAAATTTTCAAGCCTGTTCAAATCCTTCCAGGTGGCATCCCTTTCTTCTCTTATATCACCTGTACCACTTGATGTTGTGTGCAAACTTGCTGAGGGTGCACTTGATCCCATCATCTATGTCTATTAATAAAGTTGTTAAAGAGCACTACTCCCAAGAGATACTACTGGAAGTCGCTACTCCTCACCAGCCTCCACCTGTTGACCACAACCCACAGGCTGTGACTTTTGAATCAATTCCTTATCCACCAAATAGTTCAACCTTTGAATCCATAACTCTCCAGTGTAGAGATAAGGTTGTGAAATGAGACCACATCAAAGGCCTTGCAGATGTTCAGATCACACAACCCTTCGCTGACTTGTTTGAACTCAATCATTTTATCACTTCATAGTTATGCTGTGTATTGCTACAGTTGTTGAAAAAAGGACTGATTACTAAGGAATACTCCAAAATATTCCAGCACTTAAAGTATGAGACTTCACCAAGCACTGCGAAAAAACTGGGCTTTGTAATTCTCTGGTTCATCCAATTTGCACGTGTAGGACAGATTTGGGTTTTGCTAAACTGCATGAATGAGGGAATATTTTACTCCATACACAATTGTATGTTTCACAGTTTAGATTCTTGCAAGGCTTTCTATAGGTCTCCTTTGAGACTCTGAATTAACAGGCTAAATAAAAGGTTTTGCTTCATGAAATATATTAATACCTTACAAGTAGGTATTTCTGTTCTTTCACAGTTCCCTGAATGAGTACATTCTGGTACACAGTCATTGTTCTTTGTTTCTTCGGGATTATGGGAGGAAATGTACCACACAATGGGATGTGCCTATGAAGAACACACGACTAAAAGGAGTGGTGGTGAATGGAGCTAAATGCAGCTGGCAACCTGTCACGAGTGCTATTCCCTAGGGGTTGGTGCTGGGGCCTGTCCTCTTCTGTATCCTTATTGATGACCTGGATGAGGGCATTGAGTGCACACTCAGGAAGTTTGTGAATGGCACCAAGTTGGCTGGAAGTGTGGATGTGCCTGGGGGTAGCGAGGCCCTACAGAGGGATCTGGACAGGCTGGAGAGCTGGGCTGAACCCAATTGGATGAGGTTCAACAAGACCTAATGCCAGAATCACTGACCCTGGAGGTGTTCAAGGAACGGTTGCATTTTGTGTTGAGGAACATGGCTTAGTGAGTACTACTGGTGATAGGTGGATGGTTGGATTGGATGATCTTGAAGGTCTTTTCCAACCTTGGCGATTCTGTGATTCTGTGATTCCTGTACTTCAGCCACAAAAGCCCCAGGCTTGGGGTGGAGTGGCTGGAAGACTGTGTAGAGGAAAAAGACCTGGGAAAAGACACTGAAGCTCTGGAGCGGGTTCAAAGAAGGGCAACAAAGAAGGTGAGGGGTCTGGAGCACACGCCTGATGAGGAGTGGCTGAAGGAGCTGGGATTGTTTAGTCTGGAGAAGAGGAGGCTCAGGAGAGACCTCATTGCTCTCTATAGCTACCTGAAGGGAGGTTGCAGTTAGCTGGGGGTCAGCTTTTTCTTTCGTGTAACTGGTGATAGAACTAGAGGGAATGGCTTCAAGTTGCACCAGAGATTCAGGCTGGATGTTAGGAAATACTGCTTCTCTGTAAGAGTGGTCAGGCACTGGAATGGGCTGTTCAGAAAGGCGATGGTGTCACCGACCCTGGAGGCGTTCAAGGAATGTTTCAAGGATTTTGTGTTGAGGGACATGGTTTAGTGAGAACTATTGGTGATAGGTGGATGGTTGGATTGGATGATCTTGTAGGTCTTTTCCAACTTGGGTGTTTGTGTGCTTCTGTGATACTGTGAAAGCAGTTCTGTGAGCAAGATTTATTGATGTCAGATTTGAATTTGCAGCTCACCTTCTTTGTATTGGTCATTTGGTGTTTCCAGACCTGCTTAAATTTGATTGCAGTTATGTGTTTATTTTCCAGGGTTTTTTTTTTTATTATTTATTTTGTTTGTTCATTTATTTATTTCCTGTGGCATGGTCATCTTTTCAGTGTAGTTTGTAATTTGTTGTGCAGCATTTCACTTCATTCTATTCTTAAATCCTCATCACTACATTGCTGTTATTAGAATGCTGACTACACTCTTTTTCACTGAAAGAAAAGCTCTGGATTTTAGTAACATTTTCTCCTTTTTTTTTTTCTTTTTCTTTTTTTCTTTTTTTTTTTTTTTTTTAACATGTATGATAGTCTATCCAGAAAGCTGCTAAATCTAAGAACTTTTTGCATAACAAATTCAGTATATTGTTCAGCAGTATGTTCTTGAAAGTGCAGCCAAAACATAATTCATATTCTTTGTTCCAGCAAGTTTTCAAAAGAACATTTTGAGTTCAAGATAAGTGAATGTTTGTACAGCAAGGTGAAGGTGATTTTCATACTGCTTTCTCGTGCACATAGCTAATTTGGAAGTATGCAAAATTTTTTTAGAGGCAGAATGTTCTTGTTTCACAGTATTGCACATATGCAATCCTGCATTCAAGATGGAGGAAACCTGCCTAGGTATTTTTATTACTTGAAGAACTGTAGGAAATAAACATTGTAAGTTCTGTCTCCATTCCAAATCCTGTTATTTCAGTCTGATTTTACTCACTTTATAGTAGGCCGCTTCATTAGTACTTGGCGAATTAAAACATTGGATAGACTGAAGTTGCTATCCATATTTTTGCCATTAATAATAATAACCATTGGAATTGTGAAACCCTGATTATTTTGATTTATTTTCTGTTAAGTGAAACCCCCGTTGAAATCAAAGATTTGACTAAGGCTTTCAATTTTTTTTCTATTTTAATCATCCACTCCTGCACTCTTTCTTACCACACCTTCCATTTTTTCGACTTCATAACCTTCATTATTTTAATATTAAGCTTTAACATGCACGCTTTTTTCTAACTCTTAGCTTGCTTAGTTTATAATTAGGAAAAAAATCATGCTGAACAATAGCAAATGTGTTTATATTGTCATTTGGAGAAACTGATAGATCCTAAGCCTTTTCACATGTACTGTTCTCATTAATTCTTACAATTTTGGAAAAAAATATATAGAAGCCTTGTAATGACAACATATTCTCATGGCAACTGGGCTTCTTAGCATCTTAGTGGATATTCTTTTTCATGTATTTTATTATTTTATTTGCCTGAAGTATGCCAGCCATTTGAATCTCCGAGGCCGTGCATTAACCTACAGCTACCATCTAAACTATCACAAACTGCTGTTCTGAATACTGATTGTTCAACAGTGTTAAGCTCAAGGAGCAGATCAATGCAAAGAATAGATTACTTTGTATTATACTTAGTTATGTCAATATATTATATCTAGCATGCACTGTGCACTGCTGTAACTTTCTGAAATATCTGTAACATTCCAGTTATTTACAGTGACTTCGGAGTCTCTTTACATATAGTGAGTAAATATTATCATGAAAATTCCCCAAATATTTCTGCTGCGTTCATCTGTCATGCTTTTGCTTGCTATCAAAAAATCACATGGAATGTTTATAAAGGATGTTATGTGCTGAAGGCGTATAAGTTGTTTCCTTCCATGTAACAGACATGCACACTGACAATTGATTCCTGAGAAGACTATTGACAATAAAATAAGTATTTCACTGAAATAAAACCCAATGCATGTTCAAGGTTTATAGACATTCTATTAGATATAATTCCATATAAAAATGAATTCACACTGCTAAATTTTCAGATGCAGGAAAAAAATAACTGAATGTTTGTGGAGAGTTTAACTGGTAGCAAAATACAGGTAGAAGCCCAAAAATTACATCCTAAGCAATTCCACATTATCTTCAAATCCCTTACAATCTTTCATTCTTATTCTTTGAAAGACAAGTAGTACATTTTTCAGTCAAATTAACTTAATTGGTTAGGTGTTGCTAAACTCATATTCAGTGCACTGAAATGTTACAGTCTGCAATAACTTAGAACACTATTTTAACTGTATCTAAATGACATTATTGTAAGAAAAAAAAATTAGTCAAATTGTTGCTCCACCATCAGGGTTTAGGTAATAACACATGACTATTTATAATAACAATAACAATAGTTGTAAAAAAATTCTACAATCTGCACTACTTCTGGGCTATGAAGGCAATCTCTGTATCCAGTACAAGAATTTAGGATCAGCCTATTATTTTTATACCATGATTTATAGTACCGTCATTCAAATCCTTAGCAAAATAAAACTTCACTTCTTACTTTGGCCTCTACCATCTGAAGAAAATAATTTATTTTGCGCTCAGTCATGGTATATGCACTGACACCGAGCACATTACTGCTGTTCTTTGCTCAGTTCATACACACAAACAGAAATAGCTTACAGTACATTTTAGACATAATGGCAGCGTAACACCAGCAGGGATTGAACTTGTGATACCTAACAAAATCATTCACTTAAATTAAAATATGTAGCTCTTTTATCCAAGACTGGAGCAGACCATACCATATGAATTATACAGTTACTATTAGTGCTGTAAAAATACTACACTGGGAATGATCTTTGCGTAGATATATTTCTATAGGACTTTGGTTTACAACCTCATTCATGTAGGAGACTAAGACACTATGCTGCTGTTAGAGAAAATAAATTTATTGTTCACAAAGAGCTACTGCTGAGGAATGTTAAAGTCACCTTTAAATCAGTAGTATTAGAGAAATGTAAATTAAAATCTTGTGGCAAAAGTTATTCCAGGTAATCATAATAAAATAAATTAGCTATCAATTCCAAATAATGTGCTCTATCTTTTCACTAGTAAAACATTTCTGATTGCTTACACACTGAATAGAAATAAAATATCATCCTTAAAAAAAAAAA
>NW_024884166.1:0-3631 GCF_019232065.1 Centrocercus urophasianus
GGGGGGGGAGCTGGTAACGAGGAACCAGAACTGGCTCTAATCTCTCTGGAATGTGACCGATTTTCAACTATTTTCCTCTTCTTTTTTTTTTTAATAGCTCCAATCTGCTGCCCCGCGCGGTGCTGCGCTGGAGCTGCGTCCGGGGTTGAGGGGTGGGAGTGGGGAGGGGGGGTGAAGAGGGGGGGCCTCATTTTTCCACATTAGCACTGAACCGTTCGCGAGCTCCCCCCTCTTTGTATATTTTGAAAGGGTCCCCCTTCCTCTCCCCTCCCCGGCCTCCTGAAGCGGCTTCCAAATGAGAAGCAGCCTTTTATACGCAGCTCTGCCCCGGCCGCCGTCCCCCAGCGGCTTCTCCGCTTACAGAATAGAGCAGAAAGCGCCTTTGTGATGGGCGGGGGGCGGCGGGGGGGCGAGGGGCCGCAGCAGGCACCGCACGGTCACCCCTACATGGACATGGGGACGTGGGGACGCTCCTGTGTCACCCTGGCACGGACAAGGGGACGCCTCCTGTGTTCCCTGGCGTGGACGCGGGGGTGTGGGGACGCCTCGTTTGTCACCTCCACCTGGGAATGGAGGGGGGCACTGGAGATGGGGTGGCTGGGGATGGAGCGGAGATACTGGGGAAGGACGGGGATGCTGGAGGTGGAGGGAAGGTCCTCAGGATGGAGGGGGACAGGAGGTGGGGAGTAGCGGCCTGACGGGGAGATACTGGAGCACAAGGGGAGGCTGGGGACGTCAGCAGCGTTCAGGGGACGAGGAGCTCCTGGGGGCACCAGAGGATACTGGAGATGGAGAAAGGAACTGGGAACAGAGCGGGGCTGCTGGGGATGGAGCAGAGGTGCTGGATGTGGGTGGGGGGGACGCAGGTGAGGCTGCTTCCTTCCAGGCACGGGAGAGTTAATGCTCCTAAAGCCGAGCTGGGCTTCCCTTCTTCCCTTCCCCTTCCCGTTCCCCTCCATTTCCCTTCCCTTCCCTCCCCGTCCCATCCAGCTGCCCAGGCTCAGAACGGGTCCTGGTGGGGAAATTCCTGGCACAGCTGCTCCATCCCATCCCAGCTGCATTCCCCAGCACCACACAATGCACCTTTCTGTTTTCCCTCTGCCGGGAGCACACGGATCTGGTGGGGCACCAAAGAAGCCCCAAGAAGTGCCATACGTGCCTCTCCCCTGGCCCGCTTTGGGTCTGGGGGGGTTTCTCACATTCTGGCAGTTTGGTGTCTTTGCCCTCTGATCTGGGGCAGTGTGGCTGAGAATCCCATCCTGATGGCCACCGCCGCATCCCCAGAATCTGCTTTTATGGGGCTGTGGGGGCTGATGGGGCTGAGAAGAGGAACTCCAACGTGCCGTCAGCCCCGTGGGTTTGGGGTGTCCTCAGCTGAGCCTGCAGTGGGAGTTTGGGCTTTTGGGGGTGCTGTGGGATGCGGTGCTGTGGGATATGGGATGCTGTGGGGTGTGGAGCGCTCTTGGCCATGGGGTGGGTGCTGTGGGGTATGGGGTGCTGTGCTGACAGCCCTTTACCCTGGCAGTACCTGCAGATGAAGTGGCCGCTGTTGGATGTGCCGGCTGGGGCCACGCTGAAGGACAGCCGCTCACCGTCACCCGCACACCTGGTAAGGACAGCAGCCCCGAACCCCACTGGGATGTGACCCCAAACCCCACCGAGCTGTGCCCCAAACCCTGCTGCAAACAGAGCTCTAGCTGGGGATGGCTTTCTCGGAGCTGTGCTTTGGGGCTGTGCCTTTGGGGCTGTTGTTGGGGTGGATCTGTACCTTTTCTCCCCCTCCCCCTGCAGTCCAACAAGGTCCCGGTGGTGCAGCACGCGCCCCACATGCACCCCCTGACGCCGCTCATCACCTACAGCAATGACCACTTCTCGCCCGGCTCGCCGCCCGCACACCTCTCACCTGACATCGACCCCAAAACAGGTGAGGGGAGGAGAGGGGTGTGTGGGGAGAGCGATGCTGACAGGGAGATGGGAGCTTATAGGGCAGTGAGTGCTTGAAGGGAGATGTTACGGGGAGAGGGGTGCTAGGGGCACAGAGGCTTTTATAGGGCAATGGGCGCTGATAGGCAGAGGGGCAGCTATAGGGAGGCACGTGCTTGTAGGGTGCTCATAGGGAGGGGGGCACTTGCGGGGAGAGGGGCGCTTGCAGGGGGAAGTGAGTGCTTGTGGGGAGATGGGTGCTTATAAGGATGTGAGTGCCTATAGGGAGACGGGCGCCTGTAGGGAGGCAAGTGATAAAGGGAAAAGGGTGCTTCTAGGGAGGGGAATGCTGTAGGGGGACGGGCATCTGCAGGGGGCTGGGTGCTCGCAGTGAGGTGGATTTAACGCTGCTCCCCCACAGGGATCCCGCGCCCGCCGCACCCCCCCGAGCTGCCCCCCTACTACCCGCTGTCTCCAGGAGCCGTGGGTCAGATCCCGCACCCGCTGGGCTGGCTCGTGCCGCAGTAAGGATGGGCCCCTCCTGCCCCAGCCCCGCCGCGTCCCCGGCCCTCACCCCCATGGGCTGCTTTGTTCCCAGCGGCCCTGGTGCGATGGGGTGGGGAAGGGAGGGACTGCGCTGCGGTGGAGATGTGGGATGTTGTCCCCCTGGGGATCAGCGGGGGACCCAGCTGAGGGTCCCGGTGGCCCAGGGAGGGGCCTTGTCCCTGTGGCTGCTGCAGCTCGTGCATTTGCAGGCAAGGACAGCCCATGTACTCCATCCCCCCCGGCGGCTTTCGGCACCCCTACCCTGCCCTCGCCATGAACGCCTCCATGTCCAGGTGGGTCCCAGTGTCCTGCTGGGTTCTGATGGGTCCCCGTGTCCAGGTGGGTCCCTGTGTCCTCGTGGATCCCCATGTCCCCGTGTGTCCCCATGGCTGGGTGGCTCTGAACAGGGACAGGGGACCTCCTCAGGGATTTCTGAGCTGGCTCACAGTTTTGGCCACATCCCATGGCGCTGACCTCCCTGACCTGTGTGTGGGTGAGACCAGCCTTGGGTGACCGCAGTGGCCCATGCTGGCCAAAAACAGCCCCACAGTGACGCCACAGAGCAATGCCCCTGGCTCCACTGTGCCACGTGCCAAGCTCAGCCGCAGAGCAGTCCCCAGCAGGTCGGGGTTGAGGATCTCTAATCCTGGGAGGTCCTCAGTAGGATTTGGGGTGACATTCGGGGCCGTCGGTGCCTGTTTGGGGCTGACAACTTTGCTCCCTCCGCTGCAGCCTGATGTCCAGCCGCTTCTCCCCACACATGGTCCCACCACCCACCCACGGGCTGCACCCCTCAGGCATCCCACACCCCACCATCGTCTCACCCATCGTGAAGCAGGAGCCAGCCCAGCCCAGTGCCAGCCCCGGCAGCAGCTCGTGAGTAGGGACCTGAGGGGGGGAGTGGCCTTGGGGATGGGGACAAGATGGGGACAGAATGGGATGGGGATGTGGATGGGAGTGGGGATGGGATGAGGGTAAGAATGAGGGGGAGGTTAAAGGTGAGGATGGGATGGCATGGTGATGGGGATGGGGATGAAGATGATAATGAGGATGAGGATGGCATGGGGTGGAACAGGAATGGGGATGGAATGGGATGGGAACAGGGACATGAGTGAGGATGGGATGGGATGGGATGGGATGGGATGGGATGGGATGGGATGGG
>NW_024884166.1:3641-8240 GCF_019232065.1 Centrocercus urophasianus
GGATGGGATGGGATGGGATGGGATGGGATGGGATGGGATGGGATGGGATGGGGATGAGGATGAGGATGGTGACGGAAATGGGATAGCATGGAGATGGGGATGGGATGGGGGTGGGAATGGGATGGGATTGGGGTTGGGGTGGGGATGGGGTGGAGTTGGGATGGGATTGGAATGGAACAAGAATGGGGACAGGGATGGGGATGGGGATTGGATGGGGATGAGGATGGAATGGGATTGGGATTGGGCTGGGGATGGGGAACTGAGCTGCGTGTTGCTCCCTGCAGGAAGTCCCCCGTCACAGTGAAGAAGGAGGAGGAGAAGAAGCCCCACATCAAGAAGCCGCTCAATGCCTTCATGTTGTACATGAAGGAGATGAGGGCCAAGGTGGTGGCTGAGTGCACGCTGAAGGAGAGTGCGGCCATCAACCAGATCCTGGGCCGGCGGGTACGCGTCTCCCTCGCGCCTTCAGCTGCCTGCACACCGCTGTGGCGGCGCTGGGGACCTGCTGGCGGTGCTGCCCTGTGTCCCCGGGCTCCGCAGCACTCTTTCCCCTCGCAGTGGCACTCGCTGTCGCGGGAGGAGCAGGCCAAGTACTACGAGCTGGCACGGAAGGAGCGGCAGCTGCACTCGCAGCTCTACCCCACGTGGTCAGCCCGCGACAACTACGTGAGTGTGACCCACGTCCCCAGAAGTCTGGTGGGGCTGGGGGCTGACGTTGGTGGGGCAGAGGACCTGGGGATGCTGTGCTGCTGGCTCATGTCACCTGCCCTGTGTCACCATGACCCCAGTGTCACCATGAGCCTCTGTTCACTGTGATCCCATGTCACTGTGACCCCAGTGTCACCATGAGCCTCTGTTCACTGTGATCCCATGTCACTGTGACCCCAGCGTCACTGTGATCAGCCCAGTGTCACCGTGATGCCATGTCACCACATCCCCTGTGTCCCGTGTCACCGTGATCTCAGTGTCACTGCAACCCGCTCTGTCACCACGATACCCCGTGTCACCGTGAGCCTTGATGTCACTGTGATCCCCAGTGTCACTACAGCCCTAGTGTCACCACGATCCTAGTGTCACTGTGATCCCAGTGTCACCACGACCCCAGCATTGCAGTGCGCCATGACACCGCATCCCCGCCCCTCACGTTTTGTCCCTCCATCGCACCTCAGTGCTTTGCAATATTTCACAGGGCAAGAAAAAGAAGAGGAAGCGAGAGAAGCTGGCCCAGCAGCAAAGCCACGAGGCAGACAGTGAGTACCCGGGCGGGAAGGGGCCACCACGTCCCCCCCCACCCCCACCCTCAGCGCCCACCCCGCACCCCGCAGGCGCGCTGCCCTCCAGGAGCAAGAAGCCGTGCGCCCCGCACCACCTGCCTCCCGACAAACCCTGCGACAGCCCGGCCTCATCCCACGGCAGCATGCTGGATTCCCCTGCTACGCCGTCGGCCGCCCTGGCCTCGCCGGCTGCGCCCGCCGCCACGCACTCGGAGCAGGCGCAGCCGCTGTCGCTCACCACCAAGCCGGAGGCCAGGGCTCAGCTCGCCTTCCTCTCCAGCAAATCCTCCTCCTCCTCCTCCTCCTCCCTGGGCTCCCCCCCGTCGCTGCTCCCCAGGCCCATCGCCTTCCCCTCGCTGCTGCTCTCCTCCCCGCCGGCCCCGCAGCAGACGCAGCCGCTTGCGCTGGTCACCAAACCGGCCGACTGAGGGGGGTTGAAGAGGAGCCCCCCGCCTGCTGAGCGCCACCGACGCCACAATCACGATTCCCGACGCAGCCAAACCATTATTGGTCAATATTTGACCTTTTCTGAACTGTTTTTTTTTTTGGTGGGTTTTTTATTTTTTATTTTTCCTCTTTTGGGAAGCAGACTCTGGAAGAAGAGCCGCTTTCCCTTACCAGCAGTCGACCTGAAGACTGTTTTGATTAAAAAAGAAAAAAAAAGGGGGAAAAGAAGGGTTTTTTTTTTTTAATTTTTTTTTTTAAAAAAAAAAAAAAAAAAAAAAAAAAAAAAAGGACCCTTCCTCAAGGGTCCTCAAGGGAGAGTGCTGAGCATCCAGCGCCGGTGCCCCCAATGCTCCCAGTGCCCCCAGTTCCATCCCACTGCAGCTGGACGTGGCCCCCAGCGCGGTGCTGGGCTGGGGGCTGTGGGGTGGGGATGGGGGTGGAGGGCTTTGCCGTCAAATCCCTGTTATTTTTCACAAAAACAAAACAAAGAAAGAAAAAAAGGAAATAAAACCACAGCTGCAACTTCGCTGCGTGAGCGTGGTGCGTGCAGGAAGACGCAGATTGGTGGAGCTCTGCTTTCCTCTGCTGTCCTCTGCAAATCACTGCTGCTGATATCAGCCTGGAGCCCCCGCGGCTCCCACAGAGCCAAAACACTGCTTTTTTTTTGGTCAGAAAAACCAAAAATCCGCAGTCCTGTGAGGGAATGCAGCCGTGCTCAGCCGACACTGGGAGCGGGATGCGGCCAGCAGCCTTGAATGGGATTTCATGGGAAATTAAAGGCATGAAGAGACCTGTCACAAGAATTAAAGTCTGGACCGCGGCCAGACAGCTTCAAACAGATGTTGGACTTCAGCAGGAGAATATTTCTTTGTTTCACTTGGAGTTTTCCCATACGGAGAAGGAACATCTGTTGGGTGCTCTCCGGGTTCGGAGACCCTCCTGCTGCAGGGGAGAGGCACACGGAGCTGCTGCTCGTGGGGCTGCATGAAGGCATCGAGTACTGCACGGCCACACGGCATCCTGCACGGCCACATTCAGCCCTGCACAGGGCTCTGTGGCTGGGGCAGCAGCACACGTCCCCCCCGTCCCCGTGCCACCAGGCAGCTGCCATCTCCCTTTGGATGACATCTCGCTGTGCTCCGCTGGCACACAGCACCCGGAACTCATTTTTCTTTGGGTCACCCCATCCCTTGTCCTTATTGCGGCCGTCAAACAGCCCCCCGGCACGTCGCGTCTCCCCCACCCTCCCAGAGCAGCGCTGGCCATTAATTGAAATGCCTAATGAGGTCCCGGGGGTCTCCTGCGGACACGGAGCTAATTAGGGGCTCCCCGGGACCGTTCCTTGCGGGGGGTCGCGCCAGATGTCGTCCTGCCGCTCCGTACCGCGCTGAGCCGTACCGAAGCAGCCGGGAGCAGAGGTTACAGCTCATACATTTTAATTAGCGTCGTTCACTTCTCCCATTTGCTAATGGCTTTGATCCCGTATCCCGCCCAGATCAGCGGACCTCGGGGCGCAGCGGCGGGGCCACGGGATGGGAGGAGAGGGGGTCCGCTGGCCGTGCTCCGAAGGGGTCGTAGCCAAGAAGCGACGCCCCTCGAGCAGAAGGGCACCGCGAGGCCCCGCACCGCCGGCTCTTCTCCCAAACCCCCACTCTGACCCCAAAGCGCAGCCACACAGTTCTGCGCCTGCGCGCGGCCCTCCCGCCAAGCACCGACGTCTGATTTGCATAGCCGAGCCCCTGATCTGCAAGCCCCGCCTCCTTCATAGAATTCCCGCCCCCTGGTGGGGCGCGGCCCACGTGCGCGACCTCCTGCCGGAAGTTACGTTTCCTAGCGGAACCGGAAGCGGAAGCAGGCCGTAGCCGGGTGAGAGGAGAGGGGTCGGCATGGCGCTGCGGCTGCTCTCGCTTTTGCTGCTGCTGCTGCTGCTGCTTGGCATCGCTGCCGAGACCACAAACCGGGATGGTGTCGCGACCGGGACCGCAGGTAGCGCGGGGTGCCCGGGGTACTGGGGGGAACCGGGAGCGGCTGGGGGTCCGACTGCCGTGGGTTTTACGCCGGCGCTGGGTCTGCGGGGGGGTCTGGGCGCCTCCTGAGCGCGGTGGGAGGTGGTGCAGGGCTGGGGGCGGTCCCCGGAGGACGCCGTGCCGCCGGGTTTCCCCCGTTTAGGCTCTGCCCTTCCAGCCCCCTTATGGGAGACTGTAGGCTGCTTTTGGCGGAGGTGGGCTGTGGTGGCCGGGAGCTGCTTAGCGCAGCCACACGCGCTTCTGGCACTGACTGCGGGCGCAGGTGGCAACTGTGGTCCCGGTGTGTTTGCTGACAGGTGTTGAGCAGGGATCAGAGAACTCAAAGTCCACCAAGCCTTCAAGCGCTGGAGAAGACAGCAATGCACGTAATGGAGATAATGGAGGGGCAACGGGTGAGAAAGGAGGTGCAGGTGATACAGATCAAAGCAAAGTTCTGAGAAAGGAGGAGGAGAACCGGCACAAAGAGACAGGGGAACAAGATGAGAAAGGGAAACAAGGCACTCAGGGCCAAGACACCAGCCAGAGCAGCAACAACGATAATAATCCATCTGGCAGTAACACTGCTAGCCAACCCAACACCCAGAACAGCAACAGCCAAACTGACACCCATGATGGTGCCCACGAGCAAAACACCTCCAACAACAACCGTCAGGACAGCAAGACAGGCAGCCAAGGCAATCCGACCAAGCAAAATGGCAACACTGCTGGCCAAAATGGCCAGAAGGAGCATAGTGACAGCACCAACAGCCAGACCAATGAACACCAGGACAGCACCAACAACCAGAATAATGAACACCAGGACAGCACCAACAACCAGAATAATGAACACCAGGACAACACCAACAGCCAGA
>NW_024884166.1:8250-66165 GCF_019232065.1 Centrocercus urophasianus
ACACCAACAACCAGAATAATGAACACCAGGACAACACCAACAGCCAGGATGACCAGCAAAGCAGCAGCAACCAGCAACATGACAATGCCAACACACAGGACAGCAGCCAGGGCGCCCAGGCAGGCTCACTGGGAAATAACAGCCCGTCCTCGCCGTCAGTTTCATCTGCTCATGTCACCGAAGGCTCTCCAGATGGTGACGAACTCCCTGAGGAAGAGGATGGGGTTGGAAATGGGAACGGTGCTGCCTTATTTAATAAGGAGAGAGAGAAGAGTGTTCCCATTTCTCCGGGGCAGAAGTCAGAGAACAGCCACTTCTTCGCCTATCTGGTGACCACGGCGATTATCGTCGCTGCTCTCTACGTTGCCTATCACAACAAACGGAAGGTGAGTGGCTCTGCTCCTTGCCCAGGTTCCCCCCTGTGGTTTAAGAGCTTCCTTCCCAGTCGTTGGGCAGTGCTGCAGGTGGGGGCACGCTCCACTGAAGATCTTTCCCCTTTGCTGCTCTCATTCTTGCCTTTTGCTTCCTGCTCAGGCCTCCTGCCTGCTGCCTGGGTTTGGTTAATGTTTAATTGGAGGCCTTGACCTCAACAGCTTTGAGATGAGCAGGGAGGAGTGTTGTAACAGGAAAGCGTTTGGATCTCGGTGGAGATGGAGGGGCCTTGGCTCCAGTGGGTATTTTCAGCAGTGAGAAATGGAGCTGAGGGAGGAGAAAAGGAAAAGATGTGTGCAGCTGCTCCGTGTTTCTCACAGACACTGAGTTTTCTGCAGCAGGTTGCCAAAGCCTTGTCTTTAACTCGCACTGCAGGGGGAACGCAGCCCAAGTGACAACGCTCATCTTTTGTGCTGTTTTTCTCCCTCCTACAAAGCTGTTTTTGAAGTAGGAGAGGGAGCAGCTTTTTTACTGTTTTCTGCATGTTGGGAAAGCCTCATGATTTCTTGTTTTCAGTCTTATTGCTTTTGAACGATGACGTTTGTTTCAAGTGCTTTTAGAAGGAGGCAAGCGAGGCTCCTCATTGGCCCACTAGAAAGCTGTTAGAGGTCAGAAAGACTGCAGGAGGTCGTTGGTGTCCTGCTCACCTTGTCCCTGCCTCTCTCTCCAAAGATCATCGCTTTTGCCCTGGAAGGGAAGCGATCCAAGGGCGGCCGGCGGCCCAAATCCGGCGATTATCAGCGGCTGGATCAGAAGGTAGGGGGGGCTTGGAAAAGTCCGTCTTGTTTTCCCCTTGAAACTGTTTTTCTTCTCTTGTCTTTCATGCATCTTTCACATTGTTTTAGCTTTCCTTTTTTCCCTTTCCAGATCTAGATTCCTCCTCAGGTATTCAGTGGAAGAAAGGTGCTTGGCAGCGATGAGACTGGAATGGTGGGGCCGCGCCGGCTGGCTGCCTGCTGTAGCACTGAATCGTAGCTTTGCTGTTGTCTTCAGACCTCGGAGAGCAGGAGGAAGGGGAAATGCTTTTACTTTTGCACCTGCACCTTGGTAATCTTTGGTTCTCACTTCCTAAAAATGTGTTTCTCCTTTCTCAACTGCCTGAACCGGTTTCCGCTTGGGTGCCTGGCTTCTAGACGTGGCCCAAGAGAAGCCAGCTCTGGCACTTGACAGAACATTCGTGTCCAAATGAAATGGGCCTTTCCATCTGCTGTACCGACGTCTCCTCTTGAAAAAAAAATCCGCCTGCAAAATGAGCCACGTGATTCCTTTCAGTCACGGAGCTGCTGTGAGCAGCGCTGTCCTGCTGGAGGCACGGACGTTCTCTTTCTCTGTCCATTGTATTTGGATGCTAAAGTTGGAGCGTGATTGCACTAGCTTGGAAATGATCTGCCAAGGACTCTGTTTGGCTTTGTTTCTTTTCTTCCTCTCCATGATGAAGGCAATGTTCGCTTCACGTCTCACTCCTCACTCAATGCACTTAACGGAGCTGCCTTCGACCCTCGGTTCTGTCTTAGACTCCCTCACTTGCCCTGTGGCAGTTGTGCTCCGTGTGGCTCTGTTCCCGCGTGGTCCTCGCAGCTGAGATGCTTGCACTAATGAGGACAATTAGTTTGATGCTGTGAAAGCGAGCCGCTCAGGCTTATGAGGTTCTGTGCCGTACAGCTGCAGCGATGGAGCGAATTTCACCTCCAAGGATGACTGCGTTCCCTGTTGTTAAAATGTCGTCGTGATGATGCAGAGTGGTTGACAGTCCTGAAGCATTTGGGATGAATGAAACTCGCAGTCTTTCAAACCTCTTCCTCTCCTTCAGTGCTGAGCTCTGCAGCAGGAGAGGCGCAGCTCCTGCTGTGAGCAGGTTTGTCCTGCAGCCCCCAAACCCCTCTCTCCTCTCCTGCTGCTCTGTGCTCCCCTGCTTTGGGAGGTTTCATGTGGTTGATGTTCACCTCACCAGCAGCTTATTGCTGTTTTCTCAGCTTCGCTGTGGGACACTGAAATGAGGGCCGGGGATGGACTAACACTGGTTGTATTGAAGGCTGCAAAACATGTTGATTCCTGAGCTGTTTTGCTGGTCTTATTTTTGTAGTTTTGCTCCAAAGATGTTTTACTTGAGACAGGGCGCTTCTGAAGGATGTATGTAAAGTGCCTGCCTGGCTTCTTTCTTTCTTTGTTTTTCCTAATGGGCAGAAAGTGACGGCTGTGGCTCATGGAGGGCTCTTCACACGGGTGCTCATCCCCCCCAGAGCTGCACAGAGGAGTCCTGTCCCCACTGTGAGGCCGGGGGGGGCTGCCTGTCCCCAGCCCTGCACCAAGGGTGAGCCGCCCACAGCTGCGGGGTGACGAGGGCAGGAAGTTCCCTTGTCTGGCCATGAAGGCTACAGCTGTGTTCTGATTTCCCAGCACAAAGGGAGAGAGGGACAAAGCCCCTCTTGCCTCGCACCTCTGGGAACGACTCCTAGGGCTTCTTTTCCCTTCTTAACGCTGTTAGGATTTGTGCCACGTGTTTCAAACTGCTCAAGGAGCGCGAAGCCTTTTCCCTTTGGCCGTGGCACGTCTCTGAATGGTGGTGTCTGTGGGTACGTGTCTCCTCCAGGTGGGGCTGCTCCTGGGCCCGCTGCCTTGCTGGTGCGAAGCAGCGCAGTTTGTTTCCTGCTGCAGTGCAACGCGACTTGCTTTGAAGGACCAGAATTTTTATATTGCTTTGTACTTTTTTTTTTTTTTTCCCCTGTGTGGTAAAGTCAATAAATGGTTTAAAAAAATACGGAGTTTTGAGCCCTGTTCTGTGTCTGCGTGTCTGTAAAAGCTTTGAAGCCCCGTCTCCGGTCTCTTTGATCATCGCTTATGCTCTGGGCTCTGTGCAGAGCCTCCGTTTGTGGATGCAGGCTCAGCCCTCACACGACCAAGCACCCTGCAGCCGGAACAGAAGGAGAATTCCTTTTGCTTGGAGGCTGTTTGAAAAGTTCCTGCCTGCTTTGCCTCTCACCCAGCTGGCCCTTGGTCAGCAGCAGGCGAGGGCCTGCATTCCCTGCTTTGCCCACAGGGAGGCTTTTGGAGCAGCACCCAGCGCCGGGTGGCTGAGGAGCGCAGGGCAGGGTGCTGCAGGCAGGCGAGGTGCAGCGCGGTGCTTCCTGCAATGGAACTTTCCCCCACTTTCTGCCCTTGTGCCTCCAGTGTGGCAGAGGACGAGCTGGGAGGAGGAGGGGGCTGTGTGTGGTTTTTTACTTCTCACCTTGACTGGGTCGCTGAGAGCCTGGGGGAGGCAGAACGGTGAAAACGGGAGATTAAAAATGAAAACTTTGATGGTGTGTTGGGCTCTTTGGAGCCTTCCTAAGGGGTGGAAGCACTGCTGTGTGCACCTTCAGTGTCATTTCCCAGAGAAGCAAGAATCGGGCTCCTCCAACAGCTCCAAGCCCCATGCCCAGCTTCACCCTGAGCTGCTGCAGGGGTCTCCAAACTGCTCTCTTGCTACGGGCAGAGCCAGTGCACGGGGAGGGAGCAGCTCAGGAGGTCCCCCAAGAGGCCGTGCCGTGAGACGCTGCAGCGCGGGGCTGTCGGGGCCGTGGCACCAGCGGTGTGCCGAGGGTCGAAGTCCTGCTGATGGAGCCCGAAGTTCTCTGAGGGAAGGGCTCTGCTATCGGAGCTGTGCTGCTCAGGGTTCAGAAATACCATCGCCAGCCCAGATTGTCTGAGAGGCTCTCGGGGTGGAGACGAAGCAGATTTAATGGCTGAGCACACAGGGTGAGCCGTGCAGGCGCTGCGGGGAGGCTCCGTTGTGCTCGGTTGTGTGCCAGAGACAAGGGGAAGCCTTGAGCAAAAGCGTGGGGCCACGGGGTGTCCCAGCCCCTCCGTCCCAATGGAGCATCACCCTCCCCTTCCCCGCAGCAGGAGGAGGTTCACAAAGATGCAGCTTTTGGTTGTGAGCTGAGATTTGCCTTGGTGAACGTTCCCAAAGCCGTGCCCTGACTCCCGGTCTGAGTCAACCCGCCGGGTCTGACCATCGGTCTCTGTTTATTTTTTAGGTTTGGAATGAAGAATCAATCGTAAGGACCAACAGCTTGGGCCTGCTGCCATCTTTACACCACTGCCGTGTTTTCCTTGCGGGCAGGGCAGCAGGCAGGCAAACATCGGCCTTTCCTCCCTCAGAAGAAAAGCCTGTGTTTTGTGCAGGGTCACCCGGATAACAGGATCGATAAAGCAGAGCTCACAGCACTGAGGCTCTTTCATGAAGGAGGCGGGGGGGAGAAGTGAGCGCCGCTGGAGCGCTGCGCTGGGCTGCCATGGGGCAGCAGGTGACGTCCAGCCCAGTACATCGTGATGGGGGAACGACGCACCCCAGAACTTCCTCGCACCCTGGGCAGCTCCAGCACAACCCGGGGCGCCTTTCTGCCGGGGTTTCTGTCGTGTTTCTTCATTTCCCCTTAAGAGGCTGCAGGCTTCTGCCTCTCCTCCTCCGTCCCTCCCTGTGTGTCTGTGCTGGGCAGGGCTTCACCGGCAGCCGAGAAGGGGAAGATGTCCCGCAGCAGGTTGGTGATGAAGCAGGGCATCTGCTTGCAGCCCTCGTAGGCGCCGCGGGCCTGGCAGCCCAGGGCTACGGCCGCGTTGAGGCGGGTGGCCATGCGGCTCAGCGCCAGGCTGCGCTCCTCCCCGGCCAGCGCCGCCAGCAGGGCCTGCAGGAACATGGATCCCGCGGGGTTCAGGAAGGCGCCGTAGCCTGGGGCGTGCAGAGGGAGGAATGGTGTGATGGAGGGAAGAGGGAGGGCCTCACGCTGCCCCTTATGGGAAAAAGAAGTGCTGGAAATGGAACGTTTGGGTGCCTCGGAGTCAGAGGGACAAAAACTGTGAGCGTCCAGAGGAGGGCAGTGGGGGTGGGATGGGGCTGGGGGCAAAGCAGGAGGTCTGCTCGGCACAGAGAGGGGGCTGAGGGGAGGACTTGTGGCCCTGCAGCCCCACGTGGCCCTACAGCTCATTGTGATCCACCCCACATGGCCCTACAGCTCCACGTGGTCCTACAGCCCCATGGTCCCACAGCTCATTGTGATCCTATGGCCCCAAATGGCCCTACAGCTCATTGTGTTCCCACAGCCCCACATGGCCTTACAGCTCCTTGTGGCCCTACAGCCCCTCATAGTCCTACAGGGCCTTACAGCTCTGCCATGACCCTACAGCCACGCATGGCCCCCCAGGAACACGGAAGCACAGGTGCTGACCCTGCTCCTGCTGACCCTCCCTGGGGGTTTCCTCACCGGGGCTGCAGGCGAACATCACAGCGGTGTTGGGGGGGATGCACAGGTACTCTGAGAAGCTGTCTGGCTCCGGCTGCCCGCCGTCAGTCTCCACAAACACCCCCCGGTCCAGTGCAGCTCCCCGACATGCCTGCAGGCAGAACACGGCCGTTGGCTTCTCTGTGCTCTGCTCCTGAACAAGGGAGATCCAGAGGGGCTTTGGGGCTGCTGTGCCCCCCCATCCTGTGAAGAACCGTGGGGATGTGGCACTGAGGGACAGTGGGCATGGTGGGCTGTGCTGGGGTTTGAACTTGGGGGTGTCAGAGGTCTTTTCCAACCTTAATGGTTCTGTGATTCTCTCTCCCCCCAGGAGGGGGGCAGCCTCTCTTCCCCTCATGTTCCTGCAGGCTCCAGTATTACAGCAGCAGACACCAGAGCCCTCTTGGGGAGATTCCCCTTGGAGCACAGCAGTCACTGATCTATGCAATGGTTGGAGCTTTCTTCCAAGGATGGGATTTCAGGCAACGATGAGGAGCACCACCCCGAGGACACACACAGCCCCCTCTCCGAGAGCCTCTTCTGCTCTGCATCACTGCCTGCAGGATCCTCACGGGCTGCCTGGAAGGAGCGGCAGCACGCTGGCACTCAGCATGCCCTAAGGGGACAGCCCTAAGGGCACCCATCCTGGTCTGCAGTTCTGGCTGCTGGAGGTGGCCCCTATTGTAGCCAGGCATGCAGGCTAAGCCCTCTTTCCAGCAGGAAATGAGTGCCACCAGCGATCTGTGCTTGCTCTCACGAGAGGATTTCCATGTATTTGCACGTCTGCAGAGCTGACCTGCTGAGATCTGCCCAGGCTGCAGGTTGCTGCACTATTTACTCTCATCTAATCCTCTCTAATCCACGGAGCACTCCAGGGCTCGCTTCCTGTGGGGTGTTTCTAACCAGCCCCCCCACGCTGCTCTTTGCCCAAATATTGACGTCATGGAATCTGAGGGCAACTTTTAGCAACTCATCAACACCCCGCTGGCATCTGGGAGGGAGGCTGAGCCCAGCAAGGTCACCTTTCCTGGAAGGGAGAAACTTGGTGAAAGTTGAGGCGGATGCAGGGCGCTCAGGGGCAGGGGAAGCACTGCTGTCCTGGGCACGGGGCTGCTGCCAGCTGGGGAGAGGTGACCTGAGAATCAGCAAAAGCATCAAAGATAGAGCAGAGTGGCGAATGGCAGCTGGGCAGCAAAGTCTGCAATTAGAACAGCGCTCGTGCCTGTCTCTGCCTGCGGAGCCAACAAAATGGGGTGCAGTTTTGCCCAGCAGTGGTGTTACCTGGATGAAGAAGACCTTGGGTGTCTGTGCGAGCACTGGGCAGTTCTGCGCCGACAAGGTGCGGAAGATGCGGGTGAGGCGCAGCGGCCTGCAGTCACAGCCCAACACGGCCCCCTCCTCCCCGTGGCTGGAGATGATGCTCACGAAGTAATCCCCGTGCTCACGGCCGCACTCTGTGGGGCACAGCCACCCTCAGCTACCAGCCTCCAGCTGAGTGCTGTGTGAGGGTGCTGGGAGGCCCATCTCCGGCTCTGAGCCCCCGCTGTGTGATGAAGGGACCACAAGGGCCTGGGTGTGGGTGGGGGTTGGTCCCTATCCGTCCCAAATTGCCTTTGGGCAGTGACGTGGGGCACTGTGGAGGTGGGAGCCGGGAGCAGGAAGGCGGTTTGGGGGCTCACCTTGCTGGTAGAGGTCCTCCATCTCCTTGGCCGTCCTGTTGTGCAGCAGCCTCACCCTGTAGTTGAGCTGTGCCAGCACATGAGAGAGCTTCTCGGCTTCCCTCCTGGCTCCTCTGCGGGGCCTGAGCCCCACATCGCCATCACTACTGTGGAAATCAGTGTTGACGATGATGAGAGCCCGGCTTTGCCGTGGCCGGGACATGCTGGGGTGGCCCCTCGGAGGGCTCAGAGGCTTTTAAATCCTGGGGCAGGAGCAGCGAGAGCCGGGTGCTCCTTCGGGACACGTCTGCTGCTGATGCAGTGCCTGCAGGGCAATGCCTGTCAGCTGCTGCGGAGCCAGATTTCATCTGGGCGTGAGTCACAGGGGCAGGAGATCTGGGCTCACCCCTGGGCACTCAGCTTGGGGAAGAGAAGGGCTGGGGAGGGCAGCAGGTTGCAGGGAGATGCCTGCAAGGTGCAGAGTGTGGGAGCAGCTGGAAAAGCCCTCCCTGCCTCTCCGCCAAGGGCTGCAGCGCTCCGCTTCCCCTGCATCCCGGCTGCTCCCGCTCCTATTGCCGGCGGTGGGAAAACCTCTCCTTCGTGGGCTCCCAGCAGGACTTTAACACAGACTGAAGTCCACAGAGCAGAGCCAGCGCTGCAGTGCTCACTGCCTGGTGCTGGGGCACCCACTGATGGCACACACACAGCACTGCCAGCCGCAGAGCCGCCTGTGCTGCTGCAGGACGGGCACACAGATGGCTCCAAACCACATCTCCTCTCTCCTCTCCTTCCCAAACTCTGCCTTCCCTCACGTTGCTGTCCCCCAGCCGCAGGACCCAGGCTCAGCCCCAATGCCAGCAGCACCCCGCTGCTCCCCCACTGCAAGGCACACTGCTCCCATCACAGCACTGTTTTATTTCTAGCCTTCTCGCCCTTCCCAGCACCAGCGCAGTGGTGAAGGCTTTGGTCGTGCTCCCGGATGTTTCCCAGCAGACAGACAGACAGACGCGACATCCGCTCAGGGCAGAACTGACAGTGCCACAGCATGGCAGGGCCACATTCATGGCGAGATCCCATCTGGAAGCGCTGCTGCTGCTTCTGAGCAGCTTTACATCGCCTTAAGTCAATCCATCCTGAGTGCAACCCATCCTGGCGCACAACAGCGCTTCCTCCGCTGCTCCGCTGAGCTCAGCCTGGAGCAGGGCTCCTCAGCACGGGCAATGCAGCCTGGAGCCTCTCCCTCACAGCACTGGGTGCGGAGCGTGGGAGTAGATCTGCATAGAGCATTGCAGATGTGCACAGAGCATTGTAAATGTGCACAGAGCATTGCAGATGTTCATAGAGCATTGTAAATGTGCATAGAGCATTGCAGATGTGCATAGAGCATTGTAAATGTGCACAGAGCATTGCAGATGTGCACAGAGCATTGTAAATGTGCATAGAGCATTGCAGATGTGCATAGAGCATTGTGCAGGGCTGACAGAAATGGAAAACCGGTTCAACGCTGCTCAGGCAGCTCTGTGTGCAGAGGGAGGGATTCATTCCTCAGCCTCCACCACCCCAGGCATGGAGGCACCATGAGAAGCTTTCCCAGCCTCATTCAGACCAAAGCTGCTGCCTGCAAGGGAAAAGCAGCTGTGTGGGGCTCACTGCCCTCAGCCAGGCAAGCACCCATGGAGCTGGATGCTCCTCTCGCAGCCCAAGTGGAGGGCATCCAGCGGTGCTGGGTGGTGCAGTGGTTGTGTAGGATCTTCTTTTCCTTGTGTTGGGAAAAGGGCTTTTCCCTTCAAACAGGCAGTGGGGAGGAGGCAGCAGTGTGCATGGCGGTGCGGTGAGATGAGCTGCAGTGGGATGGGACCCTGCTGGGAGCAGGAGCGGCTTCACGACCAGCGTTGATCCCACAGAGCCATTAGGGAAGAGCAGAGCTAGCTATCCAAGCAAGCCATCAGGGAGGGGAGGGGGTCCCGCTGGTGGGACCCAGCCTCAGATCTTCTTCTTGCTATTGGAGCTCTGCACGCGCTTCCACAGCTGCATGGCGTCCAGATAGATGTTGCGCTTGAGGACGGCGCTGGTGCAGAGGAAGGCTCCCTGCAGTGCTCCGGCGAAGCCACACAGAGCCACGTCCTGCCCTGCGAGACAGAGGGGACAGTGCCACCCCCAGCTCTGCATCCCAGCCCCTCTTCATCCCCAGCACGGAGAGGGCTTTGCCTTGCCCAGCTCAGCACAACAGTGCCAGGCGGGGAGGCTGCACCCGGGGCTGGGGGACACGCGATGCCCCCCATTGGGGCTGAGTGGCTCGGAGGAACTTTGATGCGGCCCAAGCATCACCCCGTAGCGTGGCAGCAGCTCATCCCAGTATTTCATAGCAGGATTGAAGGCTTCCCCAGAGTCACCTCCTGGAACGGAGGACGCGGTACCTGTCAGGTAGAGGTTGGGGACAGCGGTGTGCGGCCGCGCGGTGGCGATGGCTTCGATCTGCGTGCGCGCCATGTCGTGCTCCATGCCGTAGAACTCCCCGCGGGGGCTGGCAATGTAGTGCTGGTTGGTCAGCGGTGTCCCCCCCGAGACGTGCTCAACCTGTGGGGGACAAAAGGACACGGCGGTCCCAATGGAGCAGGCCACAGTGTGGGGTGCCTCGTGCTCAGGAAAGCTGTTTTTATGGGGCACGGTATGGGACAAACCTCCTTGCAGACTTTCGGGTGGTGGCTGAGGCCACGTTTGGTCCGACGGGTTGGTGCCCCTCTGCCCAGCCAAACCTCACCCCTGCAGCCCCAGTGTGTGCTGGGCAGGCAGGAGCCGGGATCTGACCCCAACAGCCACAAACCCCGTGTCCCCTCACCTTGTCCTCGATGTGGGGGTACAGTTTGAAGACGGTCTGCATGATGGCGTCCACAAAGGTCTTCTTCACGTCCTCATAAGCATCTCCCCGCTTATGGACTGGCCTGTCCTTCCACTCCTCAAACCACTCGTACTTGGCCATGGTGATGATGGACAGCGTGCTTTTACCTGCAGGGAGACAAGGTTGGGGCATGCATCCCTCTGCCACCTGGCGCCACAAACCCCAAATCCCCATTCTCACACCAACATTGGGGCAGCTCTGGTCCCAAGCCTTTGGTGCAGGCATCCAGCAGAGCCTCTCCTCCCTTCCTTGTATCTGCAGTGAACTTTCCACAAGCTCAGCAGCTTGGAGGCCCTCGGCCCACTTTCCGAATGAAACCAACTCACAGCCCCCGTTTGCAGAGACCCGCAGTGCGACGTGGCAGCACTGGGGGTTGGCCAAGGAATCCCTGCCTGGTGAGGTTCAGCAGCGCTGCATCACCTGGGTACCGCATCTCCCACGTGGGGTCTTTGGCAGACGGGCTGGTGACAAACAGCAGGGGGATGTTGGCGGCCGCCTCGTCGCGGGAGCTGCTGTAGTAGCGCCGCATTCTGCAGAGAGACGCAGAGGTCTGGGGTGCGGCTGGGGCTCCGAGTCCCCACCCAGAAACCATCTCTCCTCCATGCTTAGCGAACGTACATTTGGTCCAGATTGGTATCTGGGTAGATGTAGTAGTTGGTGGCTTCCAGCCCCAGCTCCTGGCTTGAGCCTCTGAGCCCCACGAATACGGAGAAGCCAGCTTCGCCGTGAGTCGCCATGCGCAGCCGGGACTGAATCTCTGCGGAACGAAGGAAGGGGTGGAAAGTGAGGGTGGAGAGGAAGCTGTGCGCAGCCCCACATCGCCCCCATCACTGCAAATCTAGCTGAGAGCATCCCATGTGCACCCATGGGGCGGGAGGACCACTGGGAGCCATAAAGCGGTGGTGCCTCCCTGTCCGGGGAGGTTTTGCTGATTGGTCCGTTCCCATTTGGGAGTTTTAGGGCAAGCCCAGTGTGGGGCTGGGTGTATTTAACCATGTTCTGTGATTCCCGTGCTCCTTTTCTGAATGCCTGCAGTCCCCAGCAGGCTGCACTGGGCTTTGCCGCTGTCTGGGAAGGAATTACCACGACACTCACTGATGGTTGGAGCTGAGAGGGGATCAGTGCCCTGATCCCAATTAAACCCAGCACTGTACGGGGGGCTTTTACCAGGCAAAGCGCGCGCCTCGGGCGGCAGCAGCCTCTCATAGGTGTTGAATATCCCTGCATCCGAGATGACGATGGGAGCAAAGATGTTCACCACGTCCTCGCCCTTCTTGACGCTCACACCTGGAAGGGAGGAGGGCTGAGGGTAATGGCAGCACAGAGGGAACGGGGGGAGCCGCGTCCCGGATGCGTCGCTCACCGCAGGCTTTGCCCTGGGAGTCCAGCAGGATGCTCTGCACCGGCGCCCGGCCCAGCACGTTGCCACCGGCCCTCTGGATGATGGGGATGGTGCGGAAGACGATCTCCCCCGAGCCGCCCTTGGGGTACCATGCGCCCCACAGGTAGTGGTGCAACACGATGCTGTGCAGGGAGAAGCTGGCCTTGGAGGGCAGCACGCCTGGAAGGGGAGCACAGCGCGGTCTTACTGGGTTTGCAGCATAACCCAAAGGGGCTGGGATGAGGGATGGTTAGGCTGGAGGGATGCGTGTGGGAAATGAGGAGCAGAGGAGAAGAGGTCCGTGTGAGGAGCTGGCACTGACGTGCTTGGGGCATCGCCCCGCAGATCTGGGTTTCACAACCCTTGGCTGCACTCCAGCACCCTGAGTCACTCAGAACTGGGACAGGAGGGAGGAAAGTCAGGGCCAAAGGGCTGTGAGTGCTGGGTCAGGGCAGGACAGCCACTCCTCCACCTGCGGGGGTACTGCGGTCTGCAGGGAAGCTGAAGGACTTGGGAAAGGCCCCGGGATGGGGTGGGTGCAGAGGATGCAGCACACGGCGTCCTGCCCTCAAGGGTTCCATTAAGGTGGTGAAATGCAAAGGCAAAGCGGGGGTGTGAGGTGGGACAGGTCTGGTGTGCAAAATGAGGGCCTCTAAAAGGAAAGGAGGGGAAGGAAAAGGGAAAGAGGAAAGAATAAAGGGGAAAGGGGAAAAAAGATAAAAGGGGAAGAGAAAGGAGAAAAAGGGTGAGAGAAGAGAAGGGAAGGGAAAGGGAAAAGAAGGGACAGGAGAGGATAAGAAGCCTTTTGTTTTTGCTCTTAAAGGATCCAACTTTGCTCTGGTGTGCCCAAGCGCCCTGGCAATTTACCGTAGGTGGGGAAGATGTAGCTGAACACAGCCCTGAGCTTGGCGTTGGTGGTGAGGCCATCAACCACGTCCTTAATGCTGCGTGAGGTCATCTGGCAGAAGGGGCTGAGCAGGGACAGCAGCCCCGAGCGGCTCAGCAGCCGCACCAGTGGCAGTGGCAGCAGTTTTAGCACACCCAGAACCCAGAACCCAGTAGTGACACTCTGCAAGAGAGGAGAGCAATGTGCAGAGCTCACTGGGGGGACCTTTAGGGACTCCTGAGATCATCTTGAGAATCCCTGGGGACTTCTGAGGAACCCTTGAGCAATTTTGGGGTCCCCTAGGCCACTTTAGGACCCCTTTGGGGACCTCTGGGTACCCCCCCACTCTGGGTGAGGCTGCCAGGGGATGGATGCAAAATGGGATTTCTCCCTTTATCTGCTATTAGGAAATGGCACTAATGTGAATCTGCAGCACTGTGGGGAGGGGAGCACCCGACCCCACAAAACACCCTCACAGTGCAGCCCCATTTCCCAGGGGTGGCAGAGCACAAATCCCACTTTCACCCCACGTGATGTTAATGGTGATGACCCAGGAGATCCTGGAGCATCGCCCCACAAATGTGGGGACTGCAGGGTCTGTGCCCCCCGTGCCCCACTCAGAGCACAGCTTATGGGCACCCTCTGAGCAGGGTCAGGAGCTCCAGGTGCAACACGTTGGGGTAGTTGTGCAACATGGCTGCGCTGTAGCGCTGCCAAACAGCTGCCCCCGGGCAGGGGGGCAGGAATTTCCCCCCCCCCAGGAAGGAGCACATGAGCCACGAGTGGAGCCACGCGCTGCGAGCACAGCCCCACAGCCCCATTACCTTCACCAGCCGCTTGAACTCATCGATGGCGGCTTCCTCAGCGGGAAACTGCTCCTTCAGCCTGCTGAAGTAAGTCCTGGCCCCGGAGCAGAGCTGGATGGCTTTGTCACGGCCGGGCTCTCCCAGCACCACAGCATCAAAGGTGGGAGGCATGGGGGCCCACTCCAGCTGCCCGTCCGTCAGTTGGTCCACCAGGAAGCGCCACAGCGAGCCGTCGTGCAGCTGCCCCACGTAGTGGATCCCTGTGGAGTAACGCTGCGTGAAGTCGTGTGTGTGTGTGTGAGATTTGGGGGTGCTTCTTCTCCCTACACTGCTGTCCCCACCGCCCCACTTGGGGTGCAGAGTCCGTGCTCCGAGGGAAACCCACCTGCCCAGCACTGCATATTAGGAAGGTGAGTACTCATTAATAGAAACCCAGGCTGTGCTGCTGCAAATAATGGCGTATGGGCTGAGGGGCACACGAAGCCCAGTGGGGGCTCTGCGTGTGCAGGGGGTGCTGTGGGCTCTGGGCCCATTCCTGCAGCATGCCAGCAGGGCATGCCACAGCGCCAGCACTGCTATGGGCAGCACCGCCACCACGTCCTCCAACAGAAAGAGGATTTGGGGCAAAGGCAGCTCTGCCATCCACCTCTGCTCATCCCACTGGGACCACAGAGCGACACCCTATGGGTGCCGGCCGACTGGCCAGATCCTCTCCAAAAAGGTTTGGGTCGCAGCCCCCTGCCCTCCCCATGCCCACACGTACCGGTGTCGAACTCGAAGCCCTTCTCGCTGAACGCATGGCAGCAGCCCCCCAGCTTGCCGTGCTGCTCCAGCACCAGCACCCGCCGGCCCACCTTGGCCAGCAGCACGGCCACCGCCAGCCCCCCGATGCCGCTGCCGATGACGATGGCATCGAGCTTCTCTGGGACTTTTTCTGGAGAGAAAGCTGAGGGATGGGGGATCCTCAGTGCGGGGTGACACCCAAAATGTCATCCGTGCTCGGATGACATGGGGACGGGAGCAGCGGGAGCGGGGCTCTCGGGAACGGGGCTCTCGGGGTTTCCTGGGGGAGCGTAGGGAAGCACAGGGGCATTTCGGGGGGATATGGGCATGGCAGTCCCAGGGCATCCTGGGGAAGAATAGGGACGGGGCACCCGGAGAACCCCGGGGAAGTACGGGGATCCCGTGGCATCTCGAGGTTGAGGGTCCCGGGGCATTCCTGGGGGGCGGTACGGGGATGCAGATACCTGCTTTCAGCACCGTCCGACGAACCGCCTTATCGGTGATCAGCGGGGCCGGCGGGCGCCGGGTATCGACGGCGAAGGGGTTGGGGCCGCGGGACCCGATCCAGCGATACAAGGCAAGGACGGCGAGGAGGAGGAGGAGGAGGAGAAGGAAGACGAGCACCGCGTACAGCGCCATGCCGCTGCCGGCAGCTCTGGGCTGCCTCTGCCCGCAGCCCTCCGCTTGGCCCCGCCCTCAGCCCCGCCCCCTCGACAAATCCCAGCCCCCCTCGCTAAGCCCCGCCCCTCTCCGCTAAGCTCTTCCCCCTCCGTGCTCCACACGCGCGGTGCATGCCGGGTGCTGCAGTCCCGCGCGCCCCCCGCCGGCTCCAGGACTACAGCTCCCGGCAGGCAGCGCGGCGGCGCCTGCGCACTGCGGGGCGGTCGGGAGGGTCGCGGCCAGGAGGTCTCGCCGCCGCTTCCGATGGGCGTGGGGTCAGAGGGCAGAGCAGGGGGCAGCGGCGGGGGTAGAGGGGTGCGGGGCCAGCGGGGGTCCTGGGGTAGCCGTGGCAGGGATCGGGGGCGGGGTTACGGAGTGGAGGCCACCGGGGGTGGGCAGGGCCCCTTTAAGCACCTGGAGACCTCCTGGGCCGCGCTGGGGACTCTCTGGGGACCTTTGAGACCTCCTGGCCGTGCTGGGGGTGTCTGGGGATCCCGCAGGCCGCATCGAGGACTCTTTGCAACCCCTTGAGGACCTCTTAGGTGGTTTTGGGACCCCTTCGGGTACGTCTCACACAGCCCTGGGGACCCTTGGGTACATTTGGGCTCCCGTAGGCCACCTTGGAAACCACTGGGGCCACCTTTGGGAGCTCTGCGGACCCTTGAGAAACCCAGGGCCTTCCACTGACCAGCACCGCCTTCCCCCCACAGGCCATGAACGCCCAGCCGGCAGACACCACGCAGCCTGAGGAGCCCCCGCTGCCCCCTGAGCCCCTTCCCACACATGTCAGGGGTGAGCAGCACTGGGCCTGGGAGCAGCAGGGGACAAGGGCTCTAGGCTGAGATCCCAGCCCTGAGGCCTCCCAGCCTCCTGTAGGCATTGGGGTAGGATTGTTGGGTTTCATTATGGCACGCAGGGCAGGGGATGCCATGAAAGTGTCCTGATAAAGGCTATGGGGGCACGTGACCCCCTCGGGGTCTTTCCCAGCTCTTGCCTCCAGTGTGTGCTTCCCTTGGCAGGGATCAGTGCGGAGCAGCGGAGCGCCCAGGAAGAGTGGGAGGCAGTGGAGGATATCCAGTCAGGTACAGGTCCCAGAAGTGCGTGGGATGGGGCCACAGCTCACAGAGGGGCTGGGGAGGGGCTTGGTTGGGGTGGTGGAGGAGAGCTAGGGAAAGGGCAGAAGGGCTGGGAGGAGGAGTTGGCTGCAGGCTCCCTTCATTCCCCACTATCCTAAGCCTTGCTGTTACTGCAGCACCAAGGTGTGTAGAGCAGCTCCCCAGGATGCAGCTGCTGCTCTGGGGTCAGGCAGAACAGGTTCTGGCACTCATTGCCCTGATGTGGATGCAGGGCTGACGCTGCCCCATGCTGTTCTGCAGTGCTGCTGGGGAGATCAGCTGGTCCTGTGCCCCTCATATCCTTCAATGAAGCACTGCAGTTCTTCCAGACCACAGACCTGTCCGAGTGCAGGGTATGTGCAGGACCAGAGGCTCCAACCTTCACTCCAGAGTTGTTCCCTGGCTTGTGCTCTCTAGTTGGGCAGCTCTGTCTTGTGCTCCTCTTTCCCACTGCTTCTGCCCTCCCTCAGCCGAGCTCTGTGGGATCCCTTTCCCTCTCAGCTCACCCGCTGGCTTTTCTCTCAGGGGACAGATGTGCCCTCATTTCTTTGCCTTCTCTCCGCAGAAGAAGATCCAAGCAACGGTGCACAGGCAGGGCCTGGCTGCTCTGCTTCACTTCCTCTTTGGGCCCCCCCGGCTCCAGCAGCAGCTGCAGGGCGAGCGGGACCTGGCTCTTGCCATTGCTCAGTGTGAGTGCTCCCTCACATCCCCCAAACTGCCACTCCTATACTGTTGTCCCCAGCAGTGTCACGCTGAGCACTGCTGCTCCTGCATGGGATTCATGTGGAGCAGCTCAGTGGGTCTCAGGCACAGCACAGTCTGTTCTTTACCTGTGGCAGCGTGCTTGTCCCAAAGGACGTGGTCCCTGTTTGCTTTACTGACACACTGATGTTTGGTGATGGAGGAGGACAGATCTCTTGACTCTTCTGCCACAGAAGCTCTTCCATGTGTTTGCTTCCAGCGAGAGAGCTGCATGGTGCCAGGCAGGGGCTGCACAGCCCTTCCTTGCTCAGTGACCAAAGCAAACGAGGTGTGAACCCAGAATCATAGGGTTGGAAGGGACTTCTGGAGATCATCCAGCCCAACCCCGCTGCTAAAGCAGGTTCCTTGGGGTGGCATTCGTTCTGCCACGGCTCCTGTCCTGGCTCTGCATCCAGCACAGCCTTTGGGTCTGGCTGTCCCATTGTGCTGAGCACATTTGTACCAGGAGAATCCTCAGCTGTGCCCCCTGGTTTGTAGTTTGTCAAGGTTCCCCTGGCAGTGCTGCCTCAGCCAGCAAAATTCCACAATGTTGGAGTTCCGTAACACCAGCACTTATAAATGCACTGTATGGTGTTTCTGTGCCTCTCGTGCATTGTTTTTTCCCTCTGTTCACCTCTAGCAGGATAAACGTGGGGAGGACATCCTCCCTGTTGCCCTAAGCAGCTTTTTGTGGGGTTTTGTTCCCTGCTGCAGCTGGTGGTGGTTGCTGTCCCACCACGTCCCCCTGGAGGCAGCTGAGGGCAGCAGGCTGCTCGGTGTCTTTCCTCCGCCAGGTGGCTTGGATGATAAGCAAGCAGTGCACATGAGAATCCTGCAGACCATCTACAAGAAGCTGACCTGCTCCCCGCTGGGATGCCCGCGCTACGGCACGCACTGGGAGGAGCTTGGCTTTCAAGGTACAGCACGGAGGGACCTCAAGAACAAACCTCTGCCCAGAGAGCTCTTGCTGTTCCCATTCTCTCCTCCGTGCTCCTTCCCTTTCCCTTCGTGCAGCTGCTGGTCGTGCTGTTGTTTCGGAGCAAGCATGTGGCTGCTGTCACAGGTGGGACGACATCTGGCCTGGTTTGCCCAGTGTCAGCTGCTGCCCCTGGGACAGTTACCCGTATCCAACCAGTGCTATAGAAGTAGCTGCTGTAACTGCTTCTCTGGGGCCATTATTGTTCTTCATTAGCAGGCGATTGCTGTGGCTAATGAGGCGTCTCTGGAAGGCTGGTTTATTAGTGAAGCTCTGGTCAGGGCTCTGGAGCTGGAGTTGTGTCGCAGGTTGCTTTCAGCCTCTGCTGGGTAATGAAAACAGTGATTAAAGCTGTCTCTGCCTTGTTGGACGCAGCTTCACCCGAGTTTTCAGCCTGCCTGGCTGGAGTTAATAAGCCAGTTCTTAATGAAGGCTGAAACCCTCAGCAGAAGGTGAACGACTCCCTGTCCTCTATAGCAACAAGTAAACACCTGGTTTTGGGCTTCAGCCTTGGGATGGGCAGAGCTGTTAATTCCTTGAGGTGTTATGGAAACAGGCGTGTGAGTGGGAGCTCACTGCCTGCTGGTGCCCATGTGAAATAGGCCGTGGCGCAGTTCAGTGCCTGCATGGTGGATTCCCAAAAGTTTTGCCCCAGGCTGCCACTGCCAAGGATAATAAATGTGGTTCCACCACCTGTGAAATGCCAGGGCTGCGTGCAGGCGGCCCAGGAAGGAGGAGGGGTGTCAGGCTCATCAGAGGCCCTTTTTTCCAGGTGCAGATCCAGGGACCGACCTGCGAGGGACGGGGATGCTGGGCTTGATGCAAATGCTGTACTTCGTGATGGACTCTCAGATGCTTCCTCTAGCTCTAGAGATTTTCAGGCTGTCCCAACACGAGACACAGGCACGTCCTTCCTCCTTCTTTGCTCGCCCTCTGCTGTGGTGTTTACCTTTTTCTTTCTAAAGCTCAGGGGAAGGTAAGCAATGAAAACCTGCTGCTGTTCAGAGTTAGGGTTTGGCATTTTGCTCTTCGCTTGGTGGCAGTCTGTCAGTGATTTCTCCATCAGCCTGAGGAGCTCGAATGTCGTGTGGTCCTCCTCCCACCAGTCAGGTGAGGAAGGGCCCTGAAGTGCTGAGGAGTGCTGATAAGGGCGGAAGCCAAACCACTTGGGTTGGCTTTCTGCTGGGAAAAAGATTTTGATGAACAGAGCTTCCCTGGATCAAAAGTTTTTTTTTAAATTGAGATGCTGGTCTTAAGCTTGTACCCTAAGTTTGCATGTTAAGCTTACTTCTTGAGCCTGGATGGGAGCTTGGCTGGAGACACAACGTCCATCTGAGCCCATACCCACAGTATCACTGCTCCGTCCCTGACTGAAGCACGGCTTTAGGGCCACGCAGGTGCAGCGTAACGGGGCCAGGGCGCCTCTGAGTGCTGGAAGAGAGGAGCTCCCTTCCAGCAGAGCTGACGCAAGGCTGGTTCTCCTGCAGAATTTCCCCTTCTGCATCATGTCTGTGAACATCACCCGCCTCGTGCTGCAGGCGCTGAGGGAGGAGTGCCTCTCCAGGTGAGCTGTGAGCCGCCCTGAGCTGGGCGGGAGGAGCAAAGGCCTCCCCTGGGCTGGGGGGGGTGGGCAGCGCTGGCTGAGGCCGCTGCCCCCGGCCAGGGAGTGCAACCGCAGGCGGCAAGTCATCGCCGTGCTGAACGACCTGTACGCGGCGGCGTTCCTGCAGCTCTACCGAGTGTGGAAGTCGCAGCACAAGACCGTCGCTGACTCTGGCTTCCTCCTGAAGGGTGCGTTGCGCCGCGCTTTGCCCCCTGATCCTGGCTGGGACGGCGGCCCGAGGCTCAGGGAAGGAGCCCGGTGTGTCTGGAGCGTGCTGTGGGGTCCTGTGGAGATGAGGGGCTGCGCGCGCAGCCTCACTTCGTCTGCACACAGAGGTTTCGTACGGCTGTGATGCTGACCTCAGTGCCGTGTTGTTTTTTTCCCCTTTCGACATCTCCAATATTAAAACCAGCCCCCTGCACTCAGAGGTGCGTGTTGCCGCCTTTGCGTGCCACGCTGTGCTCTGGTTCTCACAGCTCACTGATGTCTGTGGCACACGGTTGCTTAAGCTCTGTTTGCAGCACGCTACGTGCGTGGAGCAGATTGCACTGAACAGCAGGGATGTTTCAGGGCTTCTGCTGCTGAGCTCCGCTGAGGGGTGACAAGCAGCCTTTCGTGCTTTGTGAGCAAACGTAACTGTGAGCTTTGCGGGAGGGGATGCGGTGAGACGCTGGGACTCAAGAAATAAAGCTCATTGATGTTTGGTAGCACCTTATGCAGGAGCGCGTTTCCCCAGCGCCATCCTGGCCATGCTGTTCTGATGCTTCTCTTTGACCTCTGCAGAGCTGGAGTTCTCTACCAAAAAGAAACCGAAGCAGCTCCTGAAATCCTTGGAGACCTACATGAGCAGAAGCCCGGTGTCCACAGCAGATGGCGTCCAGCAACCGTCCCCTCTGTCCATCAGCAGCAGCCGGGCTGGTGAAGAGATAAACTTCACGGGCATCTGTGACCTGCAGGTTGAGCTGGAGGGAGAGGCACGGCTGATCTGAAGTGAGGGGCTCAGTTCTGTGTGGGTTTGCAGCTCAGGGAGGGGAGCTGGGGAGCCAGGCAGTCAGCAGGGCGCTGCAGAGCGAGTGTTCGGCAGCAGGGTGGCTGTGTCCATCCCTGTGTGCTGCCTGCAGTTTGTTGGCGTCGCTTGGAGCTGTAGGTGCAAACTGCAGCCTTTGACCCTTTCCAAGTAGAGGTGGTCAGGCTGGTGGTCACACGGTGTTCAAGGCAGAGTTTTCCAGCCTAAATGGGTCTGTGATTTGAAATCTGGCAATGTAGGAGAAAATAAAACAGCTGGGTTTTGTTAGCCACCGGCCTTACGCTGGGCTCCACGCCTGCCTTGCTGGCTCAGATGCGTGGCGTTGCCCATCCTTACCCAACACAGGTGGGAAACTTCAGGTTTCGACCTGCTGCAGGGCTCACTGCACGTGGAGGGGTGCGAAAGCCGGGGCTTTGCGTTGGAGCTCCTGGTTGCCCGTGGTGCTGATGGCACCCATGGCTGAGTCTGGGGTGGGCAGCAGCTTCTTGTTTGGGGAGCCCTCCTCAGCACCTCCAGGGAGTGGCTGTGCATGGATGTACCAAAATAAGCTGTTAAAAGGAAAATAAAACCAAACCAAACCAAACACTCCTTGGCGTTCTGAGGCTTCTTGGTGTGGGCTTGCTGGTGGTTTCCCTGTCTGGGAGGGGAAAGGGAGCAGGGAAGGGGGCTCATTCACTTCTCCCTTTCTCAGCCCACATTTCAGCCTAGGGCTGTGCTGGAGGCAGCCCCTGCAGCATCCCCGGGGCTGGGATAGAAACTAGTGAGCGCAGGTTTGGGGTCAGCAGCCCTAGCGGTGGCTGGGGCCGGGGGGGCTCAGGGCAGTGGGGAATTGTGGCTCGGGTACCCAAAGGGATACGGGAGCCGGGGGGGTTCAGGGGGACACGCGCTGGCAAAGGGATGGGGCGTCATGGAGGTCCTGGGGTGAGGATGGCAGCCCTGGGGGCGGTGAGAAGGGGACGGGGGGCACCGGGGGGTGACACGCAGCCAGTGCCGAAGTGCCGCCGGGCCGTCCGCAGCTCCCGGTCCCTCCGCGTGTCCCCGGGTCCGCCCCGGAGGCGGGGGCAGCTCAGAGCCCTCCCGTCCCCAATAAAACCCGGGGAGGCGGCGCCGGCAGGAACAGAGCCCGGCGGCACCGGCACCGGTAACGGCAGCGGCGGGCGGGGACGGGGAAACATCCAGAGACCCGCGGGAAGGGTGTGGGTCTGGGGCGCGGGGTTTGGGTTGGGGCGCGGGGTTTGGGTTGCGGTTAGGGTGCAAGGTTAGGGTTAGGGTTTGGGTTCAGGGTTAGGGGTAGGATAGGTTGGGTTAGGGCGCAGGCAGGCAGCCCGGCAGCACCATGCCCATCGGGACCGCCGTCCCCCAGCTCTCCTCCGCCCCGTCCTCCCGCCCCGTCCCCTGTCCCCCCGAGGGATGCTGAGTGCCACCAGCCGCTCCCCGCGGCCGGGCCGCCCTCCCTCGCCATGCCGAGCCCCGCGGGCGGTTACTCGGTGCAGGCTGCCGCCGCCATCGCCGCCGCCATCACCTTCCTGGTGCTGTTCACCATCGCCGGCAACACCCTGGTGATCCTGGCCGTGCTGACCAGCCGCTCGCTGCGGGCGCCCCAGAACCTGTTCCTGGTGTCTCTGGCGGCCGCCGACATCCTGGTGGCCGTCCTCATCATCCCCTTCTCGTTGGCCAACGAGCTGCTGGGCTACTGGTACTTCCAGAAGGTGTGGTGCGAGATCTACCTGGCGCTGGACGTGCTCTTCTGCACCTCCTCCATCGTCCACCTCTGCGCCATCAGCCTGGACCGCTACTGGTCCGTCAGCCGTGCCGTGGAGTACAACGCCAAGCGCACGCCGCGCCGCGTCAAGTGCGGCATCGGCATCGTCTGGAGCATCGCCGCCGCCATCTCGCTGCCGCCGCTGGTCTACAAGGGCGAGAAGAAGGCGGCTCCAGGTGGCCGGCCGCAGTGCAAGCTGAATGAGGAGGCCTGGTACATCCTCTCCTCCAGCGTCGGCTCCTTCTTTGCGCCATGCCTCATCATGATCCTCGTCTACCTGCGCATCTACCTGATCGCCCGGCGCCGGCACCGCCGCCAGCCCCACGCCGGCCCCGGGCCCCCCAGAACCGCCCCCGCCGCCCATGGGGACGCCTTGGGCCCCCGGCCCCTGCCTGCAGACAGGACCTCGCTGCTGGGCTCCAGCGAGCCGGCAGCGGTGCCTGGAGGCTCCCCGCAGCCATCGAGGCGGCCCAGGGACACTGTGGCCACTGGGACGGGGCGTGTGGTGCTGGCGCCGGCGCTGAGCCCGGCTCCGTGGCGGAGGAAGGCGCAGGCGAACCGGGAGAAGCGCTTCACCTTCGTGTTGGCCGTGGTCATCGGCGTCTTCGTGCTCTGCTGGTTCCCCTTCTTCTTCCTCTACAGCCTGGGCGCCGTCTGCCCACGGCGCTGCAAAGTGCCTGACGGCGTCTTCCAGTTCTTCTTCTGGATCGGCTACTGCAACAGCTCCCTCAACCCCGTCATCTACACCGCCTTCAACCGCGACTTCCGCAGGGCCTTCCGCCGCATCCTCTGCCGCCGCAGCGCCCGCACGGCGTGGTGAGGGGCTCAGCCCCTCGCTGGCACTCAGCCCCTCCCGCTGCCCGCTGCTCCTTTTCCCCTTTTCCTCCCCTTTCTCCCTTGCCCCCCTCCTTATTTCTCCTCCCCTTTCCCACCGCCCTGCAGGTTTGGGGCACACGCAGCCCCACATGTTCCCATCCCAACAGCGATGCATGGGGGCTGCATTTGGGGGGCGGCGTTTCTCCCCACCTCACACGCTGTGCCTCCCATGAAATCAGGGGTGATTTCCCCCTTCTCCCCATCTGCCCCACATCCCGGCGGCTGCCGCCTTTTAACAATAAAAAGTATTTTGTAGTCAAAGGAACCATCTCACTGTCTTCTCCCCGCTGCAGGGGATCTGTGGGGACAGGGGCAGCCGTGGGGCTGAGCCATTTCTGCAGCCGTAGGTCGCAGGCAGTGAACGGAGGAATGCGTGCGGCGTGAGTGGGAACAGAATGTTTGCACAGGGTCGGGTATTTATGGCAGGAAAATGATTAGAAAAACATCATCCCCCCCCGCAGCCCCCCCGGAGAATAACTCCCTCCCCTGGGGCATGGCCCCGAGGTCACCAAACTGTGATGGGGACAAAGCCCTGCTGGGCATACTGATAGGGAGGGGATTCTCGGGTGTCTGATACAGCGCTGGTCAGGGGGTGTTTGTGAGCTGTGCCAGTGGGGTGCCGGTTTCTGTTGGTGTGATGTGACCCACACCCGGCTGTTGTGGCTCAGGATGGTGTATGACACCCCATAGCATGCTGTGGCCCATCGTCTGGCAGCGCACCACGACCCGTACTGGTGGATAGTGGTTGACTTATGGTGGTGCATGGTGAATGGTGGCAGCGTGTGGAGACTTGCGGTGGTGTGTGGTGACCCACAGCAGCGTGTGACGAACAGCCGTGGTGCAGCATGACACACAGCGGGGCATTGCGGCCCCACGTCACAGCCTGCGCTGATGCACTGGGACTCACGATGGCACATTGTGCCCCACATCAGTGGGATCCCAAATCCCCAGGGCTCTGTGGGCCTGAGAAGGGGAAGGAGCCCACGTGGGGTGTGATGTCCCCACGTTCCTATGGGCTCTGTGGGCCCTATGTTCTCCACACCGCCCCTGGTCTATGGGGCCCCTCATGATGCTGCACAGTACCCCTGACCCATGTGTTCCAGGGAACCAAGCCCAGTCCCCCCACACAGAGACAGGGACAAGCAGAGGACGTGGGGCCGTGTACACTGAGCTCAGCCCCTTGGGACAGAGCTGGGGACATCTTGCTCCTGCAGTGGCAGAGCAGCGCTGGCCCTCCGCCCCCTCCCTGTCCCACCAGGGACGTGGCCTCTGGCCGCCCCAAAGCCAGGCTGAGCTCTTTGGGAAGGCTTTTCCCAGCTTGGACACTTCCCTCCCCATCCCAATTCAGCCGTCAGTCCAACCCAGCGTGCTGGGACAGTGCTGGGGTGGTGGCTGCATGGGAGAGGGCGTGTGACCGTGGCTGCTGCATGCTGAGATGCTGGGCCCCTTCCAGCAGTCCCCACAGCCCCTCCCCTTGCCTCCCCACATCCCGTATCAGTGGGGGGCTGTGGGGCTGGGCATAGCCCTGTGGAGTGGGAAAGATCCCATAGGGTTGGGAGCAGTTCTATAGGGCTGAGAGTGGTACTATGGGGTCAGGCATAGTCTTGTGGGGTTGGAAACATCCTGTGGGGGTGTGCATTGTCCTACGGGTTTGGGGATGGGAATGGTCCTATGGCTCTGGCCACATACAATGGGGATGGGCATGGTCCTGTGGGGTTAGGAATGGTCCTGTAGGGAGGGGAATGATCCTGTCGTGTTGGCAAACTCTTCTGGGGATGGCCATGGTCCTTTTGGGCTGGTCATGGTCCCATGGGGTTGAGCACGGTCCCATGGGAATGGGAATGGCCCTGTAGGGCTGGGCATTGTTCAGTGGGGTTGGACATGGTTCTATGGGGTTGGGCATTATCCTGAGGGCTTGGGTATGGTCCTATGGGGCTGGGCATCGTCCTGTGACCTGCACACAGAGCCAGTGCCCACTCTGCCCTATCACTGCCCCTTTACTTTGTCCCCTCCCCACTCCCCGGTGCTCACAGCCCTCCTCTCCCCAGTAATTTCCCCAGAACAGCACCGGGTTGTCATGGTGACTAACTGAAATCCCCCTAAGCTGGGTTTGCTGCAAAGAGAGACCATGTAAAATTCATTTCAACAAATCCCATTTATGTTTTTTTTAACAATTTTTGTAACAAATCCCAAAGATGGAAGATCATAAAAAAGACCTGGGGGGATGTGGGGTGTGATGAGCTGCAGCCGGGGCTCAGCCTGCGGTTGTGGGGCTCCAGGGGATGAAGCTGTGTTTGCCCACAGCTGACATGGGATGCGAATGGTCCTATGGGGTTGGCAGCATCCTATAGGGCATGGGAATGGGCCTACAGAGCTGGGCATGACCTTATGGGGCTGGGCATCATCCTACGGGGATGGGAAATAGTCCTATGGGGATGGGCATGACCCTGTGGGGTTGGACATGGTCTGGTGGGGTTGGCAGCATCCTATGGGGATGGGAACGGTCCCATGGGGTTGGGCTTCATCCTATTGCGGTGGGCACGATCCTATGGGGTTGGACACAGTCCTATGGAGATGGGCACGGGGGAAAAGGGGTAAAAAGGGGGGAAAGGGACAAAATAAGAGAGGGAGAGCCTAAAAAGAGGGAGAATAGAGAGGAAGAGGGGGGCAGCGCAGAGCCCGGCCCGGCCGACAGAGCGCCATTCTCTGCCCCTTCACTTTTTTTTTCCTGCCTTTTTTCCCTCCTCATCCTTCCCCCCCCCCCCCGCCCCAGCGCCGCCTCCCGCACCGCCCCGGGGGTCCGCATGGCCGGGGGCCGGAGCGGGGCGGCAGCGCCGGGCTGCGCTGAGGTGGGCCGGGGGCCGGGGTGGGGCTGCGTGGGGCCGCACGGGACGTGTGGGGCTCAGTGGGCTCCGTATGGGGGCTTTGTGATTGATTGGGGCCTGTGTGACTGGGGCCCGCGTCGTGCGGCCCCTGCCCAGGCCCTGCGGACCCTCGGGCTCCGTTGGGGCCGCTTCCTCCCACGTGGCCCTGCGGGATCCGTGCGGCGTGGAAGGGATCCGTGCGGGGTGGGACCCCAACCAGAGCCCTTTGGGTGAGCTTCCAAACCCGCGGGATCCCCGTGGAGGGGAAGGAGCCCGGTGCGCTGGGGAAACCCCCGAGGCCCCGCGGGGCGCCCCGTGCCAGCAGCCCCACCTCAGGCCCGACCCCATCCGCCTGCTTCCTTTCCCTCTCCCCCAGCTGCACGGCACGGGGCCCCTCCGGCACGGCGCGGCTGCAGGCGAGGCCCCACGGCCCAAGGGCGGGCCGGCCGGTTCCCTGCGCCGCCGTGCACCCTGTCCGAACCCGGGCAGGTTCCCCTGCGGGTCCCCCCGGTGCCCCAGCGCACGCTGACGTCGGCCCCGCTTCTCCTTTTCTCCCCCGTTTCTCCCGTTTTCCCCGTGCTGCAGTTGACAAACAGGTTGTTTTTCTACAAGCGAGCTGCCAGGAGTCTCACTGAGTGCTGATTCCTGGAATGAAATGACTTTAAAATCTCTGCTCTGAAGCGAAGCGGGGGAAGAAGTGTTTGCAGCCCTGCTGGCTGCGCCAGCTCTGCCAGAGGGGTTTGTGTGGGGCATTGAGCAGCCCAGGCCGTCGCCCTGCTCTTCCTGGCACCTTGCACCTCATTGGCAGCAAGCAGCTGCTGTGGTTTATTTTCCTGCCGTGTTTTTTGGGGGTCTCTCCGTGTTTGGGGATTTCCAGCAGTGGGATGCTGGGCGGTAGTTGCTGCCTGACCCTTCCCTTGGGGCTGCTGTTGTGGGGCTGCTGTTGTGGGACTGCTGTTGTGGGGCTGGGTTTGGGCATGGAGGAAAGCAACGCCGCTCTGGGTGCCCCCAACCCTCCCAGGGATGGAGGGATCTCTGCATCTCGGGGAGACCGTGGGGGTTTTGGGTACAGATTGGCATCGACTTGCCTGGGGGAGGAGAGTGTGGGAGGGAAAAGTCAATTGCAGCTGTGCCGGAGCTGTCTTACAAAGAAGAAATTCTTTTCCCAAGGGCTTTTGGTGCATTGGCTGCTGTTTCTCTCCCCCTCCTCTCCCTCTGCAGGAGAACAACTCATCTCCCCACCGAGGAGCAGCTCCCTTCCCTTCAGGTGCCTGCAGTGGAGAGGGGCTCAACTACCTCCTTCCTATGCCCTGTGGGTCCCATCCTGCTGCCCTCCCATCCCAGATTTGGGGGAGAGGCCTCCTGGCTGTTCTTGTGCTCTCTGTGCTGTGAGACGGGGACGAGGCGCACATCCCCGTGTTCCCAGCTCTCACTGTTCCTGTCTCCTCAGCTGAGCTCTGCGGGCCGTGCCAGACACATCTGTGAGGGCCAGCTGCTACCAGCGCACGGTGAGCACCCCGGGGTGCTGGTCCTGCCCCCTGTCTGGGGGTCCCCACACTCCTGCAGTGATGGTGGCACAAACACGTTGGTGGTGAGCCCGGGGGGATGGCACCAGCAAACAGCACCTTTGTTTCTCCCCAGTGAGCCCAGCGTCGGGGCTTCCCTTCTCCCCGGTGGGAATGCATTTTGGACACCATTCACCCTCACGTCATTATTTCCAGGTGAAGGATGTCTTGTGCTGTCCCTCCCCTTACATTTCTGCCTTTTTTCAGATGAAGGCCTGGTTCTCTGAGTCGGGGCAAAGAGTGGAAGTTTTCATCCCCTCTCGGCGCTGGTTCCGGCCGCTCCTGAGGCGCTGCTGCCAGGCCTGCACCCCGAGGAGCTGGGTGAGCCCAGGTTCAGCAAAGGGCTGCTGTCTCCCGCAGCCAAAGCCAAGTCTGACGCCTTGCTCTGCTCCCAGGATGGCTTCTACCACGCTCGTCTCTCCTCCTTCGGCTTCCGCAGTGCCACCTGGGTGACGGAGGAGGACACCAGGTGAGGTCAGAGCCCTGTGCTGGGAGTGCTGGGCAGAGCAGGCGTTACAAATTTTGTTCTTTCTTTGTCCGAATTAAGTTACCCTGTGGCACTGGAGCGTGGGGATGCCTCTCTGTCACACTTGCTCACTAATTAGTCCAGAAAGCAGTCATGCTAATTATTTTCTGAACTGTAGGCACATCTCCAAGTGCAGAGCGCTAATAACAGCAGAGAGGAAAGGGCTTCTCTGTTCCTCTGCTGTCACAGAGAGGACAGCAAAGGGCAGCCAGCCGCAGTGTCGAGGGTTTGTGAGTTCTGAAATCAACACTTGGACTCTTGAAGCTCTTGGGAAGAGCCTGAGAAGGAGCAAGGGGGGGTTTGTTCTCCCTTTGGACTCCGGCGCAAGGAAGATTTCATGCATGCTGGGCCAGCTTGCTCCCAGCCCCCATGTGTGTCCTCCTCCCCACGGCCCAGTGCTGGAGCTCAGCTGCTGTGATGCTGAGGAGCTGATGTGGCTGTTCTCGTGCAGTTATCTGGTTTTGGAGGTGCTGGACTCCCGTGGTTCCTCTCCTTTTTGGAGCAGTCCCTAGTGGTTTGGCAGTTTTGCGCTGTGTTTTTTTCCAAATTGGGTCACGACGCTCCCTTCTGCTTGAAATATCCCAGCTCCCAGCTTTCAAACTCTCTGAATAATTCATCTCCGCTCAGTGTGCCTCAGGAGCTGTGGGATGCTGAAGAGAGGCTGGAGATGGGAGGCTGAGAGCGAGAGCAGACCCAGGTATCAGTCCCTGCTTCGCTGCCCGAGCGCCTCGCGCCAGCTTCCTGTGCACTGCAAAGCTCAAAGCCTCAGCCCTCTCTGACCTGGTGGTGTTTGTGTAGCTTGGATGTGGGGCACACTTGGGGAAGTCCCAGCTTGGGATGGAGCATTGCTGCTGCTGGCAGGGGCTGTGTGCTGAGCGGGCTGTCACTGGCAGCAGCAGCTTTGGTGAGCTTCCCTTGCACCCCAAAGCCGCCAGCATGTTCCCAGCACGTTTCCCCAGCTGTAAGATGGGAACCAGAGCCTCAAACGCTCGCCAGGAGCCTGTGCGGGAGGTGAGGCAGTGCCGGCGCCCTGCGGCGCTCATGGTGCTCACTGCTCGTCTCACCCAGGTTCAGGGGCTGGCTGGTGCGACGGATCTGCTGCATCCTGGCTGTGGGCAGCTGGAAAGTGCTCACCGACACCCCCAGAGACCTCCTGGAGAGAGTCTGCAGCAATAAGAGGTGCGTGGCGTCGGCTCTCTGCTCCCCTTCACTGCCACCCTCAGGGGTCCTCGCACGGGGGCTGCTCCGTGCCACACGGTGCTGGGTGACGCGGCCTCGTCAGGCACCTGTCACCTCCACCCTTGTCACTGCTAATTGTACAGCCCAGGCTTGGCAGCCGGTACATTGTAATTACTGTAATCCATAACTGGTTTTTTGTCTTTTGCTGAAAAATGCGTTAACTCCTTGCTCCCACCTCATCTCCATGCAGGGTGCAGGATGTCGCTGCCAGCCAGGCACGCAGCTGCAGAAGGGACAGCGAGTTCCAGCAGCGGTGCAAGGAGAAAGTCCTGGGGATCCTGGCTAGGATCCAGGCCCCGCTCTGCCTCCCTGTGCTCAGGTGGGTGCGGGCCCCGGGTTGGGGGTCCCAGCTCCATGGTGGGCCATTCCCAGCCCCGCTCTCCTCCTTCAGTTTGTGCAGAGCCCCACACGTGGCAGTTTGCGACTCACAGCTCAGTGGGGATATTGTCCCCTCTGCAGAGCGGAGTGCAACACCAGAGTGGCAAAGAGGGGGAAAATGGCCACGCTGGGGGGGATGGAAAGCAAAGCAAAGCAGAGCAAAAGGAATTTTTTCTTTCTAAGCTCTTTTTTTTTTATTTCTCTTTTTTTCCTTTTTACCTCCTGTCATTGAGAAATTGGCAATTAAAGGTTGCATTGTAGCCTAATTGCTTGTCTGATTGAGCTGTAATAAAAGAACCCTCTGAGCAGTCTGAAGTATTTAAAGGGAAGAAATTACCCTGGGGATAAAAGCATTCGGATCCTTCCCGTAAGTGGCGTGCGGGAGGACAGGGAGATGGAGGGGTAATTGACTTCAGCTTTTGTTGCCGGGACAGAGGAGGTGGTCTTGTCACATCCAGCCTTTAATGTTTTAACTTAATTTATAGTAAAGCTGTTTATTTGCTTCGTGGGAGCTGAGCAGTGAGATGAGGAGTCGATGCTGTGCAGTCAGCCATCTTGCACAGCCCTGTTTGGTGCTCAGATGGGGGGAACTGAGGCAGGCGATGGTGCAGTGATGGGCAAAGGATGTGCTCACAGCCCTGGCTGTGCTGTCCTGTTGCCTGGCTGAGGTTTTGGAGGGCTTTGGGTGCAGCCCGTGGCCCCGTACGGCTTTTCACCCCTGTGCTGTGCCTCTCCTCCCCGCAGGCTGTGCTGCTGGGCGCTGCTTCGCTTTCTGAGCCGCCTCTTCCTCAGCGTGCAGCTGCACCGGGGGCAGCTGGAGATGGTGCTGAGGGCTGCCAGGACGGTGAGGAACCTGCCTGCCTGCTCCTGGCACACCGCAGTGCCGAGCTCTCACTGCATCCTCCATCCCCACAGCCCGGCGTGCCGCTGGTTTTCCTCTCCACCCACAAGTCCCAGGTGGACGGGCTGCTTCTGTCCTTCCTCCTCTTCTCCCAGGGCCTGGGGGTGCCCAGGGTGACGGTGGGCAACTTGACCTGCAGCCCTCGCCTGCGGTAAGGCACAGGGAATCCTCATCCGGCTGCATGCGGCCACTTCCCCACATGGGGTGGATGCAGCTGCGCACACCAGGCTGGGCTAGGGAGCGGGAAGGGCGCAGGGTTGGTAATGGGGACACGACCTTGTGCGGGGTTGGCGCTCATGGTGCTTTCTTCCCTTGCAGGGCCTTGCTTGGCTGTCTGGGAGCAGTTTTCCTGCCCACGAGGGTGGAGCAGGCTTTGAGTGGCCAGGATGGAGAGCTCCCAGCAGCTGTGCTGACCTCGGTACGTCTCACCCTGGCATTCCCCCAGTGCTGGGATGGGAATCAGAGAACGGTTGGGTTGGGTTTAAGATGATCAAGTTCCAACCCCTGCAGTGGAGGAAGAACCTCCCTCCTGCCCCCCCAAGCTCTCAAGGCACTCAGTGGGGGCATCTCGGGCTCACAGACAGAAGGGCAAAGCTGCCAGGCCACGCTAAACCCCCATCAATGGGCGGTGGCAGCTCCCACAGGCCCCTATGGTGCCATTGTCAGCCCCAACTTTCCCCCTCTGCTCCAGTATGTCGAGGAGGTGCTGAGGAGCCAGCAGCCTCTGGTGATCTTCCTGGAGGAGCCCTGTGCCCTGTGGCACCTCTCCAGCTCGGCCCGTGCCTGGCTGGCCCCACTGTGCCGCGCTGTGCAGGATGGTGCGGTGCCTGACATCCTCCTGGTCCCTGTGGGCATCGCCTACGACCAGACGCCCGACAGATTCTGCACGAATGGAGCGGTGAGGCTGCACACGGCGCCGCAGCTGGGAATAGGGACATCTCTCCTGTCACCCTCCAGTAATGCTGCCTTCCCTCTCCCCCCAGCACAGCGCTCAGCCCCTCGGCCTCGGGGCCTGCCTCTGGGCTGCGTGCCAAGCCCTGTGCCGATGCTTTGGCTGCGCTCGTGTGGACTTGGCCCAGCCCTTCTCCTTGCAGGTACAGTGGTGGGGTCCAGTTGGGGCTCTTGTGGTACAGCTGGCTCCCAGAGCCCAGCCCGGTCCCCGGGGGACATGGTGCAGCAAGGCTTGGGGCTGTGTGAGCCTTGTGGAGTTGCACAGAGGGGCTTGGGGGGATCTGCAGAGATTCCATGAGCCCGTGGGGCAGCTCTTGGAGGGACTGAAAGCATGAGTCAGCTGTGGGCTGCAGGCATTCATGGGCTGTGTGCTCCTCTCCAGGAGTTTGTGGCACAAAGCCTCATCTGTCGGAGCACCATGGGGAAGCCACTGGAGGAGCTGCTGCCCACCATCCTCGGTGTGCTGTAAGCCAGGGGGAGCAGTGCCTTGCCCTCACTGCGTGTTCCCAGCCCCGGTTTCCCACCTCTCTATTTCCTATGGCTCCAGACAGCCGGATTACAGCAGGGCGGATGGTCCGGAGCACAGAATGACCACCAGCTCAGAGGCAGAAGAGGAAATGATGGTGACAAAGCTGGGCCTGCATGCCCTGAGCGGTACGCAGCTCTGGGGAGGGCATGGGAATACAAAGGACTGCGTGTCCCCACTTCCTCTCTGACAGCAGCCGTGCTGCAATTACTGCTCATTTCCATGTGTGGCTGCTGCACGGCAGCACCTGCGCTGGAAACAGGGCGCAAACAGCAGTGCCTCTTGCTCCTCGCAGATGCCATTGCGTGCTCTGCCGTCACAGCTGTGGGGATCACAGCGGCGCTGCTGCTGCACAAGCACCGCAAGGTGAGGCCAGAGCCCTTTGGGGTTCCAGCTTCATCTGCTGCTGGAGCAAGCTTCCCGGCCTGCCTCTTGTAGCTCCTGGCCAGCTCAGCCCCCTCTTCCTGCAGTGCGTGCGGCTCTCACAGCTCATGGCAGACTTTGCGTGGCTGCTGGAGGAGACGCTGCTACGGCAGCATGATGTGAGCTTCTCGGGGCAGCTCCGTGCCCTGGTGCTGCACAGCTTGGCCCTGCTCAGAGCCCACCTCACCCTCTACCATCTTGCACCCCTGGGTGATGTCATGGTGGTCGTCAAGGACTCAGCAGAGACGCAGTGGGAGCTGAGCCGCCACAGCGCTCAACTTGTGCCCGTCTTTGCCAGTGAGGCGGTGGGAGGTGAGCAGTAGGGTGCTGGGGGTCCCTGCTTCGGGCAGCAGTGATGCTGCTCACCGTGCTGTGCCCACAGCCTGTGCCATCCGTGCCCTGCTGCTGGAGCTGCTGCCCTTTGTGGGGGAGGCCCCCTGCCCCTCCAGCATCACCTTCAGTGAGGACGAGCTGCACCGCAAGATCCTGGCGCTGCTGCAGCTGCTGCCCCCCAACCTGCTGGGGCTGAAGGTATATGCAGGTGGCACTAGGGCTGCCCATGGCACATGGAGGTGGCTGTGCGGCTCCTTGCCCACCCCCTTCTCCCTGCAGCCCTGCCAGCCCCTTGACTGCCAGAGCCAGGATGTCTTGGACAAGCTCACACTGTGTGGGCTGCTGGAGGCTGAAGAGGTGGGTGCCCTCCAGTCCTGGTTGGAAAGAGAACAAGGGACTGCGGCACGAATCCACTGCTCCCTGGATCAGGAGGTTTCCCTGGGTAGAGGTGAGGGGATGAGGACATGCAGTGCCAGCGCAAAGCTTTGCTGTGCAGGAGGGTGAGCGCTATCTCTGCGATGTGTCCTCGTGGCGATGCGGCAGGACTCTGCATTGGACCGACCTGGACTTCAGTGACAGTGACAGCGATGACAGCCACCGCAAACGCTGCTTCAGGGTATGCAGGGGCTCCCTGCTCCGTGGCCCTATGATACCTTGGCCCACTGAGGCTTAACAAACTCATTGAAAATCTGGCTCTTTCCTTTCCAGATCCGCGAGCCCAAAGACTCACCTGGCTTCCTCCTCTTCTTCTGTCACCTCCTCAGCCCTGTGCTGGCGACTTATGTGCGAGCAGTGGCTTTCCTGGAACAACACAGCTGGCCCCAGACAGGTAGGACTCCCTCTGAACCTCCCATATGACCCTGGGCCACCCATTCTGCTCCCACATCAGCCACACTCAGCTCTGGAGGAGACTGAGGCACACTTGCACTCGTAACTCAGCTTCTCGCTGAAGCTGGAGGGGGCTGCGGTGCCGTGGGGTGAAGGGGGCACTGAGGTTTTCTCCCCACCCCAATGCTGATCCTGCTCTCCCTTCAGAAGCAATGTGTGCATGTGCACTGCAGCAGTTCCTGGCAGAGGAGGACGGTTTGGGTGAGCGGGGGCATGATGTTGGGGGTCCACCCACCCCAGCAGGGCTGTGGGTGTAACAGGGGTGGGGGGCACCTTTGAGGATGTCTGTTTTTCCAGAGTGCCCCATGCGCACCTCCAGGAGCCTGGTGCTGAGCACACTGCAGAGCTTCAAGAACATAGGGGTGAGTGTAGGTGGGGGGGGCTCTGCCCCCATCCCCATCAGCAGTCTTGCCGGTGACACCCCCAACCCCCCAGGTGCTGAAGGAGACGCAGAGCCCTTTGGGGTCCCTTCTGCACCTCGTGCAGCCATTCAGCTCCAGCGAGGGCCAGGGGAAGCTGCGAGCCTTCCTTGAGCAGTTCATGCAGCTGTAGCCACCAACCCTGCAGAGCAATAAAGCCGGGAGCAGCAGCTGTCTCCTGGTGCGGATTTATTGAGAGCCATCGCGGCAAGGCACGGCAGGTCTGAGGTGGAGGTTGGTCCTCACACCACCTTGTTGCAAATGGTGCCCAGTTCCTCAATCTCGCACTGCACCTCGTCACCTTGCTGCAAAGGCAGGAGATGTTGCAGCCCCGTGCATCTGGCAGCTCCTTCATCCCCACAGAGAGGATGGAGGGGGAGGGGGTTGCAGGGGGAGAGCAGTGGCAGGGTTTTCTACTTCCAGCAGGAGCCGGGAACCCAGAAAGGGGAAATCTGGGTTGCTGAGGAGGTTGGTGACAAGGGACAGGGAGGGGAACACATGAAGCTGAAGTGCTAACCTCAGAGGGAACTGTTCTTCTTCTGCCACACTGACCCACCCGGCCCTATGTAGTGACCCCACCCGGTGCTCACCTTGAGAAACACGGGGGGCTTCCTGAAAACCCCCACGCCAGGAGGGGTTCCTGTCAGCAGGACATCCCCAGGGCGCAGCGTGACAAACCTGGGAGGCACAGGAGGTGTGAGCTGGTTGTCTCCCCAGCACCTGGAGAACCAGGATGCTGCCCCCCCCCCAGCCCCAGTGCTACATACTGGGACACCCAGGCGACGAGCTGGGGCAACCTGAAGACAAGCTGGCTGGTGCTGCTGTTCTGCATCAGCTGCCCGTTGACGCTGCAGCGGATGCGCAGGTTGTGGACGTCTGCAGAGGAGATGTGTCATCCTAAGGAGCTGGAAAAAAAGACCCCCTCTCTGCCCAGTCCCCACCTGTCACTGAGTCCTTGGTGACGATAGCCGGCCCTATGGGACAGAAGGTGTCAAAAGTCTTCCCCAGCAGCCACTGCCTCCCATTCCTTCGCATCTGCCAGTCCCGGGCACTGACATCGTTGGCCACAGTGAAGCCTACAATGTGCTCCATAGCCTCTGATTCCTGTGGGCGGGGGGAAGGCACAGGGACCCACTCAGCCAACGGGATGGGGGCATACAGCAGGGCTGGATCCCAGCACACCCTGAGAAAGCGTTACCTGGATGTGCCGCCCCGTCTTCCCGATGATGGCAGCCAACTCCACCTCCCAGTCCACCTCCTGGGGGAGAAGATGGCGTGCAGGGGGGCTGGGCCGGGCCGTACCCTGCAGGGGGAGAGGGCCCGCAGGCACTCACGCTGCTCTCGGCCGGGTGCACGATGTCATCGAATGGCCCGGCGATGGCGCTGGGGAACTTGCTGAAGATGAGCGGCTCCTTGGGCACCTTGACGTCCTGCTCCAGGCAGTGGTCGCGATAGTTCAGCCCCACGCAGATCACCTTCTCGGGGTCGTCGATGGGCGCCAACAGCCGCAATCCCGCCCGGGGCAAACGGTGCTGGCCCAAGGCCAGCGCTCTGCGGGGCGGGACTGAGCGCGGGGGGCACCGGGCTTCCACCTGCGGGCCTCAGCGCCCGGCTCGGGGCACCGGAACACTGCAGCGCGGTGCCCGGCACCCGCCAGGGGACCCCAGCACACAGCGCAACACTCCGATACCCGCTCTGCCGCCCTGGAGGCACCTCGGGGATCCGCGAGTCCGCCTCGCGACCCCCACACCGACCTCCGGAGCGCCTCGCCCATCTCCGGACCCGTTTACCACCCCCGGACCCCCACCTGCGGGCAGCCGCCAGCCCGTGCTCGCCGCTCTCCAGGAAGGCCCGCATGGAGCGGGGCAGCGCGGGCTCGGCCTCGTTGAGATCGACCACATCCCCGCCCTCGTTTTCCTGCAACCCCAGCCGGGGCTCGGCCGCCCCGGGACGCTGGAAGCGGAGCAGGCGCATGACGCGGGGCAGCGCCGCCGGCAGCCGGGCCGGGGCCATGCGGGACGCGCGCTGATGACGCAATGACGGCGCGACCGCGCACGGAAAGGACCCCGCGCGGAGTGCCCGCCCCGTTCGGCGGGCCGACCAATGGGAGAACGGGGGAGGCGGGGCCGAGCCCGGGCTCTCCGTCAATGGCGGCCGCGGCCGTGGGGCTCCGTGCGGGGAGAGCGGTGCTGTGCCGCCGCCTGCCCCGAGCCTCGGGGCTGCCGGGCGCTGTTTGTCGCTCTGTGTGTTAAACGATTAAACGTTGAGCGTTCGTTGCTCACCGCTTCTGCCTGCTGTCCGTTCTGCAACTCCGATTTCCCAACCCGTCCCCTTGCCCGGCTCTGGGTGAGGACGGGGCGGCACAAACGGCCGTGTTCGTAGGACTGCAGCCGCCGGCCCCGTTCGTCCCCCCGAATCCCCTCCCCTCCTCAGCGCCGCGTGGGAAATGCTCGCGGTGGGATTCCGGGAGAACTGGGGCGGCTCAGCCTGCAGAAGAGGAGGCTCGAGGGGATCCCGGGCGCGGCCCCGCGTCGCCTCGTTCTGTGCCTGGGGAAGGAGATGGTCACGTACTGAGCATCGGGTGTGTTGGTGGGGGGGGGGGGGGGGGGGACGGGTGGCCCTGGGAGGCTGTTGAGGGCCGCAGAAAGCACGGGGCACGTGTGGAGCACTGGGTGAGTGCTGGGCTCCCAGCTCAAGGCAGACTCTCCTGTGCAAGTGCTGCAGGGAAGCTGCTCTGGGGGCAGGTTGTACTGCGGGCATCTCCAGAGCTCCCTTCCAGCCCCTGTGCTTTGTGACAGGCGGATGTGTGAAGGGAGGCAGCCAACAGTGCGAGTTTGGTGGCTTTCAGAGTCCAAGCACCGCAGCCCTGCGATGCCACCGGGAGTCGGAGTGCCATCAGCCACGTCCCTGCCTTCGTCTCCATTCCCTGCAATGGGAGCTGAGTCGGGTGCACCCGCAGGGATGGGGCACCCACGGCCGCTCCGGGCAGCAGTGCCAGGGCCTCAGCTCCCCCTGGGATGAACTTCCCTGACCTCGAATCCCAATCCCCCCCTTCACGTTAAAACCATTCCCTTGGTCCCATCGCCACCCGGACACGTAGAAAGTTAATTTCCATCATGTTTATCATCTCCACTGAGACAACGGAAGGCCACAGCGAGCAGCCACAGCAAGCGCTGGGGACGGGGCAGGCGCAGAGCCGTGCTGTGACAGTGTCACAGAGAGTTCTTGTGAGCTCAGGGAGAGGGGCTGAGCTCAGCGGTCACGGAACCCCCCGCTGCCACTCTCGAGCTCCCTTGGCAGGTAAGGCAGCAGGCTGCTCTGCTCCTGGCACTGCGGCCCTCCGGCTGCTCCCAGTGCCCCACATCTCACCCAGCGCCCATTTGGGCATTTCCCCACAGAGAGAATCCCTTCACGGACGCTGACGGTGCTTCCGACACCCGACGCCGCTTTCTTTGGATTGTTTGTGCCACCATCGGCCTGCTGCAATGCAGCCCACCTTTGGCAACGCAGCAGCGCTGGTGACACTGCAACCCCTCTACGTCCCCGTTGTCACCTACGTGGTGCCTCAGGTCTGGCCTGGGGTGCCCCATGTCTGGGGACAGGGAGCGCAGCTCCCACCCGGGGGGCCGCCTCCATCTGTGCGTCAGCTCCCACCTTGGGGGCTGCGCCCAGGGACGGCTCCCCCCGCGGCCCCTGCCCACCGCTGGGGACATCCCCTGCAGGCAGGGACACCGCAGCCCCCGCAGCCGATGGGGCTGTGGCCTGGGGCCGTGTTCCATGCGCAGCCCCCGCAGCCCGCAGGCGGCTGCCCGCTGCAGGACCCCCATCGCCGCGTCCTTCCGCCAGCACCTCCAGCGCAGCAGCAGGGGCTCCCCGCGCCCTGCACCCTGCCCGCCAGCTGGCAGCAGGCGCCGGGGCCCTTTGCAGATGCCGTGGTGCTCACGGAGGGCCAGGGGCACCCAGCGCCCACCGACGCGTGCCCCCAACCCACCGCGGCTCCGCTCGGCTGCAGCAGCGCGGCGCTGGACTCAGGTGGTGAGTTTGGGGGCTGCAGGGCGGGCGGCAGGCTGTCCGCACCGGGCGGCTGTGGGAAGGCTGGCACTGCCTCACTGGGGACGTTCTTGCTTTTCCAGCGGCGACAGCGAGCGCAGACATGGCGGAGGACGTTGCTGATCTGCTCCCGTGGATCAGCGGTGAGTCTGGGGTCTGCAGAGGGGGCGGGTGGGCGTCCGCGCCGACGGGGGGTGGGAAAGCTGGCATTGCCCCTGTGGGGATCTTCTTGCTCTTTCCAGAACTGACATCCAACGCAGGCATCCCGGTCGACACCTCGGAGATCGATGATGTGCTGGCGTGGCTCAGCAACGGTGAGTTGAGGGGCTGCAGAGCAGGCGGGGATGTCTGCACCGAGGGGCTGTGGGAAAGCTGGCCCTGACCCTTTGGGATTTCCTTCCTTCTCCAGAAGGGACCCCCAGCTCAGCTGTTCCAGGGGACAAGAAGGACATCGACAGTCTGCTCACCTGGATGGCTGGTGAGTGCAGGGGCCGCAGCGGCGGCGGGCGGATGTCCGCCCCGAGTGGCTGTGGGAAGGCTGCCGTCATCGTTCTGGGGGGGTTTTGCTTTTCCAGAAGCGTCGAGTTGCCCGGAGGTCCCCCAGCCGCCACTGCCAGCCGTCCCCAGCAGCCTCAGCACCTCTCCTGCCATCGGAGCGGCCCCCGACCTTCCCACGAGCGGCAGGCAGCTCAGCAGAGAGGCGCAGGCTGTCGCCGGGCCCCTCGGGGAGCCGTGCTCAGGGCAGCCGGCATCCTCTGAGTCTCGGCTCCGCGAGCACCTGATGGAGGAGGCGCGGCAGAGGCAGCCCCGGGTGCTTCTCAGCCGCCTGGCGCTGCCGACGCCCCTGGACGCTCGCGTGCCTCCTTCGGCCCAGACCGCACGGCTGATGGAGGAGGCGAAGCAGAGGCAGCCCCGGGTGCTTCTCGCCCGCCTGGCGCTGCCGCCCGGCTGCACCTCCTGCCGCGTGCCGGACAGCCGCCGCCAGGGTGGCACCGAGCCGGCCGAGTGCCCGGCGCCCGCCCGCAGCGCCAGCAAAGGCAGGAGCAGAGGGCGCGAGCAGCGCAAGGACAGCGTCCCGGCCGGGAAGAGGAAGCTGCCCCCGGGCCAGGACGCTCCGCGGCACAAACGGCGGCGCTAGGCGAGGCCGGCCGGGCTCAGCCTCAGCGGGAGCGGCTGCGGAAAGCGGCCCGCAAAGAAGGCGCAGCTGAGGCGCGGCCACGGCCCGCAAATGAGGCTCCCTGCAGCCCCGGGCTCCTCGCCGGCCCCTGCGGCACAGAGAGCAGCGGCGCTGCTCCAGGGGCACCGGCACCGGCCCCAGCGCTGCCCCTCCAAACCTGGGCTGTCCACCGACGTCATCTTGGACTGCTCCATTATCTGACACGATGTTCAATTAGGTTACATTGCATTAAATTATTAAAGGTTTTATATTCACTTTCCTACGCCTCCGCTTGCAGTCATTCACGCAGCACTAAACCCCCGCAGAGCCCAGTGCCCACCTGCGGGGCAGCACAGAGGGCTGTGTCCCGGCGCTGCCCCCAGCAGCCCCATCCCTCCGCTCCTCAGTCCCCTCCCCTCCTCAGTCAACACTACCTGGGGAATGCTTGGCGTGGGATTCTGTAGAGCTGGGGCGGCTCAGCCTGCAGAACAGGAGGCTCAGGGAGATCCCATCACAGCCATCGGTCCCTGCGGGGAGATGCAAAGAGGACGGAGCCAGGCTGCGCCCGGCGGTGCCCAGCAGCGGAACCGGAGGCTCACGCTGCAGCACAGCAGGTTTCCCTGTATGTCACCACTGAGCCCCCAGCTTGGGTCAGTGTTGTTGGATAATTTTGCCAGTGATCACAATGCGGGAGATGAGTGCATCCTTGTGAAATGCATCAGCCCTGTGAACACCAGCCCTGAGGCATACAGATGGGCATCCCTACTGCTTCCTATTAGTTCCCCTGGGACTCCATTGACAGCGATGAGGCCATACTGATCTTTACTTGGTGCTGGCTGGTTGCCAGGGGGTGTCTCAGCAGGAAAGCTGGGCTGGGGAGGAGTTCCCAGCTCCAGCAGAGCCTGGGGGAAATGGGTTCTTGTTGAGAGTCCATCCCATGTTTTGGTAAGGATGATGAAATGCCATCACTCCCCTGGTAAATTGCTGCCAGGCCCCGCCTCGACTTTTCACTTGTTGATACTTCCTACAAAGTTCCTGTCCTAAAGGAGAACTCGGGGATCGAGGCACTCTTAGGAAGAGTGAAGCCAGCTTTTTCCAGGAGCAGGGGAAGTTCCTGTGGGAGAGCCATCTGAACTTGGGCTTCCTCTGAGACTTCAGCTGCCATGTCTCAGCACGGAGACGACCGCGGCTCCAATTCCTGCTCTATGAGGGGTGTTTGCAAGGTTTTTCTTCCTTTTTCTCATTCTCAAGGGGAAGGGGTGGAGCAGGGGGAGACCTACTGGTCCTTTCTGAATAACCGGTTGGGTTCTGTGCTCACTTCTGACAGCCTGGGCTAATGGCATGGGCATGGCTCAGGCTGTATTTTCCCTTAGTGATAAATAATGTTTCAGCACTCTGATACCCCTCTGGCACGATCAGGAACCTCTCTGCAAACCTTGGCTGCCCGTCCCCACTGACGTTTCTTCCTTTCTCTCCTCAGAAGCAGTGCGGCGCGGTTCCCTCCGTTTGGGAGCAGCAGCCAGCAGGCTGCCAGAGATCCGGCAGCGCCTGGCAGCTGCCGACCCCCCTGGGGTCCCTGGGGTCCCCCGATGGGGACGGGCCGTCCTCACTGCCACGCAAAAGTGAGTTTCTGCAGTCCTCTGCCATGAAGGATGGAGGAATGAATGTTGAGTGTTACTTCTGAGTGGCTGCAGTGCTGTAGCGATGTCCAGTAACCATGGTGGAAGCATCAGAGAGGCCAAAAGCGACAGCTGATGGCAGCAGTGAGACAGAAGTCTGTGTGTAAGTGGTGGTGCTCAGAGCTGAGTGCATTCCCTCTAGGGACAAGAGATCCGTGTCTTGACGTTTGCACCCGGTAGCGTTTTGTTTGCTGATGCAGCTTTGCTCTGCAGAATGCAGAGCTGTCAGGCACACCGGGGTTCCTCTGCTGCCATGTGAGCAGCAATGAGTGCAGTACTGCTTTGTGTGAGCACACTGCAGTTTAAACCTCAGTTTCCGTTCTGGCTGTAGAACAGTGTCTTTTGTTTTCTGGGTTGGATGTGGGCTAACAGGACAGTGCTGCTCCTGGTGCAGGCACTTGGACTGCCAGCTGTTTGGCTCAGGAATGAAGTGTGTTTCCCAGCTGGTGCACCAGACTGCGCTGTTTGCTCGTGCAGCTGAGCTCTGCGCCTTGTAGAGCTGTCAGGCAGACGAGGGTTGAAGGAAGTAATACTTTCACAGAATCACAGAATCACAGAATTGTAGGGGTTGGAAGGGACCCCCAGAGATCATCAAGTCCAACCCCCTGCCAAAGCAGTTCCCTACAGCAGGTCGCACAACTAGGTGTCCAGGCATGTTCTGAATATCTCCAGAAAAGGGGACTCCACCACCTCCCTGGGCAGCCTGTTCCAGTGCTCCGTCACCCTCAGCGTAAAGAAATTCTTATGCACATTTTTGCAGAACTTCCTATGCTATGTTTTAGGGATGGAGTTGTTTTCTTCAGAATGTCATTCAATCCAACACCTCGCATTAATCTTGTAAGTTTTCCATGGAAGCATCAGTTAGCCATCATGCATGTAGAGGGCAGGATTCCTGGACCTGAACTCCTAGTTCACCTCTAGGATCTTCCCTAAGACATTTTAATTCCAGGAGATTTCAAATGCTTCTTCTTAAATCATGCTGCCTGTGGAACTTGCCAAGGAATGCAAAATCCAGCTTCTGCTCAACAAGACATCTTTTAGTAATCCCTTGGTCCATCTCAGCAACCCAAACAATAGCTGCATTTTCTTGTGAAGAGTGGCTACTTCCATTGCCTGCCAACAGAGCTTTAAAAACTCATCTTGGACATGCAGTGCAAGTTCTAAAGTCCACTGTGTTGACCCATGTAGCAGAGAACTAGTGGTTTGTTATGATGGTGTCACTGCATCAATGGACAAGGGAAGAGTCACTGGTGTCATCTATCTGGTCTTCAGTAAGGCTTTTGACATGGTCCCCCATAGCATCCTTCTTCACCGGGTCGCAGCGCTGGGAACCGAAGCCAGGAGAACCTCCGAGGCGCAGCGAGCCGGGACGTGCTGGGTGCCAGGCCTTACTTTCTGTAAGTGCACTGCAGTTGGTACAATCAATAAGCATGCAGATGTCGTAAAGTATTGGATGATCAATAACTATACGGATAAGTTAGGCTAGTAAGATTGTCACATTGAAAAAGATAATCAGAGATAATTGGAAAGTGCTCACCAGTGTGGGAATGGAATGTTGTTTCTGCATTAGATATTAAAAAGGGCAATTGGTTTGAAGAAGCAGAACACAGTGTATTTGTATTCTGTAACTTATCCTTAGAAATAGTTGATCAAAAAAGTGAACTAAAAGAGTGTGAACCTGCAGTACTCAGCCAATGAGGAACCAGGGGAGAAAGAGATCAGCATTAGGCAGTAGGGATTAGAAGATGTAAGGCTGTTTTCTGGGTGCGCTCCACCTTGCAGGACGCCCGCCATTGCAATTGCAAATAAAATCTGCTTTATCAGAGAAACCGTCCTGGAAAACTATTTGGATATTTCCAACACCAGTGTTGTAGGCTCACAAGAAATTCCAAGAGGAGTGATCTCCAGAGTGCCAATGGAGAACCATGAATGCCCAGCACAGATGGATTTTGTTGAGGTTCAACAAGACCAAGATCAAAATATCAAGAATATCAAGAATGGTGCAGCTGAGGGAGCTGGGGTTGTTCAGTGTGGAGAAGAGCAGCTCAGGGGAGACCTCACTGCACCCCACAGCTTCCTGAAGGGAGGTTGAGGTGAGGAGGGCTTTGGCCTCTTCTCCCAGGTGACAACCGGGACCCGAGGAAACGGCCGCAAGTTGTAGCAGAGGAGGTTTAGGTTAGATGAGGAAAAGCTTTTTCTCTCGACAGCAGTCAGGCATGGAACGGCTGCCCAGGGAGGTGGTGGAGTCGCCGTCCTGGCAGCGTTCAACAGGAGTGTGGATGAGGAGCTGCGAGATGTGGTTTAGTGCTGGTGGTAGCAGTGGTGATGGGAGGGCGGTTGCACAGGATGATCTTGCAGGTTCCAACCTTGCGATTCTATGATTCTGTGTGTTGTCTCCCCTGGTCCCTTTTCTTTCCCTTCCTTTCTGGCATATTCTCCTTCCCTTCCCTTCTACCATCTCCCCCCGATCCCATTGCCTTCTTTTTTCTTCCCTTGTGGGGGAAGAAAGTCTCTCCCTTTCTCTTCCCCTCCCTTGCTGTGTTTCCCCCCAGTCCCCTTCCCTTCCCTTGTGGTGTCTTCCCCCCCTTTCCCTTCTCTTCCCTTCCATTACACCATCTCCCTCCTGTCCCCTTCCCTTCCCTGGCGCAAGAATTTGTCACGTGTCACACAGGCTGAATTCAGCCCAGCAGAGTCTGGGTGCTGGGCGCAAGACAATTCTGCCACAGTATTTCTGTTGCTGGGAGGGAACTATGGGGATACAAGGGGACACATGACTTCTGCACAGGAAATGTGCACAGCTGCCATTCTGGGCACCCGCTCTTGCAGAGCATGGTCCTGCCGGGCCTTGGCAGCGGCTCTCGTTGCCACCCAAACTGCTCTCTCAAAGCACGGCTCCAGCTTTCTCACGTCAGTTGATGGCGACAGACACGACACCAGCAGACTGAGTGGAAATAAAGCCAATTCATTTTTATTGGGAATACTGCATCCAAAACTGAGGTCCCCGGTACAAGAAAGATGCAGAGCTCTTGGATCAAGAGGACGGCCACTGAGATGATCAGAGGGCTGGAGCACCTCTCCTGTGAAGAAAGGTGGAGAGAACCGGGCTTGTTTAGCTTGGTGAGGAGAAGGCTCCGGGCAGACCTCATTGTGGCCTTCCAATTCTTGAAGGGAGGATGTAAACTGGAGGGGGAACAGCTGTTGACGAGGCTGGATAGTGGTAGGATAAGGGGGAGTGGTTTTAACTGTGAAAGGGGGGATAATCTGGTTCGATGTTAGCAGGAGTTCTTCACAAGGAGGGTGGTGACGTGCTGGAACAGCTGGCCGAGAGGTGGCGGATGCCCCTGGAGGCATTCAAGGCCAGGCTGGATGTGGCTCTGGGCAGCCCGTTCTGCTGGTCGGTGACCCCGCACACAGCAGGGGGGTTGAAACCAGACGATCTTCAAGGTCCTTTTCCACCCAGGCCATCCCACCAGTCTTTGATTCTATAGTCTTCCATTCACAGGTGGAAATCTGGACGACTTCCCAGCCCCCTTGCCAACAGCTCCACCGCGGTCACCACCGTTGGCTGCACCTTCCTCTCTGGAGCCGTGTGAGCATCGAGCCCTAGGGAGGCGAGAAGAGCAGAGCGCGGAGTGTTACGGGCTGAGCGCAGGCAAGGCAAGGCTGGGCTCCAGCCCAGCTCTCGGGATCTGCTGCCTATGGAGCTCACCTGGCGAGCTGCTGCTTCAGCTCCAGCTTCTGCCGGTTTCTTTCTGCGGTGCTGGCAAAAGCCTCTTGCTGATGGAGGTGCGGCTCCAACTTCTGGAGCACCTGAGCTGCTTGCGGGGAAAGGAGGCTGCAACAGGAGGAGAAAGTCATCCCTCTGGCTCTGCTGAGCCGCCCCTGCCTCTGCCCTCACCCGGCCCCGCACGCCGTGCTGCCCCCTGTGTGTCCCCAGCCTTGCACCCCGCCAGCAGTTTTTGGCCCGGGCCGTGCCTGTCCCCAAGCTGCAGTCACAGCCCCCCGAGAGCCTCAGGCAGCCGGCAGAGCTCACACACACTCACTCAGCATGCAGTGCCAGCTTGGTCGCTGTCCCCATTTTACTTCCGGGCACAGGACCCACGTCCTTCCTCCATCTCCTTCCCACTTGCTGTCTCTTGGGCTGGGCTGGAGGATGCGGAACATGCACGCTCTCCCTGGCCACCAGCTGCCAAAGAGGAGATGCTGTCAGCAAAGTGGCTGGGAGCACTGGGCTGTTCCCCAGACGCCCTCTGCCAAGGGCCCTGCAGCAGGCCCCGGCAAGCAGGAGACTCAGCCCTGCCGGCCCACGGCTCCTGCCGCCCTTCCCTTCTCCCTGCGGGGCTGTGCCAAGCTCTCCTCCCAGGAGGAGCGGGCCAGCCCCTGCCATGCTGCGCGGCGCCCGTCCCGCTCCCACCCCCTGCGCCCTGCTGAGCTCGCACCCTGGCTCAGTGGCTGTTGCCAGCAGGGTCGATCCCTGATGGTACCTGGGGCGGACGCTGGTCCTTCCCTGCGTTCCAGCCTTCCCATGCCGCCATTTCTGCCTGTGCTCGCTTTATTTGCTGCTGGTGCACAGGCCACGTGTGGTCTGCTTCTTTCCACAGCGCAGACACTTCCTGGAGCTCCTGTAGAGACACAGCAGCATACAGGATCAGCCTCAGCCCCTGGGGCCTTCCTTCAGCTCCCTGCTCCTGCTCCTCTCCTCTGCCAGCCTGTCGGCACTGCTTTGCCCCTGAAGGACTACGGGCCCCAAAGCCAGGGATCCACAACTCGTGGCAAACGTGGCTCAGAGGCCGTATTCCTCTCTCACGGCCTCTGTGTGTGCTGTGGCAGGTGGCAGGCCAGGAGGTGAGAAGAGACAGGGAAGGTGTGCAGCACCCTCCATCTATTGAAGAGGAGCTGAAGGAGCGGACAGAAATGTGAAATGATGGCACCCTGGTGGCTGTGCTCCAGATCACTGCACACACAGAGGCTTTTGCTTCCGTCCCCGTGGAAGCACTCAAGGCCAGGCTGGGTCGGGCTTAGAGCAACCTGGTCTAGAGACAGGTGTCCCTGCCTGCAGCAGGGGATTGGAACCAGGTGATCAGAACGGTCTCTTCCAAGCCAAACTTTTCTATGATTCTACCGTTCCGTCATTGGTGCAGTCTCAAGCAGCACAGTCCCTGCAGCAAGGCAGAGCCAGTACCTGCAGCATTCTCTTAGACTCCTTGGTGGCAGGGAGTGCAGCGCTGGTCTGTGCAGTAGATGCTTCCTTCTGTCCTCCTTTCTTTGTCCTGAGGAAGCTGCCTGCACATGGCGGGAGTGCGCTGCAAACAGACACAAGAGGAGTCTGCAGGAGCCCGGGGCACCTTGGTCTCCCTGTGCTCCCACAACAACAAAGATGGGCTCTGGCACAACGTGGAGAGACCCCGTAAGGGAGAAGAGCTTCTGCCGTCAATACGGATCAGCACTCAGCTCCCCCAGGGACCGGGGACCAGGGTAGAACATGAAGCTGCTGTGTCTGCCTCAGGCGATCGTGCTGTGTGCTTGCTGTCCCTGGGGAGAACGGCCCCCCCGGGACACATGTGTGTCAGGAGCCTTTCTGGGTGCCGAGAGCTGGCAGCTCAGAAGGGGAGGCCGCTCCTACATGAGCGCATGCATCTCCTTCTTTTCACCCAAGGCCCTCACCTGGTAGGAGGCTCCTTCGCCAACTCTTGCTGCCTTGAACCTGGCTCGCGCTGCAGCATGGTGGGGGTAAGTGTATTCCGCCTTGGCAGCAGCTTGCCGGCAGAGACCCCTGGAACGGCAGAGAGAAAGAAGTTCTTCAGAGCAGCCCCACGGGCATGGCACGTGAACCTGGATCTGGCCACCCGGCATGGGACAGGGCCCCCCTCCCCACAGCTGGGACCCGCTCCCTCACCTCTACTCATCTTCCGCTCTATTGTGGATTTCTTGTCTGCAGCAGCCTCTGCTCTGCTCTTTTCCACAGTGAGCTGAAACCTGGAAACAGAGAGTGACAACCCTTGAAGAAGGATGACCTCCTACCCCACGTAGCTGGTCGGCGGTATTTATCTCTGTGCTATGCAAAGCATGGCACCCTTTTCCTTCCTGGCCATGCCAAACCAGCACACGTAGCCTAAATTCCTCTGCATGTGCAGTCCGTTCCCTCTGAGGGGAATCGGGACAGCTTGGGCACCAGTAACACAACCGCGATCCCCATCACTCCAGGAGGAGACACACACAGCCGAAAAGCAGCAGTAGTTAACCAGGAGCCAGACTTTCCAGGATTTCTCCCCAACTGGATGCTGAGGACAGAGACCCAGCAGGGCACGTCCCAGAGGAGGAGGTGGGAAGGAAGCCTGTCTCCTGGCCAGCTAAGAGCTGCAGAGAAAACGCACTCACTTCGGGAACACGCGGATCCCACGGGCGGCGGTCTCTGGCCCGAAGTCAGCAGGATCTTCCATCCAGAGTCTCTGCAAAGGGACACAGATCTGCTGGAAGCTTGCCAAGGACATTTCTTCATGGCTCTTGTTTACAGGAAGCAAGCCTGGCTTCCATGCCAAGAGAAAGCTGCTCTCCACCAAAGCCTCATCTGTGGACATCAGAGCTTTGTTCTGCTCTGAAGGAGCAGGATGGCAAAATAGTGAGGCCGTGCAAGAGCACTGCCAGGCAGGGGCAGAGATCCAGGAAATCCCTTTGCCCGTGGAGAAAGCCGTGGGGGCAAGCGTGGGGAAAGGCCTTTGATTGGCCTGCCACGTCCAGGCTGGCCAGCGGTGATCCGACGGCGCACCTCACAACCTTCTCAACTCACGGTGTGCATCAGTGCAAGGACGGTGTCATTGCTTTCCAGTGTTTCAACGCAGCTGCAGAAGAACCTCATGCAGAGGAAGTTGTCCTGGCAGGTCATAACGCCGAGGTTCTTGAACACGAACGGGACGGGCGTCTTGTTCCTCAGGAGGTGACAGTACAGGAGCACACTCTCCCGCATGCAGCGCGGCACCAAGTGCAGTGGGACGCTGGAGGCTCGCGAGAGCTGCTGGTAGTTGAGCGGCTCAATCTTGACATCGTCTGCAAGGAGAAGGCACATCCTCACTGCCACAGCCAGCCCATGCAGCATTCATAACCAAATCCCACAGAAAAGGTCCTTTGGAGAAACAGCTCTTGGGCTACGGTTCCTTCGGGAGGAACTCGCGCTGCACCCCGAGCTTTGCAGACACTTCTCTGCTGCTCCTGGCCGTTTCCAAAGAGCAGGGAGAACACAGCCGGCCGGACGTGGGGTGGGAAGGGGAAGGTGGCTGCTGCCTTCTTACTAGGGATGATGTCGTTGGGAGACTGGAGGTCTGGCAGCCACAGCGCCCCGATGTTCAGTTCGAAGACGGGTCTTCGGACTGAAAGCCCCTCTTCTTTGCTGTGGAATTGCTCTTGGACCCCAGCAAAGAACCCAAGTCCCGGAACCAGGACTCCCTGCACAGGGAAAAGACAGAAAGACTGATGAGCGTGTACTTTAGGGGCGGCAAAAGCCACGAACATCAGGAGCGTGGGGTCACTGCTCTCCCCGCTCCCCACTCCTGATGGACAGGGGGGTGAGATGGGTCTCTCTGGAAAGCTCTGGAAAACATCTGTGGTCCCTGCTATACAGTCACCTCCGCATAGTATTTCCCAACATCCCTTGGCTAGAGAAGAGCCCAGGCATTGACAGCACAGGGCTTAAGCCTGGGACTGATTGCCACGGATTATCCTTGGCACAGCCAGAAAACCCCCCACCCATTTCTCCCTTTGCTCTCCCCGTTCTGACCGCAGGGCAGAGCGAAGCCCCTGTGTGTGCCAAACATTTGCTCAGGGCAGCTCTGGCCACGGGTTTCCCTCCCAGTTGGCCCACAAGCCGCTCTGGGCACCTGGCTTGGGCTCATCGTGCTGCTGTGGTGCTCAGGGAGGGATTGCTCTGTGGGGCCCAGGCTCCCGGCAGGACTGAACCCTTCTCCAGGGCGAGGGCCACCAGGACACCAGCCCACCTTGTCCAGCTTCATCTGTTCCAGGATGTACTGAGACACAGCGTCCCAGACCGCCACAATCTCTGCAAAGGAAAGAAAAGACAAGTAAGGCTCCAGGCCAGCCTCTTCACAACCTCTTGGCAAGCTCCTCACACAGACAGCGATCGATACAGGCACATGCAGAAAAACACCACCATGGCTACGGAGCTGGGCTTTCCTCCGATGTCAGCCTTATTCAGAGCCCCAAGGGGAAATGGGGACATAGGAAGCCTCTGGGACATGGGATATCTTTCCTCCCAGAGCTGGACTCTACAGAAACACCCTCTCCCAAGGAAACCTGGCCTTGGACTGCCCTATCACAGAACCCAGGGGCTCTGGGCAGCTCTAGTCTCAGGACCTGGCTGCCACGTGGTCCCCAGAGCCCAGCGGGACCCTTTGGCAGGGCTCTTGCAGTGGCCCCCAGCCACATCCAGCCAAGCACAGAGGGCAGGAACTGCAGCTTTGGACTAACAAACAGCTGACAGCCCCGTGTGATGCCTTGGGAAGGGGGTCTGGAAAGCCTTACCTTCGGTAGAGAGTTCCAGCAGCGTTGGGAACGCGGAGGCCAGCTCCGAGCTGACGCTCACAGTCCAGCAGCCTTCCATGTGGCTTGTGGACAGCCTCAGCTCAGAACTAAGGATGGCCTCCACCAACAAGGCTCCTCAACCAACCAACAATTCTCTGCAAAGCGCCCCTGCTCCTCCACGCGTCAGCGAGGGTCACCCAGTGCAGCCTGGCTGCCCCGGAATCGACTCCTGGCCGCAGAAGGACAGAGCCCCTGAGCAGTGCTGCAGCAGCACCCAGGCCCTGCAGGGAAGTGCAGGCCCTGCCGCTGCCCTGGGGAAGATCTGCTTGTGAGGCAGCAAATGGCATTGTGACATCAGCCCGTGTCACCTGGAGCTCTGTTAGGCGTTGTGACATCAGCCCGTGTCACCTGGAGCTCTGTTAGGCATTGTGACATCAGCCCGTGTCACCTGGAGCTCTGTTAGGTCACCGGTAGGGGAGGGGAGCTCCTCTTCCAGGAGGAGTTCCAGTTAACTTACTAAATTATTTTACAAAAGAACGCAAGCCTAACTTTAATGGTTTAGTAAGAGAAGTTGTTTCAAGTCTGCTAAATAAACAAAACCCTGTGCGTTCTCAGGCACACACACCTCACGAGCTTGAAATATCATTATCGACAGTCGCCGTGGTTTACTTGGCAAATGGCACAAGAACCTGCCACATGTCACACAGACTGAATTCAGCTCAACAGAGGCTGGGTGGTGAGCGCGAGAGGCAGTCAGCCCTGCACCGTGCCTGCCATGCATCACACGGCACTCTTTCTGCTGGAGCCCACATGAATGTTGCTCAGTGCCGACTCTCCCATAGCCTGAGTGTTACATCGCGGTATCTGCAGGCAGACAAGATGCCAGCAGGTGCCGTGGAGGCAACAGACGCTGGCAAGAGAGGCTGCAGAAGGATTCCCGTCATCCTCCGGCATACGCAGGCACACCTGGTGCCTTTGGAGATGCTCTGTTGCCATTCGAGCAGGGTTTCCAAGTTCCAGAAATGCGAGTTGTAGGCACTTCAGAGCAAAGAAACCTCACCCACACATATCAGAAAAATAAACCCGTCCAGGGGAAGTTTTTCACTTAGAAGCTGGTGAGCTGCTGGCACAGGCTGCCCAGAGACGCTGCGCATACCCCGTCCTGAGGGGTGTTCAGGTCCAGGCTGGATGGCACCCTGGGCAAACTGACCGGGAGCCTGATCTCGCTGTTGGCCACAGCAGGGGGTTGGAACTGGGTGATCTGTGAGGCCCCGTGTGCTGAAAGGCAGTCACGTGGTCTCCCCAGAGCCTTCTGTTCTCCAGGCTCAACGAGCCCAAACCTCTCAGTCTCTCTCCAAAGGAGACGTTCCTGATGCTGGCCTTTCAAGTCATGTTGCTGATGTCCAAGTTACGTGCCCATCATGTGCTGATGCTGTTGTACCACTCAATGGGCTCAACAGGGAGAACAAAGACACCAACATCTTTGAGATAGGCTTATTTTACTGCCTATGACAAAATAGTAGAAACAATAATACTGGCAGCATCTGTAGCCAAAGGAGAAGCTAGCAGTAAAGGCAGTAAGCAAGGCAGTGGGTCTGCTCCTTGCCACGTGAGCGCAGCGATGAAGGAAGGTACGTCACCAATTGCCCCAGTATTTAACCATCACCCAGAGCTGCAGTCACTGGGGAGGCCGTTTGCAATGAGGATCTGGAGAACCTCTCCCAGCCACGGGGAAGTTGCATCCATCAGCAATGCATCCATCCCACGGGTGAGGCATCCAGAGCTGCTGCAAGCAGCTCCAGCCTTTCTAGCACGGAATAAACCAATTGATGGCACAGTCCAGGGGAACAGCCGGTGCCCTCTTTCTCCTCTTGGTTTTCTTCCCGAAGCCTGCCCAGGGCTCAAGGAGAAACAAAAGGAGTCGTGCTGTCAATCCTGCTGCAGCACGGGCCTTTGTGGCAAGGCTGTCTGCCCAGCACCCCCGCAATGGGCTTCATCGGGTAACAAACACGGCAGAAAGCTGCCCTCGGCTCCTCGGGGGGGGGGGGGGCCGCCGTCGTCATGGAAACGCGGCGCGACAGCACGCAGGTTCCAGCAGCCCGGCTGATGTCACTGGCGCTGGGACTTGCTCTGCCCGCCCCGGAGCCGCAGCCTGCGAGCTGTCCCGGCCTCGCACGCTAACCAGCCGACGCCTGCCGTGCTGGATGCGGTCCCTCTGGGCAGAGGCTCACCAGCTCGGAGCCTCGCTCGGCTGCGCCGTGGCTTGCCGGCCTGGGCTGTGCCGGCTGGGCCCCTCCGACTCCACTTCGGTCTGCCGCAGCGCACGTGGGCGCCCCGCCTTTGGAAGCCAAAAAGTAAAGAACTCAATCCAGAAAACAAAGACCAAACTGCTGAACCCATTCTGAAGATCAGGGCACACAGAACACCAAAAAAGAACACAGCTCCATGCAGAGAGCCCTCACAGGGGGCAGCCAGCCCTAAATGAGGTCAGGGAGGGCTGGAACCAGGCTCCACCCCTTTGCCAGACAAGTGAATTGCTCCTACCTGTTCTCCACAGCAGAACAAGGTCTAATGGAGATATAAGAGCAGTTGGCCCAGGGGGGTTCTGCCAGGCCTCAACAGGCATGTTGGCTGGGGGAGGGGCGGGGGGGGAGGAGCCCTGCTAGGCCTGATCTTCTTTGCCGTCTGCCTGAGACGTTCAGTGATCCACCACCTGATGTGGCAGCCTGGATGGTCTGCCTTGGGGCTGTGTGGACCGGCTGCACCCAGCCCTTGTGGGAGATCCCGAATCTTCGGTCAAGCTGGCTGACTGGCTGGGGAACTCTTACAAAGCCTGTTAGGCCAGGCTGAAAGCCGGCTGGCTGTTCAGGGGAGCACTGCCAGGCGAAAGGTGGCCAGCCAGCTGGCCCATGAAGCTCTACGTTTCCAGACCCCTCCCAGCCAGCCAAAGGGGTTCTGCCATGCCAAAAGCTGGCAGACTGGTCAAAAGGCACTGGCAGGCCGAAAGCCGGCAGGCCGGCTAGCCTGGGTGGTCCAGCTGGGCCAGAAGGATTTCAGTTCTGCAGGTATCTCCCCTTTCAAAGAGCTGATTCCCCTCCTGTTTGTAGGCTCCCTTTAGGTCTTGAAAGGCTGCAATCCTTGCTAGGATAAATCCTAGCTTTATTACAATCCTTGCTTTATTACAAGGTTGCAGCTCTTCACAGTATACTTCATGCTGCTACTATGTGATGCCAAAGCTGACATCTGCTGTTTTGTCTCAGTAGACATCAGTGAAGGTCAGTGGTGTCATTTTTTCTACATGAAGGAGCTCAGTTCCACACCTTTGCTCCACACACACTTCCATGCCAGGTGCCAGTTTGTCAGATTGCCCCACTGCTGCCATGGAATGCAGCACTGGTGGGAAGGCTCAGGCTCCCTGACACGCAGGCTCCATGTAGAATAACTGCAATTTAGCATTCAATAGAGGCGTTTGCATTTTTTTCTTCTAAACTGTATTGTGACTAAAAACTAGTCCCACGTCCAAACTGGTTTTCAGGGTATCACATTTCCTTTGAAATGCTGTTTGAAATGAAATTTCCTTCCTCTTGCTCTTAGAGAAATTGAAGGAAATTTTAGAAGGAAACTTTAGAAGGAAAACAGAGAACAGAGGTCTGCTGCCGAGCTCCCTGGAAATGCTGGTTCTCTCTCCCATCCTCTCCAGGCATTTGGCTGGCCATCTCTAAGAGGGCACGGGTGTTCCAGAGCTGGCTTCTGCCTGAAAAACATCCAGCCAAACTAACGTGGAACCCAAGGCCAAGCACCAGACCTGGGCTGAGTAAGGGCAGCAAAACCCACCCGGTGGTCTTCATGGAGCTCGAAGGCCAGCCTGCCCTCGGTGCCCAAGGGGAGCAAGCGAGCCTGCAGCCACTGAGCTCCAGATCAGCCAAATGCCTGCAGTTTAGGGCTAAGGAGTTCAGGCCAGCACAGGGAGAACCTCAGAAGATCACAGACTCAGCATCTGACAGTGAGACCAGCCTGCCCGAGGGGGCGCCAGCAACACCTCTGTTGTGGTGCTGCCGGCACACGAGGGCTCCAGGTCTGGGGAGTGCCAGGCACCAAGGGGCAGAGCCGGGCTGTCAGGCAGCAGGCTGCTGTGCTGACATCACAATGGGCAGCAGGCAGCACTGGCCATGCTGTCACCGGGTCACCATGGCGACGTTTGTGACACGGGCACCTGGGAGGGGTATAAAGGCAGAGCGTGGTGGTGGGTCCCGCATCCTGAAGGAGCATCTGGCAGAGAGCAGATGTACCTGAAGGATGAGCTCCAGCATGGCTGTTGCCAATGTGGAGCATCCTGCTTGTGCCAAGCAGGCCGAGATAAAATTCTGGGAGGATGGCCCCGCCACACCGCGGGGCTACAGAATGCCAGAGGTCACCGCCAAAGGTATGTGGGTCCACAGCCAGCAGGGGAGCAGAGCTGCCAGTGAGTCCTGGCGCTGAGCGGGCAAGAACCAGCACGGGGACCACCTCAGGGCTGCCTCCGTGTGGGGCTGGGGATGGCGACGACATTTTCCATCTGCTGCCTCCCTCCTGCTCTGAGCCAGTAGGAGAAGCGGCAGAAGCAGAGTGTGACCTGCTTTTCCTTTGCCCTGCAGAGCGAGTTGCTGTCTGGGATGCGGTGGCTGACTACGTCCAAGAGCAGCTCCTGCTGCGCAAGGTGGGTCGGCACCTTCTTCCTGCTTGTCTGCTTGGAGGGGTGGGAGTCCCTTGCCTTGGGCCACAGAACGCAATGACTCTCCCCCTCCGCAGAAAGCAGGGTATTCACCCCCCCAAAATGCCTGTCGGGTACCAGTGGGCCTCCCACATGCATGGTATGACTACAGCATGTATGCTGGGGCTGATCACGAACTCTGGAAGCCTCTGGATTGAGGCTGCTGCTGCCCTGACTACTGGGTTGTGTTTTTGGAGGGCAAAGGGAGGGAGAGGACCGTGCAGATCCTTCCCATTGCCCTGCCTGAGCTTCCGAGCAGTGGGAGAGGGCACAGCAGGACCCAAAGCACCGTCCGTGGACAGGGCAACCTTCAGCTCTTCCTCCAGCCTTAACACTTCAGCCCTTCCCTTCTCTTCCACGTGCAGGGAGTTCAAATTCCCACCTTCGGTTCCTTCAGCATTGCCTCCAAGCAGATCGAGGCCGAGAATGGGACCATGATTATTCAGTGGCCTGCATTTCACCCAGCCAGGAACCTTGCAGGCATCCGTAACGTCACGGATTACAAGGATTACCTGCCAGGTAGGAGGAGGCTTAAACCCTTTCTTGCTGCACAGACGGGAAAAAGGGAGCCATCGCCTCCATTCTCAAAAGCAAACCTCACCCTCCCTCCATGGAGCCCGTCCCAGTACGAGGCTGTCCTGGGTGGTGACTGCAATAAGCAGCACTTGGGAAGCACCCACGGAGTGGCTGCTGCATGACAACCTCTGCCGTGTGATTTTCCAGGCCACAAGGAGCTGGAGGCCCTCAGATTCTCTGAGATGGCCACAGCTGCATCTGTGAGCCGGCAGACTGGGAAGGCCTGCATATTTGGCACAACGTCTCTCGTCTCCCACTGCCTGAGGAAGCGGGAAGGAGAACCTAGAAAAAGTTCTTTTCAAGGTGAGCTTTGGTTTCTCCATGTCCTGGGCAGCCTCATGAGCCCAGAGCTGCTCGCACACAGCCCATCAGGACCTGGCCAGCTGTTTGGGCCGTGCAAGTGCTGTGCTGCTCTCCCTGCCTTGGGCTCCTCGTGTCCCCAGTGCCTCAGCCGTGACAAGGATGTCCCACATCCTCCCTGTTCTTCCCCTGCAGGTCCCCTGGCTGCTGGACATAGTGGTGTCCCAGGTGGAGGCTGTAGCCTCCCTGACTTCCTCAGGCCGAGTCATCGTCTTTCCCAGGTGAGTATGTTTGTGGCTGCGGCCCCTGCTTCCCCACTTGCGTATGGCATCCTTCCACCCCCCCATATTCCTCCTCTCTCATGCCATTTTATACAATTTCTTACTTTCAGGTGGAGCTTGAGCCTCCCAAGTCAAATATACCTTTGTCCTGCAAAGTTTATTTGAAAACATGTAAGGTGGAAAGCCTTGGCTCAGGGTGGGCCAAGAAAGCAGGATAGCTTATCTGTTCCAATAGTATCATCAAGGCCCCATCCTCACAGGGCGGTCATGGAATTTGGCCACAGGACTCCACCCTGCACCACACTCCATGCTTTCTTAGAGTCAGCGTGCCGGGCTCCTCTGGTGCTTGCCAACAACTCAGGTCGCAGGTCAATTGCTCAGGGAACTGAGGGAAGGCTTGACCTTCTCTCCAGAGGCGGACATTTCAGCAAGTCACCTCCAGGAAATGCTTCCTGGATTGCAGACATATCTGTGAGGTAGATCTGATGGGAGAGATGAAGGAATTTAGGTGACATTTTCATCCCTCCGTGGCCTGGGTGACCCCGTTTCCCAAGACAGTCCTTGGTATCAGGGCGCAGTCGATACTGGGGAATTATGGCCTCTAGGCGATGTGAGAATCTGCCTGCGAGCAGGTGATCCCAGCCAGCAGAAAGGGCAGCAGGAGCCCTGGGTCATACCGTGTCTTCTCCTTTTGTACAGGTTTAAATGGGAGTTTGCACCCAAACTACCACCTGGGAAACCCTGCAGGGCCTCCAAAAGGCTTTTGCCACGTCTTGGCCAGGGCAAGAGAGGTAAAGCAGCTGCCAGTCCCTCTCCATGCCACACACAACCAACACGTGATGGGAAAATCCCCAGCCCACCATCACCCAAAGGCCCTGACTTGTGAAACCATTTGCACCAGCTCAGCTCTGCCTCTCCTCCTGACTGCACGTTGTCCTCATCAAATCTAAGATGCTGGGTGAAATTCCCACAAGTGCTCCCATCCCAGGGCATGGCAAGAGCACTGGGGGGTCATCAGCCCTGTCCTTTCCCTAGGAAATGAGCCCCCAAAAGGAACTGTCACCTCCCAGGCACCACCCAGCTCCTCTTTCCCAAAGCAAAGCCATTAATGCAGTCCCAAAACACAGCTACACCCCAGAGAGGAGGAGCTGGGCATGAGGCACAGAGGGCCCGCGGTCTCTGCATCTGTGAGGGGAGCAGAGGCAGCCCTCTCGGGTGCTTTGGGACAGGCCTGAGCACCCCTGTGTGTCACTGGGCCAGCAGGTCTACAGTCAGTCTCCTCTGACAAGATCTCTCCTTCTCAATTCCAGAAGAATTTCCTGCACTGCCACCCCTCACCAGCTGGATCCACCTCACCATTCCAGTGGATACAACGCAGTCTGAGGAGGGAATAAGTGAGGACAAGAGGAAGGCAAGGTGAGACTGCAGGCTCAGGGTTGGGATCTGCATAGGGTGTTTTCCCAACCAGACAAGAGCCCATTACACATAAACACAGCGCATGAGGGATGGAATGGTGCATCTGGGAGCCCCCAGTTTGCAGGGCTGGCCGCCCTCCAGCCCTCAGGGAAGCACTGGCACAACCAGAGAGGTGTGTGTGGAGAAGGCTGCTGTCACAGAGTTGACCAGATCAATCTATGTCCGTGACAGGGGCGACAGCCCTCCCTCCCCACCCCAGTCCCACAAAAATGGGAAGGAAGGAAGGGAGGAAAAGAGCAGCAGCAAAAATCTATGGAGGAAAACTTATTTTACTATAATATCGGAATACAAGATAACACAATATATACAATTTAATTGAAATTGAGATTAATAAATCAGACAAGATGAGAGAGAGAGTTCCCGGGACTGAGTCAAACCTGAAAAGCTTGGAACGGCTAGGAAAGCACCTCCAGCACCCACTGCAAGGCAGCAAGAGAGCGGCCCCCCCACCCGGAAGGGCCAGATCCCGTGGCTTCTGTAATGTACAGGGATAGGTACCTGGGACTGGGGCATTAACACTTTAATGCCCCGTACACTACATGATGTTTTGATGTGGAATACTGAAACCCAAAAAAAACAAAACAAAAAAAAAACAAACTAAAAAACAAACCATAGAACCATGATAGCTGTGTTGCAACTAAGGGTCCTGGCTTGGGGTTGCAAGATATGGCCCAAAAGACATCGCACACTCACGCAGACCTCTCCCACACTATTCTTTCAGTCAGCTGCCAGCAATCTCAGGGGAGGTAAATCCGTAAGTTTATTCATCCATCATCTGAAGAGCCCCATCCATTCAGTCATTCATCATCTCAAGAGCCCCATCCATCCATCCATCCATCCATCCATCCATCCATCCATCATCTGAAGAGCACCATCCATCCATCCATCCATCCATCCATACAAAAAATGAAAAGCTCCATCATCCATCCACCCATCATCTTAAGAGCTCCATCCATCCATTCAACCAACATCTGAAGAGCACCATCCATCCATCCATACAAAAAATGAAAAGCCCCATCATCCATCCACCCATCATCTTAAGAGCTCCATCCATCCATCCAACATCTCAAGAGCTTCGTCCATCCATCCGTCCATCCATCCACCCATCCATCCATCCATCCATTCATCACTTGAAGTGCTCCATCCATCCATCCATCCATCCATCCATCCATCCATCCATCCATCCATCCAACCAACATCTGAAGACTTCCATTCATATATCCATCATCTGAAGAGCTC
>NW_024884166.1:66265-66853 GCF_019232065.1 Centrocercus urophasianus
ATCCATCCATCCATCCATCCATCCATCCATCACCTGATGATCTCCATTCATCCATCCATCCATCCATCCATCCATCCATCCATCCATCCATCCATCCATCCATCCCATGAGCTCCATCCATCCTTCCCACCATCCATCCAACTGAAGAGCTCCGTCCATCCATGCATCATCACAAGAGCTCCATCGATCTATCCATCCATCATCTGAAGAGCTGTATGCATTCATCCATAATCTCAAGTGCGCTACCCTTTCACCCATCCATCATTTTAAGAGCTCCAGCCAGCCAGCCAGCCAGCCAGCCAGACAGCCATAATCTCAGGAACTGATATCATCCATCCATCATCATTTGGGCTCCATCCATCCATCCATGCACCATCTGAAGAGTTCCATTCATCCATCCATCATCGGAAGAGCTCCATCCATCCACTCATTCAACATCTGAAGAGCTCCGTCCATCCATCCAACATCTGATGAGCTCCATCCATCCATCCATCCATCATCATTTGGGCTACATCCATCTACCATGCAACATCTGAAGAGTTCCATTCATCCATCCATCACCTGAAGAGCTCCATCCTTCCATCCATC
>NW_024884166.1:66953-67723 GCF_019232065.1 Centrocercus urophasianus
GTCCATCCATCCAACATCTGATGAGCTCCATCCATCCATCCATCCATTCATATATCCATCATCTGAAGAGCTCCATCATCCATCCACCCATCATCTGAATAGCACAATCCATCCATCATCTTAAGAGCTCCATCCATCCATCCAACATCTCAAGAGCTTCGTCCATCCATCCGTCCATCCATCCACCCATCCATCCATCCATCCATTCATCACTTGAAGTGCTCCATCCATCCATCCATCCATCCATCCATCCATCCATCCATGCATCCATCCAACATCTGAAGACTTCCATTCATATATCCATCATCTGAAGAGCTCCATCCATGCATCCACCCATGATTTGAATAGCTCAATCCCTCCAACATGGATGGGTGGATGGATGGATGGATGGATGGATGGAGCTGTTGAGATGTTGGACAGATTGATGGAGCTCTTGAGATTATAGTTGCATGTTGGAGCTGGACATCTCAAGAGCTGCATCATCCATCTATCCATCACCTGAATAGCTCAATCCATCCATTATCTTAAGAGCTCCGTCCATCCATCCATCCATCCATCCATCCATCTGAAAAGCTCCATCCGTCCATCATCTGAAGGGCTCCATCCATCCATCCATGCAACATCTGAAGAGTTCCATTCATCCATCCATCATCTGAAGAGCTCCATCCATCCACTCATTCAACATCTGAAGAGCTCCGTCCATCCATCCAACATCTGATGAGCTCCATCCATCCATCCATCCATCATCATTTGGGCTACATCCATCTACC
>NW_024884167.1:0-15697 GCF_019232065.1 Centrocercus urophasianus
GGCTCAATGACGATGGTGGAGTTCTGGCACTGCCTGACACAGGGCTCGTTGCAGCTGCTGGCCAGAGGGGTGGGGCCGCAGGGCTGGCATGGCACGCACTGGGAGTAGCAGGACATGTCTTGGGACTGGAGGTGCACCTGGGAGAGTGGGATAGAATGTAGAAGGAAACGAGAAGATGTGAGGGACAGCCTAGATAGCCTCTCACAAAGGAGCCAAGGGAACTGCTAAGGATGGAGAAGCAGCTTGGGACAGCAGGTCTCACTCCTTGATTAAGCCGGGGCTGAACCAAGAGCAGTGAGACCCAGGGAGACACTCACAGACTGTATAAATCTACAGCCATGTGAGCTGTTCCAAGCACTCTCTGAGCTGACATTATCTCATCCATCATCTCCCATAGCATGGAGCTCCACTATCTGACAACATTTCTCTTGAGGCAAGAGGAGGAGAGAGGGCTTCAGACTTACCTGGTTCCCAACAAGGAGAAGGCAAGAGAAATGGATCTCAGAGTTGGGAACTGGGCTGCCTTTTATACTGGTTCTTCATCGCTGCAGGTCCACAGGCACAGTTGATACAGGCCATAATTTTCTGACTAGCTATCCTTCAATGCAAGCTAACCCTTCTCATTAGGATGAGAAGGATTCCTTAAGTGCTGTGATTAAAGGCTCAAAGATTCATAGGGCAGAATTGCAGTGGTAAGGCTGATGACTCAGCTGCAGTGGTGATCAAGTCTAGAGGAGGCAAGTGAAGTCAGCCTGGTTCAGTGCAGAGGGGCAGTCATGGTTTTATGATTTCTGTTTTCGGTGTTCCGTATCATATCATCGTGTTGTGCACTGGGAGTTAAAGAGTTAATTCTGGAGCATCATGAATTGTTGATGGTTCCATTACCTGTCTCAGAAGAGAAAAATAAAATATGGCTCCCAGAAGACTTGACTGTTCCATTTCCATTTTTCTCATCAGAAGATAAATCTACCTGGGTATCACAGGACCATTTCTTTGTTGCTGCATCAAAGAGGGGTGCAAAAAATCAAAAGTAGGTCAGACCAGATTCTTTGTAGGTCTAACTAAAAGAAATCTTTGAGGAAAATGGATTATTAACAGAACTGATGTTAAAAGTCAGTAGAAGAGAGTAATGGTAGACACTGGACTTTCCAGTGTCCACTGGACTCTGACATTGCCAGAGAAGCCAGGGCAGACACTTCCTCTCAACTGCAACCATCCAAGCCATTCCTTTTCCACTGAGTTCAACATCTATCAAATCCACATCTCTCCATTTCTCCAGAAACTGAAAGTGCCCCTTCACGTCCTCACCTTATCCCCTGACAACAAAGATTGCCTTTCTTCCTTGGCTAAATGAGACTACCACAAAAAAAGTATCATATGCAGGCAAAGGTTGGGATGAAGACAACCATAACGACTTTGAAGAGACCAATGATCTCACTTTGAGATTACCTTATCAGTGCAGACAGTTACCAGGAGCTGACAGAATCTTGTGCCCATCATCTGTTGCAGAAATTCCACCGAGAAGCTACCTGACTGCCTCACAGAGGGAGAGCAGCCAGCAGAATCCCAAGAAGGCTTTTGGGGTCTTCAGGTTTACAACCGTAGAAGAAAGGGAAGAGAGTGTAGAAGACAGGGAAATTAGGCTTTATTCATGTTTCCAGTGAGCCCTAGATGCTCTGTTTTTAGAAGGAGCACTGGACACTCAGCCTTTCTGACATCCATAGCCAGGATCTCAGTCCTCCATTCAGCACACCTTCGGGGTTCAGAGGGGACGTGGCCTGGTCCCTCGTCAGTGGCTTTAGCACAGCCATCCATGGAGCATCTGGCAATGCAGGAGAGTTCACTGTACCCAGTGGCTGTCTCCATCACTGCTGAGGATACTGCCAAAGGCAACAGAGGTGGAGGATCTCACAGCAGTGCTCTGCAGGAAGGAGCTGTGGAAGGGGGGAGATAGGACCACTATCACAGGTGGGGGTACAGGTATGACAGTGGAGTTGTAGCACTGTGTCACTGCAGCTTTTGACCAAGGGGGTCAGGCCAGAAGGCAGGAATGGCTGGCACTGGGCATGGCAGGCAGTGGCTACAGCAGGACGTGGGTCAGTGCTGAAGTTGTACCTGGGAGAGACTGAGGAGAAAGCAGAGCACAGGGACATAGGAGGAGCAGTCCATGAAACTCCCAGGAGCACACCAAGGAGCCATTTTAGCTGGCTGGTACAGTCACAGAATCACTGGATTGTAGGGGTTGGAATGGACACCTGGACATCATCCAGTCCAACTGCCATGCTAAAGCACGTTCCCTCGATCAGGCAGAACTGGAAAGTATCCAGGTGGGTTTTCATTATCTGCTGAGAAGGAGTTTCCAAAATCTCTCTGGGCACCTGGTTCCAGTGCTCTGCTTTTTCACACTCAAAGTAAAGAAGGTCTTTTCCATGTTCAGATAGAGATTCCTGTGCACGAGTTGGTGCCTTTTCCCACACTGGGCACCACTGAAAAGATCTTGGTTCCATCCTCTTGACACCTTCCCTTTCGGTATTTATAAGCACTGATATGGTCCCCTCTTCGACTTTTGCACGCTAAACAATCCCTGGACTCCCAGAAATTCATCTGAAGAAAGATGCTTATGGACCTATAAAAATGAAAACAGAGGTAAAAAATTGCCTTCATTTTATCCAGGAGTGATGTGAAAAGCCTGGCCAGATGCAACAAGGCTGCTGTCTCTCCCAGTGGAAAATTCATCTCAGCCAAGCCCCACACAGGCATGATCAGAAAAGGGCGTGGGAGAAGGGCTTCAGACTCACGTGGATACCAGGAAGAAAGAGGTGAGAGATGTTGATTAGAGGATGAAGGAATCGAGCTGCCTTTAATGGAGACCCTGCACTGCCCCAGGTGCAAGCATAGCCTTCATGGAAGTGGCAATTTTCAGTGGAATTACTGATGAATGGAAAACAGTCCATGACATGAGCTGTGTGGCTGCTTCCCTTCATGCTGCTTGTTCATTCCCTGGCTTATGCCACAACCATTCCGTCATGCAGGCTTCTTCTGAGTGCTGGGATTGAGAGGCCCCAGGACTTCTGGGCCAGGAATGAGTGAGTGATGGCAGAGAACTCAGCTCACGTGCTGAGATGGATCCATCTCAGGCAAGTGATGCTGGCCTGAGGCTTCCCTGCATGTAGGTCTGCCATGTCTTCCTCTTTTTCTCTGTCCCAACCCATTCCAGTGGTCTCATGTGTTCATATTCCAAGGAGGTGGCCTGGATGTCTGGTTTCAATTCTCTTCCTCATCCCACTGTACTGTGGTGAAATCGCATGACCTCCTTGGGCTCCTCTCACTGGGCCATCCCTGAACATCTGCAAACTGTGATGTCAGCTCATCTGGAGCCTTGTCCTGCTCGGAGCACTGCAGCCTTGCCCTTCCAGAAAGGTCCCCAGTGTCTCCTCAGTCAGCTCCATATGGCCTCTGCTCCTGCCTCTCCAGCTGTGCATGAGCATGGGCGCCGAGTGCACACATGTACCCGAGTTGCGTGTGAGATACTGTGTGTGTGTGTGAGATGTGTGAGTTGTGTTTCCATGCGAGGCTCTGCTTTTGTGAGTGCATTGCTGTATTATTTATTTTCTGTGGGCTGTTTGTCAGAAAATGCAGCAACAGGGAGAGAATGGTTAAGATAGATACATAGTGAGACCAGTGGGAGGGATGTGATGACACTGCGTCTGAGGCAATGGCTTTGACAAAACTGCAATGACCCAGAAAATGTAGAGGCATGGCAGAGTCAGTGATCAAAATGATTCTTCTGAGCTTACATTGACCATCCCAGGTGGCATGTGGTCCTGTTTGTCATTACCTTTCCCATGCCTCTCGTAATCTTGACGGGAATGGCCTCTCCTTTGTCAGTGTATGAATTGAAAGGCACCTGAGTATAACATTCTATATCTTCCTTAGTAAGTTCATCTTCATGGAGATCTGGTATATCACTGTTCTGCAAACTGGAGAATTAGTGTGTCATGAGGAGAAGTATTACTGTTTCTAGGTGAAAGACAGTGTCGTAGAATCATAGATTCATAGAATCATAGAATGACCTGGGTTGAAAAGGACCACAATAATCATCAAAGTTCAACCCCCCTGCTGTGTGCAGGTTGCCAACCAGCAGCCCAGGCTGCCCAGAGCCACATCCAGCCTGGCCTTGAATGCCTGCAGGGATGGAGCATCCACAGCCTCCTTGGCAACCTGTTCCAGTGCATCATCACCCTCTGTGTGAAAAACTTCCTCCTAGTATCTAACCTAAAGCTCCCCTCTCTCCCCTTTGTCCTACCTCTCTCATAAACAAGCATCCCCCTCCTGTTTATATACTCCCTACAAGTACTGGAAGGCCATAATGAGGTCTCCCTGGAGCCTTCTCTTCTCCAAGCTAAACAAGCCCTATTCCCTCAAGCTTTCCTCATAGCAGAGGTGCTCCAGCCCCCTGGTCATCTTAGTGACCCTCCTCTGGACCCACTCTAAGAGCTCCACGTCCTTCCTGTACTGGAGCCTCGAGGCCTGGACACAGAACTGCAGGTGAGGCCTCACAAGAGATGAGTAGAGGGGGACGATCACCTATCACCTCCTTTTCCCTGCTGGCCACCCAGTCATCTGTGAATCTCTGAATGTCTGGTCTTCTCAGTTTTGCTCTTCAATTTATGTATACAGTATATTGCATAATGCTAGGAATATCATTGTCCATTTCTCCTGTGCTGCTGGGTCTGTTCAGAGCCTGGGCGTTGGGACAGGAACTCGATTGCGCTGATCCTCATTTTCCAAAATGCTCTGTTTTTCATTATAGCTTCTAACATTGGCATCATCTTCAGAGTTCTCCCTGCCCCCTCTACTTTCACTCACCAGAAAGCATTCTCCACTTGTGCTTTCATCACATCATAGCCCATGTTTTTTAGGAGATTTCTTGAAATAACAGTGTGTTGGAATTGAGACTGTGGTTAAGAATAAAAGAATAGACAACTGTGGTTAAGAATTCTTTTAAGCTTGTGTGGAGAAAGGTGAGGCACAGACTTCTGTCTGTTTGTCTGTTCTACCTCAGGCTATGCTGTGGTTCCCCAATTCCATGCATTTCACAGACAATGAGATGATCTGTGGACACACCATTTATTTTAACAAAAAAGGATGCAGGAGTGGCCTGGCTGAAGGTGTGACTGCAGATTTCTGGGTGGAAAATAGCAGGAAATCCAAGGAACTTGTGGATTCTTTCATCCAGGGAACAACTGGGCCAAGCAAGACACTGTGCTGAAGAGTGCCATGACTGGGACACCCTCACATGCAACACTGTCCAAATCCAGCCCTGCCATCATCCCCCAAATGCATCCTCACCTGACACCTCCCAGCAGCAGCCCTTCTGCACTGTTGAGGCTTGGCTGAAGTGCAGGAGATCTGACTGCAGGTGCACAAAGCCTGGGGAATGCAGGGGAATTTCAGTATCAGTTTACATCTCCCCACAGGGAGAAACACACACTTGCCATGCTTTGAAAATCTTTCCCTCAAAAAACATGCCTAGACCAAACGCTTTGGCAGTTGCCAGATTCAACTGTTCCTTTGCATACATTACATCTTCTTGTTTCTCTTCTCCAGATACAACCACTGCTATGTCCAGTTAGCTTTTGCCACTGCTCTTGAAATAAAATCACTCCAAGAGTAGACACTGAGGGTGGGGAGCAGCAGGAGCAGACAAGAATCATTCCTATGGCAACGTTGGCACAGGACCTTAATGTATATGCCAAGAATTGTAGAGAGGCAAAAAGGTCACTTGAGGCTGGTTTTGAAGGGCACTAATAGAGATCTCTGAGGGGAAAAGACAACTATAATATTTTCTGAGGAAATCCAATCGAATGCAAAACATTTCTGATACAGACAGCACATTTATTTCCTGTGCTGTTCAGTTTCATTTCCAGCTTTATGCTATGTTCAGTCCTTGCTGAAGGCATCCTATGAGTGGCTAGAACAGAGACTCAAGCACTTCTGGGCAATACAAATCCATTTGGACAAAAGATTCACCTCCTGCCCTGGAAGAATCCAGCAAAGGCAAACCATGTCATGCTGAGTCACTTCTGAGGGACTCCTTGGGGCCCTTCTGGCAAGAAGTGGCTCAGCTCCTGGGTGTGACCTTATCCCAGCTCACACTGCTCTCTGGAAAATTCTGCTGAAATCCTTTGCCTCCTCCTGTTTTGCTCCGGGGATGAGAGTATGGGAGCAGAAGTTGTTCAGGATACTTTCCAGATCCCCAAAGAAAGGAACATCAATAAAGTGTGAAATTAAGTTGGATTTAGTAAGAAAAAAATGGGATGAGGTCTACATACAGCAAATACATAGCAACTCCCTTCTAGTGGTGGGAACCCCATCTTACTTCAGCATCAAACAGAACCAGGGGATTTAGCCAAGTCAGAACCTTTCCATAGACAGCTCCATCTTCCTGTCATATAATGGAACTCTATTTAAAACATTATGCCCTCCGGCACACAGAGCTCAGCTGGGCATGGTGCACTCCAGCTGATTCCATTACTGCAGTTACTCAGGGATAAGGGGAAGGCTTCTCATTTGCTAAAAGCAAGGCTCAACAGAGCAGGCTTGTCTATCCAAGGATGCAGGAAACAACGTGTCAGCTGTTTTCCATTCACAGCAATCACAGCCATCTTCATAAGCAGAAGGACGAGGATCCAGGGAACAACATGACAACTCTATTCCCTGCATTCCTTCCTACCGTGTGTCAGAGGAAATGTCTGCAGATGCCACTGTTAAATACATGGAGTACAACACAGTGAATAGCAGCAGACATTCTGGTTATGCACAGGGTAAAGCATACCTGAGCAACCTCAGTGCATCCTGTACATGGGTACAGAGGCAGAGAAAAAATTGAGGACAGTTAATGTCAGGATCTTATGGAACAGGATGAGAGAAAATCAGAAGCATATAGAGGCAGACGCCAAAGGAGTGCATGGAAATGATGGAAAGAAATAAATCTCACCGTTCACACCAGCTGATGAGGTATCAAGAAGCCACCAGGCTGGTTTCAGGAGGACAAGCCTGGTTTTTGCCAGGGATGCAGCTGTGAATCAGGACATGGATGGGGATTGGTGTGAGACAGACTTATACTATCTCATGTTAGGATACAAAGGGAAAGGGGTGAACATATGAGAGTGGCAAGCAGCAGGGCCCCTCAGATCTGGTTGAGCCATGTGATTGATCCCCACAGACTGTCCTGTCCCCCTCATGAATCTTCTCTTAACCTTGCACCATCTCACTCTGTCCTGTGCACGCTGGATGGAGAAATTACCAGTTACTGGGGGGAACAGCAAGAGTGGTTTTGGAGTCAAATGGTGGAGTCAGACCGAAGATGTCCTTGCCGTGTGCTGCGTGCTGTTACAAGTTGAGGAGTCCATGACTGTCTAATGGAACAGGGGTCGTCCTTGAACACCAACCCTGTGTGGCAGAGTCAGGTTTTATGCCCATAACCACCCAGGCATACTGCCGAGGGCGAGAGTGATGTTAGCATGTACAGCTGGAGTCGATTCACTGCACACAGACCGTCTGAGAGCTGATGGGGGGGGGGGGATGGATTGGCTGAATCCTCCCCAAAACAGGTCTTACAGTGAGGATGCGTCAGAGATGCGGGCATGGCTTTGGATCGCCTTGAAGACTGGCTCCAGGCTCCCTCTCGGCTTTTCCCACATATTCAAAGCCTGAAACGCCAATTTCGCAGCCGCCCGTCCCGGCGCCGCTGCCGGCCTTTCTCGGGCTCCTCGAGCGGCGACAGCAGCACCACGGGCAGCAGCAGCTGCGGGACCCGGGGCTCGGGGAGCTCTCGGGGTGCCGCGCTCCCGGGCAGCAGCACACGACCCGTTCCCAATGCCGGATTTCGGATCTGCGGCAGCGCCGGGTACAGCCCATGGAAAGGGCTCAGAAGCGTCGCTCTCCACGTCAAGTCCTGCCTCCCTACGTTCCCTCCTGCCCATGTCGCTGGAGACGCTACAGGAGAGAAACTGCTTTCTCCTGTACTGAAAGAGCTTTCGCAGCCGTTCCTCACCTCTACAGCTAAAGCGCAGAGACCAAACCCCACCAGCCGCGCACAGGCGCCCAGCGCTCGCAGCCCGCAGCAAGCCCGAGTGCCGCCGGCGCAGGGCGCAGCCCCGGGGTGGAGCTGGCGGAGCTGGCGGCGGGGAGGAGGCGGTGCGGGCGGTGGAGCGGCGGGATGCGGCAGTGCCGGGCCGCGGGGCTGGCGGGGCTGGCCGCGGTACTCCTGGGTGCGCGGGGCTGCCGCCGGCGGGGCCGCACTGCGGGGCTGCGGGGGACCGGGGTCGCGAATGCCTCTGGACATTCGGCTTGTTTCCAAACCTGTGCACCTCTCTCTCCTCCTTCATGAAATTTCTGCGGAAGAAAATGGATTTTCTGAGTTTGCTGCTGCTTCTCTTCTCGGCAGTGGCTGTGAGCAGAGCTCAGGTGCAGCAGGAGCCGTCGGCAGAGACCAGCGAGGGCACCGGCATCAACATCACCTGCTCACACCCCAACATACAGGCCGATAACATCCAATGGTACCGTCAGCTCCCGGGCCGAGCCCCTACATTCCTCGTCAGCGCCGTTACAGGCTTCAAGGAGGTGCCGGACCCGGAGGGGCAGCTGTGGGTGTCGGCAGACCGCCGCTCCAGCATTCTGCGTCTCGCCCGGCCCCGGCTCGGGGACGCGGCGCTGTATTACTGCGCCGTGGGCGCACGGGAAGCGAAGCCGGGGCTGCGGCCGGGCACGAAGCGCTTGGGGCGGGGCGGGGGCACAGTGCCGTCCGGGCCCGCAGGGGGCGCTGCCGCTCCTCCCCCCCGGCGCCGCCGAGCTGGCAGTGCTGATATGGAACGCGTCCCTCGCACCGCTCGGCATCCTCCGGAGAAAGGCGTTCCAGCTTCACACCCTCATGAACACGGCATGTCGAGGTCACAGACACATCTAAGTGGTCCCACATTAGCTCTGTTTTCAGACTATGAAACTGTGTGAGGGGATTGAGTGCCTCTGGAGGTGGCTGTAGATTCAGCAGAGGCCTCTATAAGGTGTGTTGGCTGTGAGGGCTTTAATGGGCTTTCAAGTCCCTTCTCAGTTGAAATGGAATTATAAATAAAAGGGAGAGTGATAAACAAAGCAAGGAATGTCCCAATCTGTAAGCAAAAAGGAAGGCAAGGAGGGAGATCAGAAGTCTTCTGCTCCTAACTGATGGGCCATTAGGGAAACACAGCTGTCCAATTTGAAGTGAGCTTGAGCTTTGTAAGTGACAAGTGACAAGATGAAAAGAAAGATGAGCAATGCTCAGGAAGGGCCTGTGGTATCTGTGCCAAATTTTAAGAGAATGCTTATGGAAAGGGTCAAAAGTGTGGAAAAATTGGCAGTGAGAGAAGGAAGGGGATGCACTGCAGAGGAGGGAGGACGAAAAATTCCATGCTGTACGCCTGCTGGGAACAGCCCTGTGCCTAACCAACACAGCAAATCCTGTCATATTATTAAGTCCTGACTTATTTGTGTAACACTGAAACTGTGCTCTCTTTCTCATGTGGGAGCACCTCAAGGTCAAGGCCAGTAGATGCTGAGACTGCTGTGCAGGAGAGATCTGGGTGCCAGCAACCAAAACAACATCCACAGCACATCAGGATTAAACCAGTGACAGGGAGGAAAGAGTATTCAAGTCTGGGAGAGAGGTGGATAAGGAAACACAAAGGCTGGGAGAGGAGATTTGGCAGGCTGAGATCCCATGGCAATGTCTGAGGGATGAGAACGAGTGTGGGATGTGTGTGAGAGGAGTGGGTGACTGCACACATCTGTTGGCCAGCAAACAGCAGAAGCCAGAGCTACTCTTCATGGTTACATTGGACATTGGTGGACTTGGTTCTGATGCTCTTTGTCCTGTGGTCCCACCTGAACCAGCACTGCCTGACACAACAGCTGGCCTGAGGAGAGGAGGGCCATCCTGATATCATGTAGAAAAGATTCTCCATGCCATTGCCATGGTGGTGGCATCATACAGAATCTGTGTGAAAGAAAAGCCCTCACAAAACAGATCCCCGGGTTGTGCTGATTTGTGAAGTTGCAGGTGTGTTTGTGTAGGGATGGAGTACAGGGGCTATTTGAGCCCCAGGGCTCAGGGACTGTGAAAGGATCTTGGTGCCTGGGGAAAGGCACTCCAGTTTGAGTCCTTTGCTTGGGCTGGTGCATGAACTGCATGAAGTATGAAGATCTGGGGAAGTATAAAGGTCTTGCTAAGTGCAGAAACGTCACACTCTCACTGCCATGCCCCAGTGGAGTTGGAAATATCCGTGCTCACACATTGTCTTCAGTGGAGAAGTGTAGGATTGGGGCACTTTGAGAGTATTCCAGATCCTGAGCCTGAGGAGAGCAGTTCCATGCTTGGGAAGACATGACACCAAGAAGCTGTGAGTGTTTGGGCGTAAATCACTATGCCGAGATTTCCTGCACCCATGAGAGCATTGACTTCAGAGGGATTGGAGGCTCCAATGTGTGTCCTTCTGCAGCTGGTAGCAATGCTGACCTGTGGAAGCCCTTGACCACAGGCAATTTGGCAAAATTACGGCAGGGCCATTAGCTCTGCAGAAGGCTGCTAGGACCACACAGGGAAGCTGTATCTTCAGTGATGGGTGAGTGGAAGGCATGGTGTGAGAATCCTTCTTTGTTTTTTTTGGCTCCAAGCTTGCTTCCTGAGGTATTTCTTGTGATAAGACTGACTTGTAGAGAAGATGAGTGATGGGTGCTGTTGTGTGGCAATCAACATCACTGTGTGGACAATTTTAGCTGTTTGCCTTCGGAAGACAGGACAATGTAGCCTTTGATCCAGTAACTCCAGTTTGTTATGGGAGGCTGGGGGATGATGCCATTGTATCCTGTGAAGGCAAGATACAAGTCGGTGCCTCCCTGCTCCCTCTTACCTGCTGGCAAGGCCAGGAAGGTGGGAACAAAGGAGTTTCTGCTGAGATCCCAGAGCCAGAAGCTGCCACTCCAAGGAGAGCTGACTCAACCACTTTGGATTTGAGCTGTCACTCCAAAGACAGCTGACTCGACCGCTTTGAAACCATTGAAAGGGGGCCATCATTGCCATGGTTGTCATCGTTGTCAACAGAACAGCAATGCCTGATGACCCACCGCTACTGAAGATCAAAGACTGAACTACGAACCTCGCTGGATCCATGGTGGTGACTGTCTCCCTCTTGCTGCCTACATAGACTACGTGCTTCTTCTTTCCAATCTTTTCTATCGCCCTCCTTCCCTTTCCCATTACCCTAATTCATAATAATGTCCATCCTCCCCTTCCGAATTTCCCTAATTAAGATTTGTAATAAACTGGTAGGACCAGCATTTGAACCATTGTTTCTTAATCTCACACTGGGTGTACAGATATTGAAATAACCTCCTCTCCCTCCTATAAATTGCAGCGAGACACGTGGGAAAGTGGAATAGAGACAGAGGGCCAACCCCAAGAAAAACCATGCCTTCCCAGTTCTTGATGGCCTTTGAGAACACCTTCCTCTGAGTCTCATTCCCCAGCTCTGCTCCTCACAAAGCAAGATGAATAGATTTCCCCAGAGCGTGTGGGACTTCTGTCTTCACTGGGCATCCCCAGTGCACAGAGATCCCCTCTTGTGGGTGTCATTTGTGGAGGTCTCCATTCACTTGATGCACTCAGTGTTCAGGGAGACCTGTGTAAGGAGAAACACAGCAAGGCAGGGACTGATGGTCACTGGTGATGGAGGAGCATTTAGCAATGTCTTCCTCTCCTTCAAGAGAGTGTGCTTGAAAAAATGATGGTCTGCACTGTACACTGACCTCCAAAATCCAGAGGACTGATGGAATCTCCCTAGCTTGCTCCCATCAAAGACATCCCTTTCTTCCTTAGCATTCTCTGTTTATGGGGAAAAAAAGAAAAAAAAAAAAAAAAAAAAAAAGAAAAAAAGGAAAAAGAAAAGAAAAAAACAAACAAACAAACACTAACAGAGAAGGAAACGTTAAGGGATGCATAAAGTGTTTAATGAGTCTGAGGAGAGAAATGATGTCACCCCAAGCAGAGGCCATGTGTGCTGTGAGCAACAGGAGCAGATAAGAATCTGTTCCCCTTCATTCCCCTTTACATTGCCACAGAGCTATACTTCCTAGCCCAGAGTTTTTGCTCTGGGAGATGAGAAGCCAGTCAGGGTTCATTTTTGGGGGTACTAACAGATATCTCTGAATGGAAAAGACAAAAAAAACAAAAAACAAAAAACAAAAAACAAAAAACAAAAAACAAAAAAAAACAAAAAAAAAAACAGATAGGAAGAGTGAGCAACAAAGTATATCAGTAGACTCTCTCCATGTTAACAGAGTGGCCACATTGTTCACTATGAGCCTGTATTGCAGAGTAAAAACAGCAACACGTCTCCTTTTCTGTCCAGTGCCATGTTCAGCATTCCGGGGGTCCTTGTCTGGGTCAGCGTCCAGCACCTTTAGCAGGGGGGGCACCTTCTGCCACAGCTGCGGTTGGAAATGCAGGAGAGGTCAAAGCCCCCCGAGGTGATGGGCACGCCCTCAGAGCTGAGGATGCTGCCAACAGCAGCGGAGGTGGAGGAGCCCACGGCGGTGTTCTGCGGGAAGGAGCTGAGGATGGGTCCGGGCAGGGTCACCACCACGGGAGAGGGCTCAATGACGATGGTGGAGTTCTGGCACTGCCTGACACAGGGCTCATTGCAGCTGCTGGCCAGAGGGGTCGGGCCGCAGGGCCGGCATGGCACACACTGGTCACAGCAGGACATGCCTCAGGGATGGAGGTGCACCTGTTTGGGGAGAGCAGGGAGGAAGCAGAACATGGGGATGCGTGAGGAGCAGCCTAGCATCACACTATAAGAAATCAATGTACATGCAGTGCTGGGAACTGAAAACAGTTCAGGGATGTCGATGGGATTCTTGGTCTCATCCTGACAGAGCCCAATGAAAGCCACTGGAACGTATTCAGCTACTACCTAGACCCTAGCCCACAAGACGTCTCCTTACAGGCCCACCCTCTTCTCATGACAAACATTCTCCTCACCTCTCTCATGACAAGCAGAGTCAGGCACGGAACACAGCTGATAACAGCTGAGAGTTCCACTGAGCTCAAAACTCTGTTTGCAGAAGGAAGGATCTTCACACACTCACCTGGTTCCCAGAAAGAAGGAGGCAGGAGAAGTGGATGAGTTGCAAGGAGCTGGGCTGGCTTTTGTAGTGGACCCAAGCTGCCCCATTTCCAGAGGCATCCCTTGAAGCAGTGATTATTTTATGACAAGAAACTCTTGAATGCAAAACATCCCAGCTAATGTTATGGACTGTGTGTTATTTTTCCTCTACTGCTACTTGTCACATCCTGATTTATGTCACTCCCATTGCTCATGGAAGGCATCTGTTGAGTGGCAGGAAGAAAAACCCAAGCATTTCCAGGCAGCGCACATCAGTGTGGGCAGAACACTCGGTTCACATGTTGGAAGAATCGAGCAGAGGCAAACGATATCAACGTGATTAGTCAGGCATTGGTGTGAAAAGACAACCAGGGCCTGTGTGCTGAATTTTTTCAGTTGCCTGGGTACAGAGGTTTTGCATGATTCCACACGTATGTGCATGAGCAGCTGTTTGTGTGACACGTGTGTTCCATGCAACAACATGTGTTCTGGTCACATCAGGGGCACTTCAGGATACCAAAAGATTCTGTTAATCTGTGTCTTCCTGCTAACAGAGCTAATGGAGAGGAAAGGAACTGCAAGGCACCTTCAAATATCATCAGGTTCAACTTTCTGACGTCGTTAATGCTAACCACAAGGAAAAGCATGCTCATGAAAGCATTATCAAAATGTCTGTCAACCCTGACAAGCACAGGGCATCATCCACATCTACAGGAAGCCTGATCCAGTGTTTGACCACCTTCACATATGTCTATATTTTTCCTAGTGATACAAGTTGTGGCAATATTGTCCAGCTTGCAATGCTCCTCGATGGATACTCTGGAGTCTGTTTAGGAAACAGGAAGAATCTGAGGTCTTGTGCCAATGATCTACCTAAGTTCTTGAATTAAGTAGATATTGGAAGTTCCACTTCAATTCAGCTACTATTGTGAATGCAATTGTTGTGTGATCAAGGCAAGGAGCTAACTGAGCAATGGTGAGGACAGGGTTCATGCAGTGAACACAGTGCCGAAGATTACTGACTTCATGCAGAAGGCTGTGGGACCACCATCACAAAGAGGCTGAACGCGTGCGACAAGGTGGAACCCTTTGTTCATGATTTTGTGGGGAAATATGGAAAATCTGTGCACCATCTGGGAACATGTTTGCATGTGCAACATTAGTAATGAATGTAAGTTGCATATCTCTTGTGTGACATATTCATGATAGGTAGAGCTCATCCCCCATGCATCCAGCACCAAAAATAAAGAATTTCTGCTTCCTAACACTCCAATTTGAGTCTTAGAGTGATTCATGGTCAATTGATTTACAGTCTAAGACTGGAGCCTGAACATCACAAAGCAAGGATGGCATGGCACATCATGACCATGGCAAACAGGCCATCGAGAGAGACAGTTAAGATGGTTGAGACTGGAAGGTGGTGATAACCTGGAACAGGAAAGAGGCCCTTGCTTTAGTCACAGACATGCAGCTTCAGAAGAGGATGCAGGGATGCCGTCAGAAAGACCACAGCTCCATCTGAGATGAAAAGTTGCTGGGAAGGCATAGCGAGAAAAGTGTCCTATCTGGCGGCAAAAAGATAGCTAAGGAGATTGTATGTCCATTGGACCATGAGACAGCAGAAATAATGAGCAGTTAAGTCTAACATAATGAAAGCTTCTTTTTCCTATATTTTCATCATGAAAATTGGGCATACTTCTGTGCATGAGATGACAAAAGATGCATCCAGTGGTTTCTGGTTGAGTAATGTCATTGCGATGCAGCTCTCTGTCATTGCTCAGGAGTTCTGACAGTTGAAGCATGGTCCTCGTACATAGGAAAGATTGAGAAAGGGAAATCAGGGAACTACTGGTAAATTGTACCCCACTCAATTCTTCAACGATGTGTTTTTGAATAGATGTCTGTAGATGCCACTGCCGGACATCCGAAAGACAGCGAGGTGGTTTGGAGCAGCCCGGGGCGGAGCTGGCGGCGGCGGTGGGGAGGAGGAGGCGCGGGCGGAGCAGAGCCGGGGCTGGCGGGGCTGGCCGCAGTGCTCCTGGGTGCGCGGGGCCGGACTGCGGGGCTGGCGAGGGAGCCGGGCCGCTGTAGCCTCTGTCCGTCCAGCTTCACTCCGACCTCGTGCACCTCCCTACTCGTCCATGAAAATCGTGGTTTGGGATTTTTGCGTTTTGGAGAGAATGGATTTTCTGAGTTTGCTTCTTCTTTTCTTCTCGGCAGCGGCTGTGAGCAAAGCCCAGGTACAACAGGAGCCGGCGGCAGAGACCAGCGAGGGCACCGGCATCAACATCACCTGCTCACACCCCAGCATACAGGCCAATAACATCCAGTGGTACCGTCAGCTCCCGGGCCGAGCCCCTACATTCCTCGTCAGCGCCGTTACAGGCTTCAAGGAGGTGCCGGACCCGGAGGGGCAGCTTTGGGTGTCGGCAGACCGCCGCTCCAGCATTCTGCGTCTCGCCCGGCCCCGGCTCGGGGACGCGGCGCTGTATTAC
>NW_024884168.1:0-16620 GCF_019232065.1 Centrocercus urophasianus
GGGCTTCATTATTTTCCAAGTTTTTTTACAATTACAAAAATTGCCTTGATATATCTGTTTCAGGCATGCTCATATTCATATTCAGTCCTTTGTGGACAAAGTAGTATAATTTACTACACCACTCAGAGCTTCTGATTTCATAGATCTCTGGATTGGCTGCAGTTTTGTTTCTGGATTTAATATTTCTACATACACATATTTTTTTCCAGCTACTTTAAAAAATATGGTTAGTAAAATAAAAGATTTATCAAACTCTCATTCACTTTTAATCCTTGCCTATTCTTTTGAAATGCTGAACTTTTTCTGTATTGGTTATTTACGTTTCTGCACACTTGTTTTTCAAATTACTTAAGTGCTCCACTGGTAAAATGTAGAGCTTAGGAGTACTCTTTATGATCACATTATCCATTTTTCTAGTCTGGAAAACAATTTTCTTCCAATATTTGTACCTTCTGTCACTCATATATGTGAAGAGAAAGTGCAATTGAATAATTTAGCTCACAATTATATCAAGCTAAAAAAAGCCAAAACTTCTAAAATAGTAATAGTTAAATTATTTTGCAATTAAAACTGAATTATAACCTTAATCACCTTGTCATTGCCTTAGCAGTCATTCGAACAGTGAAAACGAAAACATTTTTTGGACAAAACATGACCTCTAACCAAAAGTCCCAAAGCTTCTTCTGAATTTGTGATTATCTCCTCGGTGGGGTATAACAGCCCTGCAAGCAGCCTCTGTAAAATTGCACCTGACATTCAAATCATAGAATCAAACTTTCTTATTTAAAGTGAAAGGCTACAGATTATTTTAAATTAGATTAATTTAAATTCCTTTGTAATTTTGGCCTGTCAAGTGATGATGGAAGCAGTATTTGCACAGAAAATGACAGCAGCTGACAGAAGGGAGGGAAAGCTGTCTGTAACATACAGATTACATTGTCAGACATGACTCCCCTAGTTTTAATCATGGAACTCTGAGCTTGAAAAACTTGCATGTCTAGTGGGCTCCAATAAACATGTGTAACTACCCTATAAAAGAAAATGACTCATTTGTTTGCCCTGGACCCAAATAATCTTTCATCAGATTTCCTTTGTTCTTTGAGTGCTTTGAGGTCAATTAAAAAATGAATGCCTTCCAAACAGACCGATAATTAGTTAACAGTCTCTTCATTATGGGTCCCACAGGGAACATTCATTTACAAGAAGCCCTGACCCTGTTGTCCTTGGGAAGCTCTCAGTAATAAGTTACAGAAGCAGAGGCCGAGGCAAACCTGTTCAGAGTAGGACTACACAGATGCTAAAGAAAGAGCTGAAGTCCCTAGAGCCTTCCTAACTAAACTACTAGAAGCAGTACCACTACTCCTATACTCAGGTTCATTTTATTTTCCAAGCATACACTGTCAGACAATTGGTTTTTGATCACACCGTTTGTGAGAAGATTCTTTAGTTACCTCTCAGGGGGTGTATTATAGGCATTTTGCTCACTGCATTGTGGAAAGCAAACCGTAATGCTGTGATTCAGCACCATGTAGTTTCATCATCTCACTGCTTAGATGGTTGCAATTTTCTGATTTCAAAGCATGTTTCCACAGGGGAACAGTAGCCAATTTCTCCTCCCCATCAACTGACTTTTGTTGTATATTATGTCCTCTACTTGTGAGGGACACGGAGCAGGCTTGGAAAGCACACACAATGAATAATTGGCTCAGAGACTGGTGTCGAGCCAGAAACATTGGGTTCTTTGATCATGGGGCAGTTTTCTCAGCCCCTGGCCTGTTGTCTGTCTATGGAACCAACCTATCTCAAAGGGGGCAACAAATCCAAGCACAAGAGCTAGCAAGGTTTATCGAGAGAGCTTTAAACTAGCTATGACGGGGAAGGGGACAAAACAGGCCTCACAAGAGATGAGCCTAGGGGAACAATGCTTGAGCTGGGGGTGAGCAGTTGACTCGTCTGAAATGTGTCTATACCAATGCACGCCGCATGAGCAACAAACGGGAGGAGCTGGAAGGTGTGAGAATCCTTCTTTGTTTTTTGGATCAAAGCTTGCTTCCTGAGGTTTTTCTTGTGATAAGACTCTGAGTGACTTGTCAAGGAGGCAACTGATGGGTGCTAACTGTGTGACAATCGATATCGCTTTGGGAACATTTGAAAGCCCCTTCCCCCAGAGCTGCTTGCTCTGTAGAAGAGCGGAAGAGAGTGCTCAGGAGCGTTCACTGGCGGAAGATCTGGCCTGTGACTAAACCACTCTAGCTTAGTATGGGAGGCTGGGGGATGATACCATTGTATCCTGTGAAGGCAAGATACAAGTTGGTGCCTCCCTTCTTCCCCTTACCTGCTGGCAAGGCCAGAAAGATAAGAACAAAGGAATTTCCTGCTGAGGTCCCAGGGCCAGAAGCTGCCACCGCAAGGAGAACTGACTCAACCACCTTGGGTTTGAGCTGTCACTCAAAGGAGAGCTGACTCAACCACTTCGGATTTGAGCTGTCACTGCAAAGACAGCTGACACGACCACTTTGAAGCCATTGAAAAGGGGCCATCATCACCATGATCGTCGTCGTTGTCAACAGAACAACTCTGCCTGATGACCCACAGCTATTGAAGATCAAAGACTGAACTGCAAACCATGCTGGATCCATGGTGGTGACTATCTCCCTCTTGCTTCCTATAAAGACTGCTTGCTTCTTCTTTTCTATCTTTCCTATTGCCCTCCTTCCCTTCCCCATTACCCTAATTCATAATAGTGTCCATCCTCCCCTTCCCCTTTTCCCCTGATTAAGATTTGTAATAAACTGGTCGGACCAACATTTGAACCGTTGTTTCTTAATCTCACGCCGGGTATATAGATAATAAAAGAACCTCCTCTCCCTCCTATAAATTGGAGCGAGACAGAAGGGATTGTGCAGCAGGCTACTATGACCTAGTCACTATTACTGAAACACAGTGGGACAACTCCCATGATTGGAGTGCTGTGATGGATTGCTACAAGTTCTTCAGAACGGATAGATGAGGAAGGAAGGGTGGTGGTGTGGCTCTTTGTATTAAAGACTGTTTTGATGTTGAAGATTTTGGGGTTGAGAATAATGAAGTTGAGTGTGTATGGGTAAGGATCAGGGGAAAGGCCTGTAGGGGCAACATCTTGGTGAGGGTCTGTTATAGACCGCCTAATCAGGATGAAGAAAAGGATGAGGCATTCTACGAGCAGCTTGTAGAAGCTGCGTGATCACTAGCACTCATTCTTGTGGGAAACTTCAACTTTCCTGATATATGCTGGAAATATAATACAGTGCAGAGAAAGCAGTCCAAGAGGTTTCTAGAATGTGTGGAAGGTAGCTTCCTTACGCAGCTGGTAGGAGAGTCTTCCAGTGGTGGTGCCCTGCTAGACCTACTCTTCACTAACAGAGAAGGACTGGTGGGAGATGCGAAGGCTGGGGACTGTTTTGGGCAGAGCAAAATTGTAGAAATTGTAGAATTCTCTATTCTTGGAGATGTTAGAAGGGTAACTAGCAAAACTGCTATCTTGAACTTCAAGAGGGCGGACTTTGGCATGTTCAGGATGCTTGTAGCACGGGTCCCTTGGGTCCCTTGGGAGTTGCTCCTTAAGGGTAAAGGGGTCCAGAAAGCCTTTTTTTTTATGATAAGATATAGATATGCACTCAGCTTCTAGTTCAGGCAAAGTAGTTAGAGTATCCATCCCCGTGCATCCAAAAGCTATAGCTGCACTTCTAGAAAAAAATAAGCTCAGCAAATGAACCATGTTCTCGTGTTTCCAGTTAGAAGGGGCTTACACACATTTCTTTGAGCTAACACCCTCTGTACAAAATGAATCTTGAATTACAGTAATTAAACAAGTCCTTGGCCCCTTTTCAGAGATCCAGAATCTTTGATTAGTGTAGTGTCCTTCAGAAACCAAAGGACTCTGGATTCAGGTAGCCTGGCAAGGCTGACATAACATTACCGTTGAATAGAAGAGGTCCTGAAGAAAGATGCAAGGCAGGCCTATATTGAGCTGCAGATACTACAAACTTGGGAGAACAGTCCAGCAACTTATCAGGAAAAAAATGCTTATAGTATTCTTTAATCAGAATTCTGTAATCAATATTTTCCAGCATAACTTCGTTTTCTCTGAAAACTTCTAATTCAATCTAATTAACAGCAACTATGCTTCTATAATATCAGCTAGCCACATAAATCACTGCCAAAAGGGAAATGAAAGTTTTTTAAAGGAAAGAATAGGTGCTTAGCCTGAAAAAATTGCAGATTTCCACTGCTCCTGATTGTATCTGAGACGCGATTCTACTGTTTTTCTATTTTTATTTTATTTTATTTTTTTTCTATCTTTTCCCCCTCACTAAAAGAAGACTAAGTTTTCAGCTCTTTTTACTACAGTCCTTTTGTCAGTGCCCTCTCTAGATACAAGACGAGGCTCAGGGTCTTTAAAATCAATAACTGAATGGAACACTGTTTCTTGCCCTTCAAGTGTTTTCGTGTTAAAGCTTTGACCTTTATGAGTAAAGATCAACATGAAAAGAAATCCTGATCTACACATGAAGTCTTCTCTTATGTAACTATATTCTTGAACTGAATTTTTAACTGAAAAATACATGGAAACATTTAAATCCAGAAGATTTTACTGCTATTATTTGAAAGAACATTGTGAGCTTGGTCTGATAGGCACTATGTTTTCCTTGAAGAGGCTTGGTCATTGTTCTTCATTATAACTAAACAAGCAGTTTTCTATAAAGGTGTCAAGACTCTAAACTTATTTATTTTGAGCACTTCACCTTTCATACTATGGAAGGATGTTAGCCAAAGAGAAACTTCTGGTTAGAAAATGTTCTAATGGAACTCAAAGTGTTTTCCATATCACTGTCATTATTGGCTATCTATAGGAAGTCACATCTACTTTATTTTCCTTGTGTATCTCAAATTCAGTTGTAAAAAGTGACAAAGTTCATCTAAGGGATACATCTAGTAAACTGTAAATGTGAACAACATTAAATTTTCTTTTCTAGAATTTCTAAGGTATCTGTCTCCTTGAGAAGGGCAATGACTGTAATTTAAAAAGAAAAAAAAAAAAGAAAAATGAAGTTGCAGTGGTGTTAATTTATCTGATAAACTGAGTAAAGCACCTAAAGGAAGATTTCCCACTGATAGCTACATAAACTGTCACAGGAACAGCCCTTCTATTTCTGTTTTCAAGTCACTGCAAAACTGTATTACACATCTTGAACATCTATATGTGTGCCTCTTTTCTGGCTTGATTTAGGGTCAATAATGATATACTAGGAGATCAAACTTGGTCTGGGGTGGTGATTTAAACAATCAGCCTTCAACACTTCTTAGAAAAAATTCTATGTAGAAATGATGAACACTTGCACAGAATTACATATTTAATTAAATGCACATAATGAAAAAATATAGCTTCCTTCTATGGAACAGTTGAAAACATTTTTAGAAAATTTGTAGCCAAGTTTGGCTGCTGCTGAGACAAAAAAAAAAAAAAAAAAAATCAAGATTAGTCTGCATTTATGTGATAAGGCAACAAATCTGGTTCTGTAAAGCTAAGATGTAGTCAACAACACAATGAATTCAGAATGTTTTATGTAAAAGACGTACAAAACTATACATATCCGCCAGTAAATAACCTCTTCTCTGTGTTGGCACTTTTCTAAATTATAAATTAGGAATTCATGGTCCCAATAAATACAATATATTACTAGTTAATAGCTCTCACAATTCTTTATGATTTTAAAGAAATTTATAGTTTTATAATGAGGAAAATTATGTGCAGGTGCCATTAACTCACCCAAAAGAAGTTATGTATTAAAAAAAAGGCAAGCAAATCCTACACAACTTCCATTAGATAGAAAATACAAAAGCATTTTATTAAAATTTTCCCTTGTGTCCTGTTTTCAAAGAAAAAAGTCTGTATTTGAGGTGACTTCAAAGCAGTGTAATTAGTTTGGTGAATTTCAAAGATCACTTAATGAGTGCTGCGTTTAATGAATATTCTTTGAAACTTCGGGGCTATTTTCTATGCCCATTCAGCACAGCAGCAGTTCTGAACACTTGTACAGATGTTTCCAACCACTTTCTGCCAAATGCAAATTTACTTCCTGTGTGATTGAATTATCAATGCCAATTTTAGCTGATAAGAAAGAATCAGATTACTACCTGCATTCTTTCAACATCACTTTAGGAATATTCCCAGTCTCTTCATGCTTTTTCAGAACAGCATAGCAGAACTGAGTAGGTTTAACATTCTGCCAGTATGGTTATAAATAATCCGAAACTAAAATTGTCTCATAATGGAGTTATCATCCAAAATTAATACTGCGTAGTCTAATGACACAATTCTAAAATTTTATATGAAAAAACTAATAAAATAAGTCATGATAGACCTACTCTTTGCTATCATTTATAATTTACAACTATCTGACAATTTGTAAAATAACTGTTTACCTGTCACGGAGTTAACTTGATCAATCTATGCCTGTGACAGGGGGGCATTAGGCCTCTGCCCCACCCTTCTACACCTGGCCCCGCAATATGGGAAGGAAAAAGGGAAAGGGATAGGGAGATGGGAGCTGGGCTCAAGGAAGGAAAAAAAAAATACAAAACAGCAGCAACAATCTATGGAGGAAAACTTATTTTACTAACTGATATCAGAATTCAAGATAACACAATATAATACAATCTAATTGAAATTGAGACTAATAAATCAAATACAGTAGGAGAGAGAGAAAGTTCCCGAGACCAAGTCAAACCTGAAAAGCTTGGTATGGCTAGGAAAGCACCCTCTAACACCCACTACAAGGCAGTTAGAGACCACCCAAACAGGAAGGGCCAGATCCCATGACTTCCACGATGTATTGAACTGAATTGTACTGATTGTACTGAAATTGGAGAATAAACACTTTAACTCCCAGTGCACTGCATGATGTTATGTTGTGGAACACCAAAAAACAAAAAACAAAAAACATGACATCACCTTAGGTTAACATTGCTTTCTCTACAAAGCTTAAAATAAACTTCAGCAATAATAATAATAATAAAAATAATAAAAATAAATAATAATTTCAGCACCTAGAGGTTACATGGAGTATTACAAGTTGGAAGAGATACACAAGGATCATGGAGTCCAAGTCCGGGCTCCACACACAACTACCCAAAATTCAAACCTTATGTCTGAGAGCATTATCCAAATGATCCATAACTAAGCCCCACTGATGATCACGAACTTCATGCAAGAATCCTAGTCCTAGTTTTTCTTTTCTTTGACTAAGTAGGATAGAAAATGAATGAAACGTACTGGCTTTTGAGTGAAGGTTTATTTGGGATAAATTTAACTAGAATGATTCATGTATCACATTATCAAAAGTCCTTGCTTCAGTCTTTCACCATTATAACCTATAAATCTGTGGTGACACTTCAGTGACTACTTGTACATAACCAGGTTATAAATTCAGCCGAAACAATCCCTGTACTGAAAGCTATCTAAGAAAGCCTCAAACTCAGCACCTGTGCTTGTCTCCTTTTTCTTGTGATACTTAGGGCCATTCTATTGCAAGAAACTTTAAATACTGAGAGATAAAAAAGTTTCAATTCCTATAGTAATCTGAAACTATTATTACTATTATGATTAACAACATTCTATTAAAAAAGTTTTTGACATCACAGAATTGCTGAATGGCTAAGGTTGGAAATCAATTTTAGATGTCTTCTGGTCCACCCTCCTGTTCACATACATTCACCTATAGCCACTTGATCAGCACTATGTTGAGGTGGGTTTTAAAGATCTCCAAGGAGGGAGACTCCATAATCTCTCTGGGCAACATGTGACAGTGTGCCATCATCCAGACAGTAGACATCTCTGAATTGATGTGTTCCAATGGAACTCCTTGTGTTACATTTTTTTGCCCATTACCTCTTATCCTGTAACTGAGAATTAATGAAAAGAGCCTGGCCCCATCTTCTTTGCACTGTCCCTTATGGTATTTGAATATTACTATGTTTCTGCTCTTCTACAGCCTGAACAGTTTCAGTTCTCAGAGCCTCTCCTCATAGGAGAGATGCTCCAGTCTTATCATCATCTTCATGACCCTTCACTGAACTCTCTTGTCCAGCACTGAACACAGTATTCTGGATGTAGCCTCATCAGTGCTGAAGAGCAGATAAGGCTCTCCTTCCTTACCCTGCTGGCAGTATTTTGCCCAATGCAACGTAGTAATCTTACAGCAGCAAGACTTAGGCACACATGCTAGTGACAAAATCTTGTAAGGTCCCACAGTATTGTGATCATAAAATAATAATTTGAAGTTAACATTCAGCTAAAGAAGATAAAATAAATAATACAAAACAGATTCAAGCTTTAGCCAAACTGTTCCCTCGAGGAATGAATTCCGAAGTAGTGATATGAACAGATCTCTCTGCAATTTTTTAAAAGCAGATACTGTGTACCTCATGTCAAGCTACAGATCAGTACAGACTTCTAAAAGAGAATCAGAAAGCAGAGGTTTAATGATAATTTGATATATTCAAAGTCAAGATTCCATCTAAGACTTGTCTGACAAAACACATACAAAGTATAAAATGATCAATCTGATATTGTAAATTATTAGCAAATCAGGTTTCTGAAAGTTGCAGAACACAAAGGCTGTATTAGCAGAACAGTTTAATTAGATACAGAATGGAAGAAATAAAGTGAACAATGTGTACACAGGTGAAAGTGTGATCAATCAAAGAAAAACAATTGTCTTGGACTGACACCATTTTGCCTGATTAAATGCTTACATAGCACCAAATGGTAATTTCTGCAGTTTAATTCTACTGCTCAGAAATGAACAAAGTTCACCAGTTTTTTTTTTCACACAGTCAAGATAAGATCATATTTAGTTTTGATCTGCCTAAGTTTCCTTTTTCCAAGCCTGAATGAGCCCAGAGACCTCAAAAATAAAACTAATATTTTCTTTATTTGCCCTCTTACTCAGTGCATAACTCTGTATAACTATAATGCTCAACCATGACTCAGCTTTATTTTTTAAATCAGATCACAATGTTTAGAATTTGATTTTAGATACTGTAATTAAATTGTCAAACAAAGGCCTAATGCTTATGAAACATGAGGAAGGGAACTGAAGGAAAAGGAAACAAGGGGGGAGAGGATTCAAAATATTAATAATTGAGAGTATAATTAATTCACCATTTGTCCAGAAAAAAATCCTTCTATTGCTATTTAAATTTTCAGAAGCTCTCAAAAAATACAAATAAATAAATAAAAGCATGCTGATTATTTAGATGGAATATAATCTCTTATTATTTCAAATTCTTTGAACTTATTAAAAGCAAAAAATAATGCTACAGTATTGTTCTATCATAGTATCAAGATCAAAGAATTTTAATTGTGTCATCATTACGCAGCTTATGCTCCAGTCAGGTTGGAACAATATGAGTACGAGCCTGACTATGTTATATGGTTTGAGGCTACAAATCAGTTCATTTTGTTAACAATTTTCTACTTAAACAAGACTTGAAAATTGATAAAAGCTCCAAGTCTTCTACATCTTCCTGATACATCGTTCTTGATAAACCAAGAAGTAATGTCAAGCTGACTGGTCTATATCTAGAGAAAACTTTAAAGTTGCTGGTCTCCAGAAAGCAGTAATTGTTCTTCCTAAAGGTTCACTCTGCAGCAAATGTACAGCAAATAGTTATTCTTTTCTGATGTCAAGATTTTGTGCAAAGTTTTATAGATTTACTGTGAAATCTTGACTGAATCTTTACTGTGTGATCTTGATATTTTTCGAAGAACCCTTGTTTCCACAGTAACTTTAAGAAGGTTATGTTGATTTGCATACTTTTTCACGCCAAAATCCATCCAAAAGTGGATAACTGAAAGTAGCTTGTATAACTATGTAGGGGTGACATATCGAACATATGGAGTGTGAAAAAGAGAAGTGAAATCGTTAAAGAAGAGATAGAATATAAGTTCTTAAAAAGTTTAGCCTTTTTATGAAACACTGAAAAGACAATGTGGCACTATTTTTCTGGATGAATTCTGCAGTAAAATACTAGATTCCTGGATTTATTTTTTTTTTAAACAATCTCATTCCGTTTTGTTTTTTACTTTATTGACTGATGTTTCTGTCCTAAAGCTATATTTACAATTACATGACTATTTGTTGCGTGTAGCACAATGACAAAACAATAAATACATAAAATTTCAGATACATGATGCACACACAGACATAATATGCAGACTATTCTCTATTCATATGGTCCCTATTTTCAGTGTTCTAACCTAACTGTTGAGTCTCATTGAAATCTACTATGTGAGATAGGTTCAAGGACAATTAGTCTTTAAAAATGACCTGAAGCCAGCAGGCTGAAACTTTCAAAACATTATTTAAATAGCATTTAAGACAGAAACTCAAAAAGAAATAAAACAATATCCAAACAATACAATAATACTACGAGACTAAGACTAAGACTAAGCTAAGACAACTAGTACTTCTCAAAAGCTGTGGGTAAAAAAACAAGAGTTCATCAGTACACTATTTTAAATTAATACACTTAAATATTGCTGTGAGGTAACAATATCTTTCCATTATCATAATCTTATAGCTGTAAGAAACTGAAATGAAGACAAGAGCATTCATTGTTAAACCATGGTAAGAAGAGTGTCTTATTAAGATCTGAAGATTTACATGCTCAGTGTACTACATTGTTCTAAGTGCCTTTAGGGAACAAATTTACTTTGGATGCTTAACTAAAAAAAATAAATTAAGAAGTTTTCAGTTTTATCATGCATTGCTGACAGAAAAAAAAAAAAAAAAAGAAAAAAAAAAAAAAAGATATCTTTATTCTCAGCATACTTTTAAATATAATAATGTTTAATTCACACAGAAGAAAAGTGAACATCGTGGCCTGCATATTTCATTCGATTAAATTCTGTAGAACAGACTTCAGGTGTGATGATTGGTAAGACTTACCACACTTAAAATCTTACTATTTTCTCATAGCATTTTCCAAGATCTACACCTTCACCAAACCCCATAACTACTTTCCACATGCATTTTAATTCTTATGACACACACAGAAACTGCTTTTTGGACTCCTAGTACTCTTGTTTTCCTTTTTGCCTGTCTAAAAAAAAAACCAACAAAAAAAAACAAAAAAAAACAAGCAAACAAAGAACAACAAAAACAGCAGAAATCTGGACAACAGTACAAGGGCTGCTAGGAAAATAATGTCTTCTATCTTACTAAGTTGGCTCTTGATGTCAGAAGTGAATATTGGCAATATGGCAGTAGAGGTTGAACCCTCCGGCTAATATTTTGTTAAATTTTGTTACTGTGTGACCGGTGGTAGCAGAGGGGCAGTATGACAAAATGACATCTGATATGGAAGTCTTGATGGAGCAAAAGGGTGCCACTGAATTCTCCCATGCAGAAAAAATTGCACCCATTGATATTTGTTGACACTTGCGGAAGGTCAATGGAGATCAACCAGTGGATGTGAGCACAGCAAGGTGATGGGTGGTGCATTTCAGCAGTGGCAACAGTGACAGTGAGTCACTCTTATATTGTAGATTTTCATGGGTGTTACATACAGGCTCTTGTTCATTGCTGGTGAAATTGCATAGCTAATGGTGGTGACTAAGTTGAAAAAAGTTCTTTAGCAGAGAATTTGCTGTATCAAATAGTGTTATTGTGCTCTTTGTACCTGTTTCCATGGAATAAATAAGAGGCATTACTTCTGGAGAGAAGTATGTACTACATAGATTCACAAAAGCTTCTAGTTACAAGAACAGCATGTAGATCTCACTAAGTATCACTGCAATAAAAACTTTGGAAACTCACTAAAGTATATAAAAGTCCCAAATCTTTCTTGATGTTCCCAAACCCTCCTTGTTTTGGAATCCCATCAGCTCATACATTACTAACTTTGAATTTTTTTCCCAGTGACTAAAGAGAAAATATATATTTCTGTTGTCATTCTGACAACTAGTTTCATAACAAATCTGAAGGTTAGCCAATGGATTCCTTCTCATTTATTTCTCCCTGCAAATTAAATATGTTAATCATGTTGTAAAATGTAGCTGAAAAGCAGAGACTTGGAGTAAGAATTCACACAGAAAAAAAACAAACAAATGAATTGTGCTGTAAGCATATTTTGTTCAGTTAAACATCTATGGACGCCTAAATATCATCTGGATGCCTACCTGTGTGACCTATCATAGGCAACCTGCTCTAGCAAAGGGGCTGATCTTGATGATCTCTTGAGGCCCCATCCAACCCCAACAATTCTGTGATTCCATGTGATTTTATAATTTTATCCAAATTAAAAAAAAAAAGAAATAATAATAAAAAATTACTTTTACAAAGTCAGGAGATTGTGTATTTATTTATACTGATATATTATGAATACACCTTTACAGGTGTCAAAATTTAATGTGAGTAAATTTGCACTATGAATGCAGAAAATTGACAGCTGGTAGAAACATGCATATGGTCTTCTTTCATAAATTCTTTAGTATTTATGTGCAGACCTGGATAATCTCAGATTTTAGTGGGTTTGGCTTTTTTTTTTTTGATCCCTGATAAAATCTTGATATTTCCTAGGCACATTTTTGCATAACTGGCTTGTATAGATAGAAAAGGTGAAGGCTAAAGATCCATTTATTCAATAGATGATGAAAAATGAAAGAGAAAATGTCATGAAGCAAATATATTTATGGCAATAAATAACACTGTATTGGCAGGTTTATATCTCGTCCTAAAGGATGTACTCACTGCTTTGACAATATAGGATAAATTGTATAAATGAAAATGCTGGAAGGAAATTAAGACACATGGGAAAAATGCTAAAAAATCACTCCTTCCAAATAAATAATCTTAAGGCAGATGCCAGTAACTGTACTCTAATCCATTGAAAATGTAATTGCTCTTGAGACTTGTCTGAAGTTATATTTGGATAGACAGAATATGAGATAATCTTTTCCTTCTGTTATCGAAGAAGCAACACTATAAATAGTGATGAATAAATGATTTTCTCTATCTTGTTATTTAAGTAAGATAAGGTCTGTATTAAGGAGTATTTCTTTCTTTTATTGTATAGTTTATTTAGCTGTAGCTGTTTTATCCCTTATTAGAAAGAAGGAGAAAAAACTCTAATTTTAGGAGATCCATATGCAATTTTAACTCATGTTCATTTACAAATTTCAAAATCTTTCTTTCAAGTATGTACCAATATTCAGTAAGGTCAGTAACAGGAGTCTACCATACTATACAGTAACTGTAATTGTTATTGCAAGTTAGAGATGATTCCAAATTTTGAATTACTTCTAATTCCAGTATCCTTAAATATACCTTTCATGTAATCATAAATGGTACAAAATACTTATTACAGTTTTCAGTATTAATCTGAACTTTCACAATTCAGATTGAATGAGGGAAAAAATTGAGACAAGTTTCTCATTGTGCATCTATAAGACAGCAGTATTATGCTTTTCCTCAGATTCTTTTAAAATACTCCATCAAAGAAAGATCTAGGAATTACACCTTTCTCTTTGTTTGGAAGGTGTTACATCTTTCATTTTCATTTCTCCCTATCTTCTGAGCATATTTGTTTCTTTATTTTCAAAGGTTACCTCTCTGATAAAGAAAAAACACCTGTATGTTTGCCTTGATTTCCTTCAAAAGAGAAGATATTCTGCTCGGTGTAACATGATTCTAAAGGTAGATCTCTTATTGATATTTTGTTATGGGTGATATTGCTTATATAAATGTACTTTGCCACTGAATCAGCAGCAATATTCAGACTTACATTCTAACTAAAAACAATTTTTGTGAACTATTGGAAATTCTTTGTATTTTGAAGTCTCTCCATACATGGTCTATTATTTCTTTCCCATTAAATATCTTGTTTCTTAATTAAAATTTAGAAAATGCATCTTACTTTATAAAAAACAGAACAAAATGAAACAGTAACTTATAAATGTATTCTCACATTATCCTACTCAGAAAAGTTCTAAAAGTTAACCTCTGGCTTAAATTAATATGCATGATCAGCTGCATGGATGACATCATGATCAAGGTTTTGGGTATTATGATTTGGACAGGATTTTGAGAGACCAAGTATGTGGGCATCACATAGAACACAACTGAGCAGGTGAGGCAAGAGTGTTCAGGGAAGTAGCTAGCTGAACTGATTACCAGGTCTTTAAAGTAGATTTGAGGGGGGAAGGTGTTGGAGTTCTACGTAACAGAGAAGGGAGGGGAAATGCTGTCACTTTGGGACACAATGGAGAAAAGCCTCTGACTTGTCCCAGAGGATCTCATGAGGAATTTTCATGAGAGGAAACAGGAGAGAAGATAACATTACTAATATCCTGGCTGTGCACTAATGCACATAGCCTGAATAACAAAAAGGAAGAGCTGGAAGCCATGGTGCAATTGGAAATATGACCTAATTGCTATCACAGGGATATGATGAGATGATTCACATGGCTGGAACACAACGATCTAAGGCTACAACCTTTCAGAAGAGTTAGGAAAGAGGGGTAGGGGAGCTGCCCTCTATTAACAAATGGATAGAGTGCAAAGAGCTGCCTCTGAGAAACAGTGATGATCATGTTAAGTGCTTGCAGGTGAAAACCATGAATAGACCAATAAAGGACATCTGGTGGTCAGAGCCATCTGACCAAGGGAAACGTGTTGATAAAGTCTTCTTGCTTCGGTTACAAGAGTTGTTGCGCTCACAGGCTCTCATCCCTATGTAGGATTTCAACCGGACAGATATCTGATGGGAAAACAACATAGTGAGCTAAAAATAAACCAGGAGACTCCTGGAGTCCACCGACAATAGCTTTTCGGTTCAGGTAATGGACAGACCAACAAGAGGTGAAGCATTGCTGCACCTTCTGCTCATCAATACGGAGATCATTATATAGATTAAGATTGGAGGTAGACTGGGCTGCAGTCACCATTCCCTGGTTGAGTTCATGATCTCAATAAGTGTGGCTCGGCGGAGAGAAGTCAGGACCCTGAATTTCAGGAGAGTGAACTTCAGACTGTTTAAGAAATGGTTTGATGTGATCCCCTGGGAAACTGTCTAAAGAACAGACCTGGCAGAACTTTAAGGTTGCCTTTGTGAGAGCATAAGAGTTATCCATCCCCCAGAGTAAGTAGTCAGGCAGATGAGGCAGGAAACCAGCATGGCTGAGCAAGGATCTGCTCGTCAGATTGAGAGGAAAAGGGAAAAGTATAAGCAGTGGAAGGAGAGACGGGTGGCTCAGGAAGAACATAAGAATGCTGTCCAAATGTGCAGGGATGGGATCAGGAAAGCCAAGGCACAGATAGAATTTTACTTGCCCCCAGTACAGAAAGGATAAAGAGCTGTTGGAGCAGGTCCAGAGGAGAGAGCCACAGGCGTCATCAAAGGACTTGAGCACCTATCCTGTGAAGAAAGTTTGAGGGAGTTGAGCTTGATTATCTTGGAGAAGAAGAGGCGCCATAGCGCCTCATTGTGGCATTCCAGGACTTGAAGGGAGCTTACAAACAGGAGGGAATCGTACTTTTTACATGGTCTGATATTGGCAAGAAAAGGGGGAATGGATTTGAACTCAAAGAAGGGAGATCTACACTAGATGTTAGGAGGAAACTTTTTACTTAGAAGGTGGTGAGGCACTAGAACAAATTGTCCAGAGAAGCTGTGGATGCCAAAACCCCTGGATGTGCTCAAGATCAGAGTGGGTGGGTGTGTCCCTGAGCAGCTCAATCTGGTGTGTGGCAGTCCTGCCCATGGCAGGGGATTGGAATTGAATGGTCTTGAAAGCTCCTTCCAACCTAAGCCATTCTATAATTCTATGATTCTGTGACACTATTTCAATACAGCTATGAATTAGCTTCTAAAATCCTTTATCTCAACTTCTGTTAAGAACTAAAATACTGTTAGGCAAAAGTATCATTGTATCTTTTTGAGTGTTCCATAGTATTATTTTGAACGAAAGACAAAGAACTTGTTGCCAATAGATTTTGAGTGCCAGTCACAAGTGAACAATGACACTGTGGGTTGTCTCAAGGAAGGATCTAAGTTTGGATTTAGATTTTCTATAGAGAAAAATACAACACACCTTGTCATTCATTTCTTCAGCCCAGTAGTTGAGCTATTTGTATTAGCAGAAAATATTGCCAGGGACAGATTAATGCCAGCGCCCTCCTATCTTTGATAGTTCAGATGCATTTTCTTTAGATATTTGATTCAGTGCCTTACCAGGGGCACCCTAGTGTTAAAACTGGAAGATGGAAACTATACTGAATGTAGATTACTGATTTTATTGAGATAGGACTAGTCTTTATTAGTTCAAATAAATAATGAAATGCAATAAGTACATTAAAAATTTAAATAAAATAAAAAGAAAAAGCGCAGAGAATGGCAAGACTTAAGAACATTAAAAATGTCATTCCCAAATGTACAGGATAAAACTGCTTCTCTGCTGGGTGAATTATAAAATGATCTTTGGACAAGATAACAACTGTACAAATTTTTACAGCTTTTACTGAATATACTTCCTTCCTTCCTTCCTTCCTTCCTTCCTTCCTTCCTTCCTTCCTT
>NW_024884169.1:0-371 GCF_019232065.1 Centrocercus urophasianus
ATAAGTTTACATCACTTATCGTATAGACGAACCTTCCCAGGAACGCACACTCTGTATATAGGTGTATATATGTATATTTTGTCATACACACTGCAAGAATATCCTGCACAAGAGCAAACCAGAGAACAAGCCATGGCATGCCCGAGGAAGCGCCTGAAGAGACATTGGGAAGGCCTGACATCATCCCCCAGTGCTCTTTGTTTAACGATGATGACTTTAAAGAAAATCACCGTATCAATAGGACAAGGAGAGCACCGAGACATCTTGGATGATTACTGACTGGCACCAGATAACAAATAAATTAACAAGTAAATAGCAATTGTAAATTCTTCTGATAAGATTGTGAACCTGGAGTACCCAGCCATTGGGGA
>NW_024884169.1:471-16686 GCF_019232065.1 Centrocercus urophasianus
CATTGGGAAGGCCTGACATCATCCCCCAGTGCTCTTTGTTTAACGATGATGACTTTAAAGAAAATCACCATATCAGTAGGACAAGGAGAGCACCGAGACATCTTGGAAACAACAGGATGACTACTGACTGGCACCAGATAACAAATAAATTAACCAGTAAATAGCAAATGTAAACCTTCTGATAAGATTGTGAACCTGGAGTACCCAGCCAGTGGGGAAAAAGTGGAGGGGGAAGGCAAGGGGGAGAAAACAGGGTCTAAAGGCTGTCATGTTGTGTCCATAGGCGCGCTCCTGCTTGCGGGACGCCCGCCATTGCAATCGCAAATAAATTTTGCTTTTATCAGAGATACCGTCCTGACAAAATTACTTGGATTATTTCCAACAATTTGGGGGCTCGTCCGGGATTATTATCGCCTCTTTAGGAGTTTCCCTACTGCCCTGCACAGGATAGGTGCACCCCGCTGATTTCAGCGGTCCTGTCTGGGTGCTGAGGTGACTCCTTGGTACGGCCGATAAAAAAACCGAGACTGTTACATAAAGGACGGGCTCTGTGAAAGCCAAGGGGCAGGTAGGCACAGGTGTTGGCCATTGCGACCCGGTAACTTCATGCACGGACCAAGGTAAGGGGATTTAACTCTTTCCTTGGGGGTCGGTTGAGACTCTTGAGTGTGTGTGACTGAGACGCGCTGTCAGTGTGAAGCGAGTGCTGAGTCCCGACCTGCGGTTCCGCTGTCCCGCGAGGGGCACGGCCAGGGACGGACAAAGCGGCTGTGTTGGTGAAAGGAAGAGTCTCGGGAGGGAACTGTTGGTGTGCAGTACCCTGTGCACTTGACGAAGTGCCAGCAGTACACCCCTATTAATCCGAGATAGGAGTATAGTACTCCTGAGGGATTGGGCCCAAAATCCGAGAATCAGAGTGTGGTAACCTGTGAGCTGGGGAGTTCACAGTAGCATTCTGGAGGGATGGGCAATAGGAGTTCCCGAGAGCAGGGGAAAAAGGTCCCCGGAATGGTGCCTAGAGATAGCCAGCGCCTTGGGAGAAGTGTTTCAAAATTGGAAAATAATCCCAAAACTAGGAAAAGAACAGGGAAAAAAATGTTTAAATACTGTATACAGTAGAGAGCCACTACAGGGAAAATCATTATTTTGACCAAAATAGGAGTCTGAAGAAAATTGGGCCTATCAGACTTTGTATTTATATGTAAACAGTAAGACTCCTTTTCTGAAAGAGAATTGGCTTAGGTCGCTTAATGAGTGCAAGAAGTAAAGAAATGTTCCTCGCGAGGAGTCCAAGTTCAAAGGAAATGGGAAAGAGAAGCAGAAAGATCATAAATGGGATCCCTTAGATAACTTCCCCCCCCTTTTTAATTTCTAAAGCAGTGCAATTTCTAAAGCGGCGGTGACCTCTCCAGAGGAGGAGAGTGGGTGCTGCTGATCTGTGCAGGGTCCTGGAGAGAGGATGCGCTCTCAATTACTGAGGGAGTTGGAGTAATGCGAATGGGACCTGGAGAGTTTTTCTTTCTCTAATACTAACCTTACTAATACTTCACTTTGTCCTCTTAAGGCAGTCTTAGGTCAAAAGGAAATAGGGTATGGCAATGCCTGCTGTTTTTACTAGAAGAGAAGTTAGGAGTTGCAAGAAGAATTCCTTAACTGAGGATCCTAGAAGTGTAGCAGAACAATTAGATCAATTTCTAGGGCCTAATTTCTATTCATGGATGGAAATGATGTTTATCGTTGATATGTTGATTATTGGAGAAGGAGGTTGGCAGCTATGCAAGTGTGGGAAATGAATACAGAGGGAAGGTTGAGCTCTGGAGGGAGGCAGAGAGAGGAAGGATCCTGAGGATAAATTGTACTGATTATTGTCACTGTCTGTGTGATTGTTAAATATTTATGTCCTGAAAGTGTTGTGTTATGTTATGTCGTGTACGAGGCTGTTATGGAACAAGGGGTGTCTAAAGTGATATGAGAAGACCCCTTGGGTTGTATTTTGGCTCACTGGAGAAACATTGTTGGTGAGCCAGGGGGAATATTGAATAAGAAACCAGGAACGTAAATGGAGTAATGGGACTAGTTTTATAATTGAGTATCCTAATCATGAGACCAAGTGCTGGGTGTTTGTGGAAGTTGAGGAATTGTGTTGTTTGATTTGTGGATTTTGAAGGCACTAGGAGAAACTGTCTTAATGGTATGTGGAAATGCAATTGTTAATGGTATGTGGAAATCATGTGGAAATGCAATTTTTAATGGTATGTGGAATTGCAGTTGAGGGTACAAATAGTGGAATTGTGGAAAAACAAACAAACAAAAAAAATGGCAAAAAGGTTAAGGAAAACAGTGAGTTTGGGATATTAGAGTTGGGCCGGCACGAGAACACATCCCCGCACACACCCCCCACTGCGGCTTGTAAGAACAACTTGGAGTGGGAGAAAGAGCTGGGGGCTGGAGCCTCCCGCTGTAATGTGAAGGGTGCAGTGCTTGTGAATGGGGATGGGACGGGACATTGGAAGTGAGAACAGCTGTCATCTGCAGAGCTGGGGAAACCCGATATCCAGTGTGAGCACTGGAAGCCTGGGGAGAGAAGGGGGTGAAACTGAAATATAATGTTAGTAATGTCTGTGATGATGAGAGTTTGGAAAGTGAAAAGGGTTTGGGAAAACAAACTGAGGAAGGCAAAGTTGAGCAAGGTTAACAGGGATGTCCTTACCTAGAAGAAGAGGTAAGGAGAGCCTGGAAGGACTCAGGGAGAGTTCCACCCTGCCAGGACTGAAAGCAGCAGGGGAAGCAGGCTGAAGAGGTTTATTTTCTGGTACCTCTGGGTGCGTCTTACTTTGTGCTACATCAAGAACTATTACCCGTAGATGATTTCTGTAATAGTTGTAGCAGCTACTGGCAAGAGAAGTTTACTTTTTTTTTGGACCAATTAAATACAGGCTAGGAGAACAAGTAGGAATATATAAATTCTTGTACATGCCAGGTTCTCGAAAACCATTCTTTGGGCATGACGTGTTAGAATAGTTGAATGTAGAGATCAAATTCAGTAGAGACGATTGGAACTACTTGTCAAGCAAGAGCAATGGACTGAAAATTTTAAGTCTGGCTTTAACACAAACTGGGAAAAGCAATGTTGTACTCCCAGAAGTTACGTAAATCCTACATTGGGTATACACAGGATTGCAGGCATCAGGGATGCCTGGCAGAGCCAAAAATGCAGCCCAATGAAAGTTAAGTTAAAGATGGGAGCCAGCCCAACCAGGGTAAAGCAATGCCCTTTGAGGATACAAGATTGTAGGAGGATAAAAGAAATAAAAATATTTTTTTTTTTTATTTTGGATTACTAATTGGATAGAAATCCAAATACAACACCCAATCTTGCAAATGAAAAATTGGATGGCAAGAGCTGTAGTTTGGTACAAGATTTGAGGGCAATTAATAGAAAAGTTGAATATATACAACCCATGGTGTATATCTTTATTAACCAAGTTAAGGAATAAGCAGGTGGGGTTTACCGTTCTGGACTTGAAGTACACCTTTTTCAGCCTGGTTTTGCCAAAGAAAGTCTAAAATTATTTGCCTTTGAATAGGAAAACTCAAATATGGAAAGAAGAAAAAATAATAATTAAAAGTAATAATAATAATTCAGTTAACCTGCACAGTGTTACCCAGGGTTGTGAGAACAGCCCAATGATTTTTGAGAACTGGTCAACTCGTGAGCCTGAGATTTGGGTTCACCATCTCACAGTGGAACTTTACTGCAGTACGTGGATGCTACAGTAACAAAGGACAGTGTACAATGGACTGTGAGCTTGCTGAATTTCTTGATTTAAATGGCTATCAAGTTTCTCAACAGAAAGCACAACTGATCAAAGAGAAGGAAGCAACTTGCTGAACACCCAGAACACCAACGTAGAGCTGCCTCCAAGCCAGCAGTGTGCGACTGCATGGAGACTGTCTGTGCAAGTTGGTCAGACCTACAGGAGGAACCGTTGGACGATGCTGAGGAGTCCTGGATTCATCGACGGAAGCAGTTTTGTGAAGACAAGGAAACCGTAAGGCAGGCCATGCAGTAACTGCTACTGACAAGGTAACTGAAGCAAAAACCTGTGGGGACTTCCACTCAGAAGGCTGAAATAATTGCCTTGACAAGAACCTTAAATATATGGACTGATGCTAAATATGCTTTTGGGGTGGTACCCACTCGTGGTACCATCTGGAAAGAGCAAGGATTGCTTACACACAAGGAAAACAAATTCAGCATGATGTAAATCTACCAAAGAACATCATGGCTATTATACATTGTAAAGGACATCAGAAGAGTGTCACTGTACAGGAAACTGGGAATATGATGGTGGATCAGTTGGCAAAACAGGCAGCTGAAGGAAAAGAAATTGGTGAACGGCTTTAATTCCAGACGGTAAACTTGAAATATCTGAAACTTAGTCAGAACCTATAAGGTACTCTAGAAAGGATAGGAATCTAATGAATGAAGGGAAGAGAGCAAGCTGACAGATGGGTGCATACCCAGATGGACACACTGTTGTGCCCGTTAGTATTGTATAGAATTTGGTTCTAAGGGAACATAATAAAACATTTGGGGGGGTACAGACACCAGAAAGTAACTGTACAATCCTAGTACCAGGAACAGGGTGCAAGTGGGGCTTGTTGGAAAGGGAACCTTCCAGGACAACAATTGCAAATTGATTTTTTTTTTGAACTGCCAGGAAAAATGAGGGTTTTGATATATGCTAGTTCTAACCAATACCCTTTCAGGGTGACCAGAAGCATTCCCTTGCAGGACCAATAGAGCAAAGGAAGTAACCAAGGTACTTTTGCAGATTATTCCAAGGTTTGGGTGTCTTGCAACAATACCCTTCAACCAGGGAACTCATTTTATTGCAGAGATTGTCCAACAGGTCAGCAAGCATTGGGAATAAATTGGCAATTGCACATAGCACACAGACCACAGGCGAGGGGTCAGGGGGAAAAGATGAACTATCTAATTAAATCACAGGGTGTAAAACTGGGACAGGAAGCTGGACTATCCTGACCACAGTTGTTGCCTTTGGCTCTCCTTAGTACCAGAACAAAACCTAGAGCCAAAGAGGGGTTAAGTCCTTTCAAAATACTGTACAGAAGGCCTTATGTTGTACAAAAGGGGATTTCTACCCAAGTAGGGAGCGAAATACTAACTGAGCATGTGATAAGTCTGCAGGAATGGCTTTGAGAAAAGGAGAAACTGGTTCTAGGAACTAGAGCCCAAGGCCTTGATATGGCTCGATAATATGTATGTAACAAATCTCTTTTAAGATTCGCCCCTGGAACCAAGGTGGGTAGGTCTGTTCCAGGTGCTGCTAACATCCCACACAACAGTGAAAGCATTGTGGATACATCATACTAGAGTTAAGAAGGTCCCTCGAACACAGTGAGAACTGAAATCAGCTGGACCTTAAAATTGTGAATCCCAAGGACAGAAATGTGAGTTCTTGTAACTGTTAGAAATGTTGATTTGATGAGTGCAGCATTTGATGTAAATACTTATGTATCTCTTGTGACAAACATTATTACATATCAGTATTGTTTGGTATGTGGGCAAGCTAAGGATTTAAACTTTTCTCTTCTTGTTGTTCCTGATGATTTTAAGGCAAGAAATCAAACTGTTGCAGGGTTTGAGTCACTGTCCTGGTGGGTGATAATCAACAAGAATGTAGATTGGATTAACTACATCTGTTATAATCAGTGGAGATTTACAAATTATACAAAGAGTGCAATGAAGAGAATTGCAAGACAGTTATATGCCACAAGTAGGGTGGCCTGAGAAAACAGGAACTCCTAAGATATGATAAAAGAGTGTATACGTAACGCTGGGTACCCGTTGTTGCACCTTCATCCCAATAACACAGCTCTGGATGACATAATAACGAAGGCATTGCAAGGGCTTGGTGCCACCCTTGTCAATAAAGTGGCAGAAAAAAAATCAGGAATAGATACTTCTGTCACTGGATGGTTGGAGTTCTGGTTTGGTAAATGGAAAGGGGTGACTGTATCCACATTTAGTTCTTTGATAGTAGCAGCAGGAGCTTTGATGGCCACTGGTTGCTGTGTTATCCCCTTTGTGAGGGGACTAGAAGAGTGATTTATAGAGAGAGCACTATTGAAGCAAACACTAATGGAGCTATTACATTTGGATAAAATTATGGTATTAGAGGAGATGGGAGATAAAGTGAAGACGAGGGAGATGTCTATAAAAGTGAACCTTAAAAAAAAAATAATTGCAGAAATCAACAATGTATAAAAAAAAGAAAAAGGGGGGAATTGTGAGAATCAAGTGTTGTTTCTGCATTAGAATTGTATAATATTATTTTTATTTTATGATCTCCGCTATCATAGTTCTTTTTGGGAGTCCTTCTACTTAACTTGGGGAAGATCTCTGATAAGTTTACATCACTTATCTTATAGACGAACCTTCCCAGGGACACACACTCTGTATATAGGTGTATATATGTATATTTTGTCATACACACTGCAAGAATATCCTGCACAAGAGCAAACCAGAGAACAAGCCATGGCATGCCCGAGGAAGCGCCTCAAGAGACATTGGGAAGGCCTGACATCATCCCCCAGTGCTCTTTGTTTAACGATAATGACTTTAAAGAAAATCACCATATCAGTAGGACAAGGAGAGCACCGAGACATCTTGGAAACAACAGGATGACTACTGACTGACACCAGATAACAAATAAATGAACAAGTAAATAGCAAATGTAAACCTTCTGATAAGACTGTGAACCTGGAGTACCCAGCCAGTGGGGAAACAGGGGAGGAGGGGGAAGGCAAGGGGGAGAAAACAGGGTATAAAGGCTGTCATGTTGTGTCCATAGGCGCGCTCCTGCTTGCGGGACGCCCGCCATTGCAATCGTGAATAAATTTTGCTTTTATCAGAGATACCGTCCTGACAAAATTACTTGGATTATTTCCAACAGCTACAAGAAGTCTTGGCTGAAGAAGGGGCTGCCAGAAGTCCCAGCCGAAGAGACAAGCTGAAAGAAGCTCTAAAACGGGCTAAAATAAACCTGGGCCAAAGAGAAGGGCTGAAAGAAGCCGAGGCCAGAGAATGGTCTGGAAGAGGCCCTGTGGAGAAACGAACTGAAGGAGACACTATCCTGGTGAAAGAAGCCCACGACTGAGAGAAGTCTTATCACCCCTGGCTACGCATCTCATTTGCCTCTACAGCAAGAGAGCCTGGGGCCACCCTGCAACAGATGGCAGCATATGAAACTCTGCAAGTCATTGAAAGCCAACAGGGTACATGCTTCACAGGAACAATGGTACAAAAATGGGCTGAAGAAAATAACATTGAGTGACAATTCCATCTGCCTTACAATCTGACAGGAGCAGACTGATAAAATGTTACAATGGAATTCTCAAGGCTGCTCTGAAAACAGAACTACAGTCCTTGCGGTTGTGGGAATCAAATGTTGTTTCTGCATTAGAATTGGATTTTTTTTTTTTTTAATTTCATGATCTCCGCTATTATAGTTCTTTTTGGGAGTCCTTCTACTTAACTTGGGGAAGATCTCTGATAGTTTACGTCTCTTATCCTCTAGATGAACCTTCCCAGGAACGCACACTCTGTATATAGGTGTATATATGTATATTTTGTCATACACACTGCAAGAATATCCTGCACGAGAGCAAACCAGAGAACAAGTCATGGCCTGCCAGAGGAAGCGCCTGAAGAGACATTGGGAAGGCCTGGCATCATCCCCCCCAGTGCTCTTTGTTTAACGATGACTTTAAAGAAAATCACCATATCAATACAACAAGGAGAACACCAAGACATCCTGGAAACAACAGGATGGTTGCTGACTGACACCAGATAACAAATAAATTAACAAGTAAATAGCAAATGTAAACCTTCTGATAAGACTGTGAACCTGGAGTACCCAGCTAGTGGGGAAACAGGGGAGGGTGGGGAGGCAAGGGGGAGAAAACAGGGTCTAAAGGCTGTCATGTTGTGTCCATAGGCATGTTCCTGCATGCGGGATGCCCACCACTGCAATCGCAAATAAATTCTGCTTTTATCAGAGATACCATCCTGACAAAATTATTTGGATATTCCCAACACGGGGATGGACTAAACAACTTCATGAAACACTGAGATCTGAACAAGAGACCCAGAGATGGCAGACCCAGTGCCCTGCATGTGGTATAAACAACTTGGGCCTCTCCTCTTAGGATACAAATTGAAGGAAATAATACTTCTGTAAAACCCCAAGTTGGGACAATGAACAACCTGCTGCTCTCTGCCCCTGAAGACTTGCAAACAGGTACATGTGAGATAAAATGGCCTTGGAAGGTGCAAGTAGAACCCAAGTGATGTGGCCTACTTGCACCTTGGGGGAGACTATTAGAAGTAGGGAGAACAGTCATCCAACAAGTAATTGGTAAATGGCCCTCAGAAATTATAGACAAACCCTGATTTTCATTGCTAAGGGGGCACTAATGATATCATTATGGCAAATTAGAACCCTCCCCTTGGGTACCTGATATAGTAATACAAGCAGAAACATCAGGCCAAAGGGTATGATATACAAGACTTGGGCATGATGCTGTGCAAGCAGAAATATTAACACAACAAAAATACTGCGTACATTCTACCATGAAGAGCAGACTTGTCCATACTGGTACTGACTAAACACATCTCATGAGATTCATGGTCCACCAAGACCACCAGCAAAGGCAGAAGCAACTTAAGTGTACACCAATATGTCCCAGTGCCACTGAAAGATCTTCACAACATCCTGATCGTGTTCTTCAATTACATCTAATGATGGACTTTTTGAACATCTTTCAAGTGGAAAAGAATCAGAGAACCACAGAACTGTAAGTGTTGGAAGGGACCTCTAGAGATCACTGAGTTCAACCCCCTGCAAAGCAGGCTCCCTACAGCAGGCTACACAGATAGTTATCCAGGCAGGTCTTGAATATCTCCAGAGAAGAAGAATCCACAATCTCCCTGGGTAGCCTGTTCCAGTACTCCGTCACTCTCACTGTGAAGAAGTTCCTTTACATATTGGTGCAGAACTTCCTATGCTCAAGTTTATGGTCATTTCCCCTTGTCCTGTCCCCACAAACTGCAGACAACAGGTTGGCCATGTCCCTTTGACTCCCACACTTAAGATATTTATAAACATTAATCAGATCCCCTCTGAGTCTTCTTTTCTCAAGGCTGAACAGAACCAGGTCGCTCAGCCTTTCCTCATAGGAGAGATGCTCCAGGCCCTTTATCATCTTTGTGGCCCTCCACTGGACTCTCTCCAGGAGATCCCTATCTTTTTTGTACTGGGGATCTCAGAACTGAATACAGCACTCCAGGTGAGGCCTGACCAGGGCAGAGTAGAGAGGGAGGATCACCTTCCTTGACCTGCTGGCCATGCTCCCTTTAATGCACCCCAGGATCCCATTGGCCTTCTTGGCAACAAGGGCACACTGGTGGCTCATCAGCAACCTGTCGTCCACCAGGACACCCAGGTCCTTCTCTGCAGAGCTTCTCTCCAGCAGATCATGTACTGATACTTGTGGTTATTCCTTCCCAGGTGCAAGACTTTATACTTGCTTTTGTTAAACCTTATCTGGTTTATTGCTGCCAAGCTCTCCAGTCTGTCCAGGTCTTGCTGAATGGTAGCACAGCCTTCCAGTGTGTCATCCACTCCTCCCAGCTTTGTATCATAGGCATACTTGCTGAGGGTGGATACTATCCCCTCATCAAGGTTGTCGAGGGAGATATTGAAAAGGATCGATCCCAGCACCAGCCCCTGAGGAACACCACTAGCCACAGGTCTCCAACCAGACTCTGCACCACTGATCACCACCCTCCGAGCTCGGCCATTCAGTGAGTTCTCAACCCATCTCACCACCCACTCATCTGTCCCACACGTTCTCAACTTCATTATCAGGATGTCATGGGAGACAGTATCAAAAGCCTTGCTGAAGTCAAGGTAGATGACATCCACTGCTCTCCCCTCATCTACCCAGCTGGTGATGCCATCATAGAAGGCTACGAGGTTGGTCAAGCACAATTTTCCCTTGATGAATCCATGCTGACTACTCCTGATGACCTTCCTTTCTTCCAATTGCTTGGAGATGTCATCCAGAAAAAGCTGTTCCATCACCTTTCCAGGGACAGAGGTAAGACTGACTGGCTTGTAGTTTCCTGAATCCTCCTTCTTGCCCTTTTTGAAGACCTGAGTGACACTGGCTGTCCTCCAGTCTTCAGGCACCTCTCCTGTTCTCCAAGACCTGTCAAAGATGATAGAGAGTGGTTTGGCAATGACCTCTGCCAGCTCCCTCAGCACATGTGGATGCATCCCATCAGGGCCCATGGATTTGTGCACACTGATCCCACCTAGACTCTCCCGGATCACTCCCTCCACAACCAGAGGGAAGCTCTCCATTTCCCAGACTCTCTCTCTTCCCTCCAGGGTCCAGGAGTCCAAAGGGGGAGTCTTTGAAGCGAAAACCAAAGCAAACATTCAGCATCTTCACTTTCTCAGCATCCCTCATTACCAGGACACCTCTCTCATTCAGCAGGGAACCTATGTCATCCCTTGTCTTCCTTTTCCTGTTAACATACTTTAAAAAAAAAATATCCGTCTCATTACCCTTTATCTCCTTCACCAGCTTCAGCTCCAGGTATGCTCAATCATTGGTTCATGCTGTGAAGGGGTTGTCATGGTTCTATGTTTTTGTTTTGTTTTGTTTTTATTTTGGGTTTCAGTATTCCACATCAAAACATCATGTAGTGTACGGGGCATTGAAGTGTCACTGCCCCAATCCCAGGTACCTATCCCTGTACATTGCAGAAGTCACGGGATCTGGCCCTTCCGGGTGGGGGGGGCGTGCTCTCTTGCTGCCTTGCAGTGGGTGCTGGAGGGTGCTTTCCTAGCCGTTCCAAGCTTTTCAGGTTTGAATCGGTCCCGGGAACTCTCTCTCTCTTATCTTGTCTGATTTATTAATCTCAATTTCAATTAAATTGTATTACATTTTGTTATCTTGTATTCCAATATTACAGTAAAATAAGTTTTCCTCCATAGATTGTTGCCACTGTTCTTTTCCTCCCTTCCTTCCTTCCTTTCCATTTTTGTGGGACTGGGGACAGGGGTGAAGTGTATGGGAATTAGTCATGGCCTAAACCAGTGATTGAGCACCTGTTGAAGGGACACAGCCAGCCCTGAGAGAGCAGGTGAAAGCAGTTTGCCTGTGTGACTGGAAGGGGTGGTACCTGGTTCCACTCCTCCTTAAACCTCATTTAAGGGTTGGTTGGCACAAGGGAAGGGTCTTTATTTGGAGTGTTTTTGTATTTAGTGTGCTATGTTCTTTAGGGTAGGTAGGTAATTTTTTTTTTTTTTTTTTTATATATATATAAAAAAAAAAACATCTTAATTGTGGTTATCATTCTTTTTTGGGTTTTTTATAACTGGTTGCTTGTCATTGGTTTTCTCTGTAACTTGTTATCTTGTTGTAGGGATGGCTGTACTTGCTTGTATTCAGGTGTTCTGTTTGGGCTTTGCATTATGTGTTGGTCCTGCAGATATGGTGGGCAAGTGGGAAAAAATCCTGTAGAGCCTGGAGAGAATAAAACCAGGAGGGAGGCTGTGGTGGGAGAGAGAGGAGAAATGCATTTTGAAGCAGGGTGATACTCTGCTGATACTGTCTGTCAGATCTACTGTCAGCTTGATCCTTTTGCTACTTGGCATTTTGTTCATCTCCTGAGAGTTGGTAATTAATGTTGTGCTTGCTTAAGGAAGCTTCTGTTTTAGCTTACTAGGGTTTGTATTGTACTTGCTTAGGGCGTTTCTGCTTGCCGCTTACTAGGGTTATCTAAGTGTATGCCTCTGCGTGGATTGAATAAAACATAATTTTTCATGCTGCCTTGAGCACATAGTTGATCGCCTCTATTCCCAAGGCATCCTGTTTCTTGGACCTAAATGTACTCTGAAACACTAACCTACCCTTATTATGTTATAGAGAACTTAGATCAACTGCTGTCACAGCCCAAAATGTAGCAGCATCCTGTTGCAGTGCCTGGCAGTTAAAAAGAATGATTTTCTTTTTTTTTTTTTTTTTTTTTTTCCCCCTATTTAAGGAAATAAATTGTTTGTTAATATGACCTTGAAAAGGGTTTTAACGCACAATAGAAGACAGTTGAGGAATTTTCAACTCAGAAGCTCTGGTAGTGCTGGTGTAACTGAACACAGAACATTGTTCTCCTTTAATTTTTTTTTTTTTTTTAAGGTAACCATCTAATAGTATCCAAACAAGGTACTATAAGTTTGTAGTGGATACAAAATAGACTCTTTGTACTTTGCTATAAAAACCTTTAATCAGCAGTAACTTACAAGCTGCCAAGATGAAAGGTGCTCCTTGATGAATGCGAAGGTAATTACCTGTTCTGGGACTGGAAGGTACTAACATTACTCTAACAATTCTAAAGCAGCAGGAAGTCTCTTCTGCTAAAAGCAGAAGCCACGGGATTCTGACCTTTAGGTTTGACTGGGCCACATTGAGTGAACAGGAATTGTCTTAAGCTGTATATGAAATGTATAGCTAATGAGTATAAGTAACAAAACTCTTTACATATATTTTTTAGTAAAATGTGAAAAATGTAAAACAATTAAAATGTAACAGTAGTGGGATACCTGATCTTATCTTTATGAAACTAATGCGCTGGTGTCTGGATCAGTGGAAGTGGTAGCAATTCTTAGTGAATTCTCAAGGTGTGTCAGATTTTGTATTAAATTTGACTCTTCCTGTGCTTCATCCTTAAAAATAGATGTTCACAAATGTACATACTGTGCATAGCAGAAATACTAAGTCACAGCATGAAACTCCTGGTAGGAGCCAACCCAGGGGAGCTCAGATAAATGTAATGCATGCACCTGAGAGACCAAAAAGAATGGAGCCAGGATCTACCCCTTCCCAAACATCATTTGAGGGATGGCAATGAAGGCAAGGTTATCTCACTGGAGATCCCTGCCTACCTGAGGCCTTCCAAGGGTAAATGGAATTTTTCCCTTTGTTTCCATGTCTATAGTTACTGTGTTTGAGCAAGTCCTCACTTGCTGCAGACTAGAATTTCACTATTCCTCTATCATTGCTTTATTTTCCATCATGTTACAGCATTACACTTAGCGAGCCAGCTAGATACTTATTTAGAACAGATTATCTTAAAAAAAAAAAAAAAAAAAAAAAAAAAGGGCGTTGGATGGTCATGGGGACCCCTAATAAACCCAAGAAGGAACTGCTGGGGGAAACCCTGGGATTCCTAGGTTCCCCGTGGCTGAGTACTTGTACATTAAACAAATATACAATTAACAGAGTCACATAATTTAGCTAGTATTTTACAGGTCATATAACTAAAAGAACTATCACAACAGAAAGGGATAATCAAAAACAAATGAAAAAGCTCACCCATGCCCTGGGCTTGCAAAAAAAGCTCCAGAGAACTAACTCCAGAAAAAGATTCTTCCTCAGGATGAGTCTTCCCTAATACAGAGATCCAACACATTGTGATGAATGTTGATACAATTTAAGATGAGTAATTATCGGTTTGTGGTTGAAGTTCATGTTCTTTCATGGGCTAGTGCTTGGTGGTGTTACTAGAGGCACATAGTCGTGTGGTGCAGGTCCAGCACATGATTTCACAGCAATACTGGAACGCTTCAGTGGCGTTTTGTTTCTTCTGGTGATCCTAGAGACTCAAAGACTCATGGGGAGTAATACAGATGTTTCAGGAGTACCAGGATGAAAAGGTCTGCCCTCCAGGGCAAGATACAGAATGGAAATCTTCTCTGGAGGAGTGACCAATGTTTCTTTTTATCCTGGATCAAAACTTTGGCTTGTACTGGGGCATGCCCCAGCTGCCTGTACCATACCTTTTGGCCAGATGTCTACAGCTGCATAACTATATCGGGCACCGAAAGGGGGTGTCCTGATTTGCCATAGGGACATGATGGGGGTCCCTTTAGCAATGAAGAGTGGAGTGTTGACTACAATATCAGTAGGCCATGTACCTATTACTGGAGGGACTACTGAGCCTCCCACCTCCAATAATCTCCCCTGAAGTACAAGTAGGCCACACCATGTTGGTCCTACTTGCACCTTCCAAGGCCATTTATTCTATGGGTACCCGGATCTAAATTCTCAGGGGCAGGGAGCAGAAAATAATTTTGTCAATCTGGGGTCTTACCTGATTATAAGTGCCTGTAATTTGGATCCTAAGCAGGGAGGTGCATGTTGTCTATAGAATTTTCAGGGTGCTGGGGCTGCCTTCTCTAGGCCTTTCATTCAGATCCTGCAGAGTTTCATACAGTCTTTTTGTCCACCCCTGCAGGGACTGAGAGTCTGTCTTCAGGACAGCCTTAAGAATACTGTTTTAATATTCAATGAGGCCTGCCCTTGTTGGATTATATGCCAGGTGGAATTGCCATTCAATGTTGCTTTCTTCTGCCTAGCGTTGTATTGTTGCACCGGTGAAATGAGTCCCTTGGTCACTGTTGATGACTTGAGGTGTCCTGTAGACAGACATCAGTTCAATAAGTGCCTTGATGGTATGTTCCTGGTTTGCTCTCGGTACTGGATAGGCCTGCATTAGCCCACTTGCAGTATTGATGCAGGTCAGGACATATCTCACCCTCTCAGACAGAGGGAGGTGCCCGATGTAATTGACCTGCTGGAGAGAATTGTGTCCTCTAGCAAGATGGGCTGTTGTTTTGGGCAATAATTTCGGTCTCACCTTGGAGCAAGTGTTACAGTCTCGGCGTGCCTGGGCAGTCAGATAGTTGTATAGGAAGCCCCCATGCTTTAGAAGCTACCCACGCTATTTTTTGTCCAGCATGCTGTAGCTTCTGATGTAACAAATGGGCAATGTTCTCAGATGGTGAATTCTCAATCCTTTGAACTGAGCTTCATCATTTCCCAGTGACTGGTAGGGGTTGGTGACCAGAAACATGGTAGACGTACAGTCCTGTGTTTAACTGTATTCCATATGCCTAACCATTTATCTTTGCCCCAGATTGGTCAGGTGTGGATAGTGCATTCCTGGGTGGCCCACTGTGCAATCCAAAGAGGGAACCCCTGGTACACAGACCAACTACATGTGCAGAGATTCAGGATAGCATCACCAGGTTCCTTGGTTATAACCATCCACACGGCTCACAGTTCTGCCCATTGGCTGCTCTGACCATCGCCCTCGTCAAACCAGATTGTCTCAGTGGAAGGATGGTATGCTATTGCTCTCCACTTGCTCGGGTTGCCCTTGCTGGACCCATCTGTGTACCAGGCATCTTCAGGGATAGGATATTTTCCCTCCTGAACAGGACTCTTCTCTGGTGGAGCGACCAGTATTTCTTTTGGTGCATCACTGTGATACGTCACTGGGCCTAGGATCTTCTGGAGTTCTTCTTTCAAGGGTGATGAAGATAGACTATTCCTCTGGCTGAGGTAGGCGACCCATCGTGCCACTGTACGTGCTTGGGCCACCCCTGTCTTAGGAAGGTGGGTCAGATCTTTCACCCACCCCTGAATCGGCAGGATGGTCTTAATGATGATTTCAGCTGTTTGGGTTATCAGCTCTACTGCCTGTAATGCGGAGTAGGCAGCCAATAACTGTTTTTCAATCATACTGTATCTTTCTTCTTCAAAGAGGGTCCAAACAGAACTCTGGCGTTGCCACTGGCCCCAACCTAAGCTATCCTGAGTGACAGGAACATCCAACACAGCTGGGAGGGTAGGATCAAATATACCCAATGCCTGGGCTTGTTTAACTGCCAGCTTTGCCTGTTGGAAAGCCTTATGTTCGGTTTTCCCCCAACCCCATAGTTGTCCCTTTCGTCATGAGTCTGTATAGTGGCTTTAGCAGCTGCGCTAGGTGAGGTATAAAGGAACGCCAGTATCCCAATATACCAAAAACTTCTTGCAGCTGCTTCAATGTTGTAGGGACTGGGAATGCCTGAACCTTGGCTATGATAGCACTGGGTAGTACTTTGGTCTTTCCTGACCAAATGTCATGGTTTTATGTTTTTTTGTTTTTTTGGGTTTCAGTATTCCACATCAAAACATAATGTAGTATACAGGGCATTAAAGTGTTGATGCCCCAATTCCAAGTACCTATCCCTGTACATTACAGCAGTCACGGGATCTGACCCTTCCGGG
>NW_024884170.1:0-47077 GCF_019232065.1 Centrocercus urophasianus
CGATGTCCCGGGCGGATGCCGGCAGGATGCACTCCCGGCGGGCCGGCATCCGCGCGGCCGTGGTGCTCATCGGGCTGCTGCACAAGTCCAGGAAGCAGAACAAGGAGAAAAGGTAGAGCGCAAGTTCGTTCCTTTTCTTCTCTCTTTATCGAAGGGTTAAAAAGAAATCTGTCCTTGCCGCTGGGTGGCCCGAGTGCGAGCTCCGGGCCGCGGGTCTCCTGGCGCGCGGGAGCGGCGTGCGCCGTGTTCCCGGTGCCGGCCGGGCCGTCGCTGCGGCGATGCTGGGTCGTACCGGCGGGTGGGGGTTACCTCGGCGCAGGGCAGCGGGATCGGGGGCTGCAGCCGCTCGCAGCGCTCCCCGAGCAGTGCCGGCTGCGTGCGCTGCTGTGCAAGGCGAGCCCGAGCGCGATTCTTTGGCGTGAGAACATTCAGGACCGCTTTCGGTGCCCGCGGAACTGCTTTAACTCAGTGAACAGCTTTGTCTCCTCGCTGAGGAACAGCTGACAAATGGTTTCATCTTTCATTGACTAAGTCACGGATTGTACTTTATGTTCAACTCCGCGTATTGAGGAAATAGCCTCTTTGCAATACTGTGTGAGCTGGCGTCTGCTCTGCACGGCTCCCGCATCCCCCCGCTTATTAGTGCGAATTGCTGTTTGCTTCAAAGCCTCTCCACGCTCTGATTTATTTGTGTGGTCTCGGTCAGGGAGTTCTCTCCTCCAGGACTGCGCTGCTCTGGCAACTTTGTTGTTAAAAATAGTCGGAAATATGCATCCCAGTCCCAGTGGTGTGCATACCTCCCATTCGGGGTGGGAGCAGCATGGGCACTGCTGCAGATTGATGGTTTCCTTTTTGTGTTGTTGCTGAAATGGTGATTTTTAAACAAAAACATATGAATGAAGACCTGATTATTTGGAGTCTTTCTTGTAACTACACAACCCAGCACACTGGGAGTTCCTTCTGCCCTCACCCCAAAGTTTTGGGTCATGCGGCCCTGTGTTCTGCTGCTGGAGGTGCTTTGCATGGGCAGCGGGTGTGCTGGGCAGCAGGATTTTAGGGTTGCTTTCTGTGTAGCTCATACTGCTGCTGCTGCTCTCTGGGATATTTTCTCCTTTGCTGGGGCTTTAGGTAGAGCATCGAGGCTCCCAAAGTGATTCCTTCCCATTGGGTGCCAGATTTCTATGAATGAGCTCAGAATGACACCTGAAGCCTGAGAAAAAAATCTGGCTCCAAACTCTCATGGAATCTGCCCCGTAACACAGGAGCCTGAATTTTTGGATTTTGTTCCCCATCAAGTTGAGCAGAAACCCTCCCAGCGATGCTCTGGCTGCAGGGTTTATTCAGAACATTGAGAGTCATACAGACACCTCAAGGGGAGAACCAGACCCTGAGGAATTTTTTCTCCTGTCTGCTGTGGTCTGAGCAGCCTTCATGGGAGCAATAGCGAGAATTCAAGCAGCGCTTTAATGTGGCTGCTTCATCTTATGCAAACTGCCAGGGCCATCAAAGTGACATAATCTGCAGGAAAAGGAAGGGACTGTTAGCGGTGTAGTCAAAAGGGACTCTGTTCCTCCACCTGCTCCTATTTTCTTTTTTTCCTCCTACATTCAGGCTTTGTTCTGCATTTGCAATTGAATTTTGCTTTCCATGAGCCATATACAAGTCTGGCAGGATTGGTGGCAGCTGCAGAGTCCCTGGTGGCCCACGTCCCTGTCTTATTAGCAACCAGCAAAGTACAGCACAATAAATGGACTTCGGCAGGCTCCCGTTGCAGGAGCAAGGCGATGCTCACCTGGGCACTCTGTAGGTCTGTGCCTGTCCTGTGCTCGGGCTGAGGCAGAGAAGCAGCACCCTGCACCAACACAAGGTGCACACCTTGCTGAAGTCGTTGGAGTGAAGTCTTTGCACTGCTGAAATTGATGTAAACATTCCCATTTGTTTCAGTGGGGTCAGGGATTATGCTCACTAAGGCAGCCCGTGGCTTTTTGGTCCCTCCCCACCATTGGAAGCGCTCCCATTCCCCTGCCCCTCTGCCTGGGGGCCAGATGGAGGCAGCATCCCTCTGCTTGGTGTTGTTCTGCATGTGGTCAGAGGCTCTGGTTTCTGGGAGCTGTTCTGTTTAATTTGCAAATTATTGAATCAGTTCAGAAGCGGCTGCCCAAGGTTCCTTGGCTCATGTTTTTTCAGGAATCGGATCAGACAATCCTTCTGGTATTAAATGGTCCATGAGTCCCTTGGCTGATTTATCCAAATGCTGCTGGAAATCGTTGCTTCCTCTCCACTCCTAGAAGTGAGACCAGAGAACAAAATCTGCTAGTGATAAAAATCTCTTTCCAGCATTATTTGCAGAGCCAGCTGTACTCTCCTATCAAGACAAGGTGGAAGTCCTTGGTGGGCTGGAAGGGCTCCATCTCCCATCCAGCTGCAGACAGCAGCACGAGAGGGACAGGCGGGCGCTGAGTGTGCCATGCCCTCCTGAAACAGCACCGCAGCAACGCCTGCACGAGTGCAGGATGTCCTGAACTGCTCCAACTACAGTTACTCGTGGTGCAGGGGAGTAATTAAAGCTAAAGCTGTTTGCAGTTAAATGTCACCTTGCTCTGAGCAGGGCTTAGGTTCCTTGCTTGTGCGCGCTGTGCAGTTGCGGTGCTCTATGCAAGCAGATGCAGGCTGGTAGTCTGAAAACACAAAATTTACTGCAAACAATTTACACCAGAAAACAGTGCTCTCTTTCTTTGCTGATTTTCAGGCTTCAGTGCACAAAAGCGATAGGTAACCAAGGCAAATTGGGTTACTGGGGAAAATGTTGCACCACTGGGGCTCTGCCCACACCTGCCCTGAGCTGTGGTGCATCTGCAGCACTGGGGCCAGAGCCGGGCAGCCCCGCAGTGTGTGCCCTGCATGGGGCCAGTGCTGCCCGTGGGCCCCGTCTGGGTGAACCCAGGAGCGGCTGTGGGGCCGTGGCAGTGCGGACGGGGAGTCGGCCTCTGGGCAAACTTCAGATGTTGGGCACTGAATGTTAAATAAATGAGAGAGGGAGCAGCTGGCAAGGTGAGGCCCATCAAGGGCAAAAAAAACGACGGCTCCAAAAATAGAGGCTGTTAATTTACAGAACATCTTTACTGTCCTTCTCAAGGATAAAGCATCCCGACAGCTGAACTTGTTGCAGATGGGTGTGCTGTGAGGGATTAACACCTCCGCGGGCCAGGTTTCATCAGCAGAATTAAGCGAAGGCATAAATGTAACCTGTGATGCTCCAAGCACTTAATTGACACAGCATAACAAAAAGCAGCGCTTACTGCTCGCTGCAAAACGGCGTCACATAATATGTTGACATCTCCCCTTCCCACGCGCAATTTGTATCAATGCTCTGTCAGGTTAGAGCCTGCCTGGTAAATCAGACGAACAAACAAAAAGGCAGAATGTGTGCAGAAGTCTTTTGTTAGATGTTAGTGAGAATACAGGAAGAAAGGTGCAGCTGAGAGCTCTGTACGAGGTGCTTGTGTCCTTGCTTGTGTCCACGGCCATGCCATGCCTTGCAGGGGCTGCATTTTGTTCCCAGCTCAGCCCGTGCCCAGAGAAGCCCTGCGATGTTGCTGGAGGATCAGTGGGTGGAGAGCATCTCAGTGCCCAGCTGCCTGGTGGAGCTCGGATGGCACAGCCGGAGGTGGTGGACCAATGTGGTTGCTGGTGGGTGGAAGTGGCCTCTTTCCTTCCCACAGAGATCCCCAAAATTGATTTTTGAAGGCAAACAAACCTATCCATGATGTGATTATGTTGGAATTCTGGCGTTGTCCCAGGCTGGCACAGAGCAAGCCCCCAAACTGGGGCCATGTACGTGGTGCCACGATGGTGCTATGGGCTGTCATTAGCAGGGCAGCTGGTGTGGGACCTTTTGTCCATGCTCCCGATTTCCTGATTGCCAGGGAGCTCCTCACAGTGCAGCAGTGCTGCCTTGCTGCTGGGTGCGTTCAGCAGTGCAGCACAGTGAGGGCATCCTCCGCACCCAGCAGCACGTTTTGAGCAGCATTTCAGCACACCAGCATGGTCTGCCGGGTTCAGGACCTGAATTTGTTCATGCTTTTGGGATGTGACCAGAAGTGCTCTGAATATCAGAGAATGACTCCACCCATCCTGGCTGCTTTGTGGGTTCCCGGTGCCCGCGCTCAGAACAGGGCAGTGCCGCAGTGCCGGCGGTGCGCTGGTTCCGCTCGCCTTTGGAAAACCCTGCGGCTGGCCTGGTAACTGCATTAAGGTATTTCCTTAATTAGATTTACTAAGTATGTAGGATTCTAATTCTTGGGTTTTTTTTTTTTTTTTTTTTGCCTTCTTTCTTAATTTGCCTAATGAGGAAAATGAAGAAATAACATTACCTAAGTGATGTCTGCGCGGCTTTCCGGGAAGCCTCTGCCCTGCCCGGTTTGCCCTGGCCCTGCAAGGCTCAGTGAGGGGCAGCCTGGCCTCCATCCGCCTCTTCTCTCCCCCCCCCCCGTGCTGATTGTCCCACTGCAGCTGTGGGTGGGCTCGGGGCAGAGCTGGTGGCTGCGGGCTGTGCTGTGCTGTGAGGAGCTTGGGGCGGCACAGGGCTGTGCTGGATGCATGCCCAGGTCCCTGTGCTGGTGGCACTGTGGGCTGTGCTGTGAGCTTCAGGTGAGCTCCCGGGGCTGCCATGCCCTGTGCAGATGGGGACACACCGACCTTCCCCCGAGCCATTCATCATCCCATGAGGGCAGACTGCTGGGAGTCAGGCTGGTGGCCCTTGATCCCGGTGCTGGCAGAGGACTGAATCACTGCGCTCGGTGCTGCAGGTCACCATAATGTGGTGCTGGTGCTACGGCTGATTGCTGGTGAATCTTCTGTGTGCTCACCCCGAAGTGAGATCGTGGCTCCAGCAGTTTGGCCCTGAACAAGCAATCAACATGTGATAACAGAACACGTTGTTAAGTTGTGCAACTGATTTTATAATACTTAGAATGTGATGCTATGGCAACCTGTTACAAATCCCAGATCAAACTGAATTATTTGTATGCATCCCCATAACTTTCATCTTTGGAGGCCTGTGCCTTTGAGGCTGCTCTGCAGATTGGTGCAATCAGACAGAAAGAGGGTTGAAAGGAAGAGAGCAAAGATGGGTGCTTGTGTCCAGGTCCGTCTGCCTGCAGAGCTCCAGGTAGTTGTAGAGCAAAGAGTGCAAATTGCCATTTGGGCACCTTCTCAGCAGCAGAGCTGTGGTGATTCTGTGGGGACTAGGAAGGGATGGAACTCAATGGTCAATGCGAGTGGTCAGCACGTGGCTTCTGCTGCTGCCCATCTGCAGTCTTATAGCATTTCCATTTCTTGGGTGTTGGCCCTGGATCAAGGCTACAGATGGGGGCCTGAGCCCTTCATTGCTCTGTGACCCACCGCTGGCTCCGTGGTCAATTTGAGTCCATAACTTCCCCCTTCCATAGTTATTAACTATCAGGGAACGATTGATCTGTGTCCTGTTGGCACTTTCCCTCTGATCTCAGCACTGAGCAGCAGCCCCTTGGCTCTGCTCTCTGTGCCTGGCTGAGGGCTGAGGACCAGGCAGGGCAGGAGCCCCGCACTGCTCGGTCCTACGTGCTCAGCTGGGTGCGTGAGTGCATACATGTGTGTGTCTCAACAGATGGAGTCAAAGTCCATCAGGACCAGGAGACGTCTGTTAGCAGAAGCAATTGTAAATACGAGCAGGAAGGCGGGAGGAGCAGCGGGCAGCCCTGTCAGGCCCTGGCTCAGTCTGTATTGCAGGGACACCCCTGCACAGCCGCCCTTTGCCTTGCACGGTAGCAGTGGGGTTCTGCTTTTGCCACAGCGGTCTCACAGAAAACCAGATCTGCAAGGGCGCTGTGGCAGCTCCTTGTGAAGCACCACGGGCACATTCTGCATTGGTGCAGCCGTTTCTCCTGCAGTGCAGCACTGCCCGGTCCGCAGTGCCCAGCTGGCTGTTCTGCAGTGCAGGGTGCCCAGCACTGCCCGGCTGGCACAGGGACGCACTGAGGGATGCGCTGCAGGGACGTGCCATGGGGTTCACCCCTCCAGCTCTGGGCTGGGAGCAAAGTGAGGCTAATGCAGGGCGGGCTCTGGGCAGCTTGTAGAAAGAAGCTCTGCTGGTGTCCCGATGTTGGCTGTAGGTACCTACCACTGTTTGGGGGAGCCCTGGTGTGCACTGCTGCTCGTCTCCCCATGCACTGCCTCATGCTGTGCTGTGCCATCCCAGGCGGGCTGCCATGGGAGCAAACCTCGTTACTGCGTGATAAACAGTTGGACATTTTGGCCTCGTTTCTGCAAGACTAACCTGGCAGGAACGAGAGGAAACAAAATTAAATCTCAGATTTTCTGACTCCCGGAGTAGCATCTGGCAGTACTGCTGCATGTGACGATTTGATTGTCTGCCTGAGAAGGGATTTTTTTTTAAAAGGCACAGTGTGCTTTTATCAAATCATCAGTGGAGGGCTTTGAGTGCAGTTTCTCAAGGCTGAGGAGGGTGTGGGGTTGCATTTTTTGGCAGGCTCTTGGTACAGTTCTTTCTCCCCTGCTTTCCAGTGTCACATCCCCATGAGACCTCCGTGCCAGTGCCACTCTGCTGTGGGGATCCATGTGGTTGGCCCTTGCCGAAGCTCAGTGTGGAGGGGCCTGGGGGGGGTTCACGCAGCACCACCATGGGGAGCTCTGTGGGGCCGCGGTGCTGAGACACGAGAACGGTTCAACCAAAAGAGGCCTGTCACCCGGTGTTCCTTCTCTCCTGCCTCCCAGACTGGGCTGCAGGGGTTGCTGACGGCTCCTGTTCTGTTTTGCAGGAAGCAGGAGCTGCTGAGCAGCACAGATGTGACCCTCCCGGAGCGGCCACTGTCCCCTCCGCTCACTGCCCCCCCCCACCATGAAGGTGAGTGCTGCACCGCAGGGCTGAGCACCCTGCGTCGGGGCCGTGGGCGCGCGGTCCAGGCTGGGTGCTGCTTTTGGAAACGGAGCCGGCGAGGAGCGGCACTTCCAACGCAGCGCCTGTAGCAGCCGGGGCCGTTCTGAGCAGAGCAGAGTAGGTGGTTTCTGGAGAGCAGCCGGCAGTTTGTTCAGACACCATCAGCTACAGCGTGGTGCGCGTGCCAGCGGGCCCCATTCTGCTGCCGCCGCGTTACGCAATGCCAAGCAGCAGTGCCAGGCGGTGCAGAGCCCAGTGCTGCTGTCCTGATCGGCCCCAGCTCCACATGCTGCCCCGGGGACCCACCTGCGTGCCTGCTGGCACCTGCTCTTCGGCCCCAGCGTAAGCCTTCGAAGCGCGCAGCTCCTCTGCTCTCATGGAGTAACCCGAGCAATTAGTGCAAGTGGAGCTTCCAGACAAAGGAAATGGCAGCTCTTCCCCCTGGGTAGCTGCAAAGCATTCGATATGTTGCCACCCGGGAAATTACTCATTAAACTGGCGAAGATGAGATCGAAGAGAAGCTTTCGAGACAGCTGAGAACTTGGTTAAATGGTTGTTAAGAGTGGGGGGAGGGGTGGGGAAGAATGGAGCTGGAGAAGTTTGTTAGTGAGGTTTCTCAAGTTTTGGCTCATTTTACTTATGTTGGTGGCCTGGGTGCACAAAGCAGGCGTGAGCTGGCAGAGCACACTGGTGGATGGCAGGGATTGTGAGGGGCTGGGGCTGAGGAGGACGGGATAGGGTGACACGCGGAGCTGGCAGTGAGTCCTGCCCGGCACAGCCTGCTCACTCCTCCCCGCCTTGCAGCAGTCCCCAGGCAGGAGCTCACAGCTGAGCTGCACAGAGTGAGCAGGTTCATTCCTACATGCACTCTGTGCTTTCTGCTTAATTCTGGGCACAGGCTGCAGACAGCTTGCTGGAGGCACTGGCTTCCTGCAGCACAGCCCATTGCTAATTCAGCTGCGTGAGCAAACTCCTTCTAAGAGCATGCAAGCTCTGCCAGCAAAAATGTGTTTTCCTGGTGTAACTCAAATTCCTTGAAGGAGGCAAACTACAATGGCAAAAACCTTTTTTTGCTGGTGTAATTCCACAGTGAGGCTTGCTTCCCACCAGCCCTCAGCGGGAGGAATTTGTCTGGCACCTGTAATGGACATCACCGTGCAGGAACAGAGTGGCAGACCGAGCCAAAAGTGAGCAGAGCCGAGTGGCCACAGGGCAAAGCCATCCTTCTGCTCCTGGGCTCCCCTGCTGCTCTGCTGTGTCCGCCCTGGAAACTCACGGGGAGAGGAAGAGGCAGTGAGTGCAGGCAGGGACACGGCCCCAGGGGCAGACGTGGCCCCGCAGTCGCCTCTCCTCTGCCCGCGGCCGCGCCAAGCACTTCCAGCCCGGAGACAGGTTGGCACGGCGTGGCACAGCCAGACCCGGGACCTGGCGTGGTGCAGGCTTTCTGATTGGCCTTGTGCAGGGAGCAGCCAGGCTGAAAGCAGGCTGGAAGGGCTGCGCTGATACCTGCCCATGGCAAGGACGGGTGACCCCGTCGTTGCGGCTGGGGCGAGGTGCTGTCTGAGTGCTGGTTGTGCCGGGCTCTGCTGCGCTGCCCGGATGCATGTGGGAGGTGGGGATGTGCTCGTTGGAACCGAGCCCCTCTCCTTCCCTCGCCTCCCGCCCCGTTCAGCTCCCCGTGCCACCTCTCGCGTCCGTGACGGGGAAAACCTCCGTGAGCCACGTGCGAACTTTCGCCCGCTTCCTGCCCAACCTGTTTGGGGCACTTCCCGCGGAGCCACCCTTTTAAATAACAAAGCAGCAGCACTGCCATGCCTCTGGCTTGAGAAACATTAACGAAGGGAGGTGTCGGTGGGGATGGTGGCCCGCCTGGCGCCGGGCCGCTCCGCGCTGCACTGCCGGTAGGACCCACGGTGGCCGCAGCGGCTCCGGGGGCGAGGCTGAGAGCTGCGGGCGGTGCGGGGCTGAGATGGATTTCCTGCGGGGGCTGCTGGTGAGTGCCACGTGCGGGGCTGCGGGCAGCGGTTCGCTGTGGGCACTGCCGGGTGTGCGGTGCTCAGCTGCACACTCTTGGTGCGGTTTTCTTTCTGGGTGTCGTTTTCTTTGGAAACCTCCGATATGGGCGCTTTGTGGCTGTGCTGCTACTTCTGCTTCACGTCGGTCCTCATCTGCTCGCTACGTTGTGCCCTCATGTGCTCTGGGCTCAGCAGCACCGGCTCAGCAGCACCAGCTCCGCCAATGGGGCTTTGGGGCAGACCTGACGCTGATGGAGAGGAGCAAATGCAGCACCCTGTGCTGGGATGCTGGAGGTGATGTTGTGATCTCTTTGCTGTCAGGAGAATGCTTTTAGCTGTGAGGTAGCGAGGACATGTGAGCTTAGGAAGAAAACAACAGTGGTTCTATTTTTGGCTTGGATATTCTGCATTTCTAAGGTCACAGAATCGTAGGGGTTGGAAGGAACCTCCAGAGATCATCGAGTCCAACCCACCTGCCAAAGCAAGTTCCCTACACCAGGTCATTACTACAAGCTTTGGGACAGGTCTGTCTGCCTGTGGAGGGACGGAATGGCTTTCTGTGCCAGTGGTGCCTTTGGTTGCATTTGTAGCGCAGCTGCTGTCACTGCTGCCAGGAGCAGCTGGGCTCAGTGACTCAGCTCAGTAAGAACAAACTGGTGGCTGAACCACTGCAGGTGACGCTGCTCCTGACTGAGCAGCACAAAGGTATAATTGTCCCAACTATATTTACCAAAATATTTGTGGTGTGGTAAAGCTTGGCTTCAAGTCTGCATAAATTCCTAGTGCCTACAGACTGCTCTTTGCTTTATTAAATGTGTGTACACGTGTTCTGCTGGAGCTCACTTGGAAAGGTGGATCGGGTTCTGCTCTGTTGTTTTGCCTGTCTGCCCTGGCTGCTGGCAGAGGGGTGACAGCTATTTTCATTGTCTCAGAGAGCGTGCGTCTATTGCAGATGCCTGGAGATAAGCAGGAACCTGAAAGGAACTTAAAGTAAAGCAAAGCCTTTTCAGTTTGGACGCAGAGCTCTTCTGAACCTAGGTGCGTTTCTCCTGCTGCAGGAGCAGTGATAAAGAAGGGGCATAGTCTAAGGGCAGGACTGTGGTCAGGGCTGCAGGCTGTGCCTGGCCGTCGGGCAGCGCCTCTGCTGCATCTGTGGTGAGAAAACTCGTGTGAGGCCCCTTTGGTCTTGGAATGATTTTCATTTCTTCATCTCCCTCTCTGATTTTTCTTTCTTTTCTGTCTTTTGAGGAATTCAGTTGGTTCTAGGGCTCCCCAGAACATACTCTGGTGCTGTGCTCTTTGGCGCGGTGCTGTGAGCCCCTGCCCTGTGTCCTGCGTTCCCCTTCTGCAACCACTGCTGGGAACCAGAGGTGCCATCCTGCAATGAACACGGATTAAGATCTGTGGGTGGGGGAGAGTAAGGGAGAGGAGAAAGAAGTCCTTCATCAAATCCCTGTCAAAGTTACATATTGGTTTACTGGGAGTGTCCCAATATTGGCATCTTGAGGATGCTGGATAATTTATTTGCTTGTATGTGGGAGCAGGAGGGGCCGTGCAGGGTGACTGTGCCACCGTTGTCCCAGTGGTGTCCTGCCGAAGGCCAGCATGCAGGTGTTGTGCATTCAGGAGCCACCGCTCACCACAGCTCATGGATCAGCACGCCTGGCCAGGCCCGGCCCCAGAGCAGAGATTTTGCTGCTGGTTTCTGTATGGAGCCCCGGGCAGCAGCCTGGGCTTTGTGCCCACCTGATCTCCAGCACCGTGCAGCACTGAGCACAGGGATGTGCTGCATCCACAGCGTGCAGTGCAGCTGCTTCCCAGCCCAGGCCTGCAGGATGGCTGAGCTGCTCTGCTCGGCATTGCAGCCCATCTCGGCAGCTCCCGGCACCCGGTTGGACAGCACGGTTCTCTTTTCTTTTTTCAGTCTGCAGAATTCTTCGAGATGTTGGAGAAGATGCAGGTGAGCTGCAGTGCGGTGCGGGGCGGCGTTGGCGTGAGATGTCCTGCAGGCGTCTGTGTGGTGGCAGCTTCTTCATTGTTCAATCTGTTCACTTTGTTCCAAACAGGCACCAAAACTTGAAGATCAGAAAGCTGGAAGCCAAAAACATAAGGTTTGTTGGATTTTATTTCTTGTGTGGATCTTTCCAAGAGTTCCCTGTTATCTCCAGAAATCGGGGCTTTAATGTGTGTAGTCAAAGGCAGTTGCTTAAAGGACTAAAAGGGATTTAGGAGTTATCTAAAAGCAAGGCACTGATTGAATTGCAGAGATAAGAGAGTGGTGCATGTAAATCCCTAATCCAGCTTTGTGTCCAAACCGGTGCATCTCGCTGTTGAGTGATGTGTGCTGGCTGGGTCTGTGGTGCTGTGCAGAAGGTGGCGTGGGTGCAGGATGGGCAGTGCCATGGGCAGAGCAGGGCAGAGCTGGGGCTGCACCCAGCAACATCACTTAGTGAGTTAAATTGGATTTCGGGTTCAGGGACAGATGGAACCCGGGGAGCAAGCAGTAGTGTGCAGTTCTGTGATTCCCTTTGCAGGAGGACTACATCCCATACCCCAGCATCGATGAGGTAGGTGCTCTGAAACATGCTTCTGTGCCCCCAGGGCAGTGCCTTTCCAGAAGTGTGTGGCAGTCTTGCTTCCAGCAGGAGCTGTGAGGCACGTTGCTCCTGCCCAGCTCTGCGGTGCCATACCTGCTCCTCACAGAGGAGTAGGGCACTGCAGAGGGGTGGGACCTACCCTGCGGTGTGGGGCAGCCCATCATCCTGTGCTTCCCCAGATCCTGGAGAAGGGCAGCCCCTACCCACTGGTCATTCTGCCCCAGTTTGGGGGGTACTGGATTGAGGACCCAGAGAACCTCGGCACGCCCACCTCATCCGACAGCAGTGTCTGCGAGGAGGAGGAGGAGAACTTCAGCCCCAGCCCCTATGGGTACAAGCTGGAGTGCAAAGGAGAGGCCAGAGCATACAGGAAGCACTTCCTGGGGAAGGTGGGTGTGGAAAGGGCAAGGGGTTGGCTGAAATGTCTCCTAGCCAGGAGAAAAAATCAGATCCCACAGTTGTGAGTGGAAAGGGCAAGTGCTGCAGCCTTGCTCTGGGCAGGGGCAGCAGGGCTGCTGGCTCACAGTGCTGGATGCTGTGCCTGGAGCCTGCGAGGCTGGAGGGGGGGAGTGTTGTCCTGCTGTGTGCTGAGCCCCACCACCCACCTGCTGCTTCTCTCTGCAGGACCACTTAAACTTTTACTGCACGGCCAGCAGCCTGGGAAACCTGATCCTGTCCATTAAGTGTGAGGAGATGGATGGCACTGAATATTTACGGATTATACTCAGGTACAGAGGAAAAATGTGCATTGTTTAGCAAAATGTCTTCGCCTTGAAATACTCTCCATTTGTTTATCTGTGAATACAGCAGGCAGGACGCAGCACACTGAGGGGCGTGGGGGGATCGGGGTGGGGCAGAAGCCAGAGGCACTGTCCCTATACTGCTCTGTACTGTGGTGAACACAGAGCTTTGATCTGTTGCTGAAATCACAGCTGGAACTCCTCATGATCCACTGTCATATCTGCTGCCATTTTTCCCCTAATCTGACAAGGGTGCCTGAGCCGTTGCCTCAATTCTCTTCCAAACAACGAATACTTTAAGAGGTGCAGAGATGAGAATAACGATGGAGCACTTCTTAACTGACCAAGCCCAACAGAACACCATGTTGCAGCACCTCCTGCAGTGTGCATGGCACAGAGCTGTGCTGCTGGCGGGCAGGGAGGCTGCAGTGCCTCGGGCTGCACGGGATCCTCCCCAGCTTCTTTTCATTCCTTTTTCCTTGTTAGGTCCAAAGTGAAGACGTTGCATGAAAGAATTCCTCTGGCAGGATTTAGCAAGCTGCCCAGCATCCCACAGATTGCGAAGGTAACCTGCATGGGGCTGCTCTGGGTGGGTTGCTGGATGAGCTCAGGGATGGGGAGGGGGAAGCTGCACCCAGGGACTGCCCCACTGCACCTCTGGTTAGCACCAGCTGGGCATCGCAGCAGGACGGGATGCCAGGGGAGCTCCTGCAGCTCCGGGCTGGGTGCGTCTCTCTGATAAGATGTGTGCAGCCATGTTGCCAGACTCCCCAGTCTGGGATGCCCACTGATGCTCACAGCACTTTTTCTTTGTCCCAGGCCTTCTGTGATGATGCCTCTGGACTGAAGTTTAATCCGGTTCTGTATCCCAAGGTGAGGAACTTACCTTGCATTCAGTAGAGATCAAGTTGGGATAATTCTGCCTTTTTCCCCATGATCCAGTAGCTTGGTTGTGGAGCATGGGAACTTGTGCAGAGCTAGGAGGATTCAGTACCTTTGAGAAAGATCTTCTCAGTGCTCTGTACAGATGCAGGGCACAGATACTGTTTTCCTTAGGGAATTATAGAATCGGGGTGGTGAGGCCCTGGCACAGGCTGCCCAGAGCTGTGGATGCACTATCCCTGGAGATGCCCAAGGCCAGGCCAGAAGGGGCCCTGTGCAGCCTGCTCTGGTGAGGGTCACCCAGCCTTCTGAGGGATTGGAACGAGGTGATCTATAAGGTCCCTTCCAACCCAACCATTCTGTGATACTATGGTGGTTCCATGAGATGCCCCTCGCCGGAGGGAAGGACACACAGGCTATGAGGTATGAACCAGCCCCAGTCTGGGTGTGGTGCCTGCAGTTTAGCTGAAAGCCCAGTAGGGCTGAGCCTGTCCTCGCTGTGATGGGGCTGGAACTCACTTGTTCCCCGCTCCAGGGTCACTGGAGCACTGCAAACTCTTGAGCTGCTGTAGAAACCCATTATGGGAAACTTTTACAGCACACTTCTCATCTTCAGCCGTTTGTTGTGTGTCAAACACATAGCAGGCTCAGCAGTGCATTGCCAGGACTTTCAGTGCCCTTTGATGTAGCCCAACTGAGGCAGTTTCATTCACCCATTCTCATTACCATCTTACCACCATCCATCACTGGGAGCTCAAGAGCAGCCGCTGCCACCCAGGACAGTGACCCCAGGTCCCACTCCTCAGCTGCCACGGGCTCCCAACTGTGCCTTGTTTCACTGCAGGCCTCCCAGATGATAGTGGCTTATGATGAGCATGAGGTCAACAACACTTTCAAGTTTGGTGTCATCTACCAGAAGTTCAGGCAGGTGAGTGAGCGCTGTGAGCATGGGGCATTGCTGTACCCGGCTTTGCACTGCGGTTGGCCCTGCAGGTAAATGAGTGCCACGTGCAGCACGCGCTGCAGCTGGTGTTCTTACCAACAGCAAGTCTCTGGTGACTTGGATAAGGCCCTGGCTCATTAAAATACAATGTGACTGAAGAATAATCAATATTAAAATCAGCTGTAGGGAGAAATGGATGTGGAAGTGCACTGTAGCAGCCACAGTGCCTTAATTAGATGTGTGTTCAGACAGTGCAAAGTGGTGCATTGGTGGGAGCTGTGAGCCATGCAGACACGCCTGTGAGTGCTTCCATTGGCCTGGGGATGCTGGCTGCAGAGCATGGGCACAGCTGGGTTGTATAATTTGCCACAGATGATTCTGACAGGCACCCTCATTATCTTTATGCATTGCGTTTTGTTTTGGATTGAATAACTCATAGAAGACCATTATCAAGGTCTCATTGTTTTGAAATACACACATGAAGGATTCAGGTAGGCTGCCCGTTCCTCTCCCAAGATGCGTCTATGTCTTTGCAGACTCAGGAGGAAGAGCTGTTCGGCAACAATGAGGAGAGTGCTGCCTTCAGGAACTTCCTAAATTTGCTGGGAGACACCATAACACTGCAGGACTTTAAAGGGTATGTAGAAAAGACTGATTTTACAAGTAAATTTAGCTAAAGACCATATAGTCTGTAAAGTATCTATCGTGTGAGAGCAGAAGTCAGCTCATTCATGAGCAGAACAGAGCAGCACAAATATAGCTCTGGCTCGTGGGTCACAGCTGGGGGAGTTTACAGAGGAGATGGAACTGCCGGCAGCACTTCGTCCCTGCAGCCCCGAGGCTGTGAGGCAGACTGCTGCAACTCGGCTGTAGAGGAAGGGCTGTGGGAGTGTGGCGGTGCCGTGGGGCTCTGCTCCATGCCTGGAGCTGTGACCATGCTGCATGCCTTGGGCCTCAGGCTGCACTGCACTACATGGCGCACAGTTTGTTCTTTTCTGTTTGCTAGCAGGTAGATAAAGACAAATGAGATGGTTTGTTCTGTCGCCTCATCCCCTGACAGCCACCAGCGGGCTCTGGTGAGCTGTCAATAAGTATTTCTGCCTTTCTCCCTGACTCTCCCCTCATTTCCAGTTTCCGAGGAGGCCTGGATGTCAGCCACGGGCAGACGGGGGTTGAGTCTGTGTACACCGTGTTCCGGGACAGGGAGATCATGTTCCACGTGTCCACCAAGCTGCCTTTCACGGAAGGGGACACCCAGCAGGTGAGGGATGAGCCTGGAGCGCCCACGGGGCAGAGCCACCTGCCCACACCAACCACGCTTTCCCTTTCCGCCCAGCTGCAGAGGAAGAGGCACATTGGCAACGACATTGTGGCAATTATCTTTCAAGAGGAGAACACGCCATTCGTCCCAGACATGATTGCCTCCAATTTCTTACACGCCTACATTGTGGTGCAGGTGGAGAACCCCGATGCAGACACTGCATCCTACAAGGTAGGGGATCTCAGCTCATGTCACGGTTTGCTCTGTCTGTGCATAGCCACGTGCATGACAGGCTGCATCTCCAAACCACACATTTGCTCATGTGTGCTCAGGGTGCTCAGGCATCTATATAACTGGAGAATGTATATATTGAGCATATGTGTGTACATGAACACATACATTTGTGTGTATACATACATATGTGTGCATATAAAGCGTGCCCATGTAGCAGTATGCTCATTTACAAGAGATTTTTGATGCCACAGATGTTGCAATGAACCCAGAACAGCTCATGCTGCCTAAACACAGAGCCCAAGTGCAGGTAGCATCACCCCTCCATCAGAGTTTCTCACTCTGAAAGCACGCTGCTTAGGGCCATGAGGGAAAAAGGTTTGTGAGAAGTAGATGTGTGCAGTTATCCCATGGGCTGAGGTGGGCTGCAGCCCGGGGCTGAGCTGGGGGCATCGCCCCATGGGGCTCTGTGCTGCGCACTGCCCCCAGCCCACCGCTGCCTGCCCACACAGGTCTCCGTCACGGCCCGGGAAGACGTCCCCTCCTTTGGCCCACCACTGCCAAGCCCGCCAGTGTTTCAGAAGGTGAGACAGGACTGAAAGTGCATGCCAAGTTGGGAATTGTGTGTGGGTGTGAGTCTGGGATGCCTCAGGGCACACCTGGAGGCAGAGCTGGGTGTGGGGTCTGTAGGATCGTGGCTCAGTGCTACCAGCAGCAGGACAATGCAGATGCCCAACCCTCCACTCTCACTCCTAGAGCCCCGAGTTCCGGGAGTTCCTGCTCACCAAGCTCATCAATGCTGAGAACGCCTGCTGCAAGTCAGACAAGTTTGCGAAGCTGGAGGTACGGCTCGCTGCCTTTCTGCCCCCTACTGCCCCACGTCACCCCCACACTGCCCTAGGACTGCTCCTCCTTGCTCTGAGCTGGGTCAGCTCTGAGACAAGCTCAGGAACCAGCAGAGTGAGCTTCCTCATGTCCTCACACCTGAGGCTGTCCTGCTGAGCCTGGTGTCATTCCCCAGGACCGGACACGTGCTGCCCTGCTGGACAACCTTCACGATGAGCTCCATGGGCACACACAGACCATGCTGGGGATGGGGCCTGAGGAGGACAAGCTGGAGAACGGAGGACACGGGGGCTTCCTGGAGTCTTTCAAGGTAAACCTCAGTCCCTCCCCAGCAGGAAAGTTAACGTGTACTGAGGGCTGGAAGGTGTCTTTGTGGAAGGTGCAGATGGGGTTCTGGGCATGAGTGGCCCTGAAGGCAGAGGAAGGTCCAGATGTTGCTGGCCTCATGCTGTGGGGGTGAGTGTAGGCTCTGCTGCATCCCGTTGGGGCACAAGATGCAGAAATTGAGGCACGATGCAGCTGTCCTGCGTCATACCACAATCTGAGGTGCTGATTGTTCTCTCTGCGCTGTGGCGCACGGAGAGCAGACGCGGCTTTTGGGCTTGCAGGGTGCGCTGGGCCGCGTGGTGCGCCCGGCAGGTGGAGCTGGCATCGTCCTGCCCCGCCGCCTCGGGGCTGCGCTGCTGGGCTGTGTGCTGGCATACCTCCTGCGCTGTGCGCTCTGAGCACCGTGGGGCTGGAGCAGGGTGGGATGTTCTTCTGCTGGTTGCATCACACCGACAAGCTCTCGGCCCCTTCCTCCTGTTGGCTCTGTGGGCACTCAGCTGGCAGGGCATGGTAGGGGACGTGCCGTGCATGGAGCGCTGTGCCGGGGCGCTGGCAGTGCCAGGAGGAGATCCTCCTGCCCGCACACTGCCAGAGCTGGCAGCAGAGCGACCTGCTGCTCCTGCCCACAGACACTGTCAGTTTGTACAAGTTGCTGATCCCAATAAATCCAGTCTGATGGATGCTTGCTTGCAGCTCGTTACTCAAGGGGCAGGAGGGGACACTGTGGTCCCTGTGCGGTTCGGTGCTGCAGGGTGCGGTGTGGGTTGGTATTGAGGGGTTTTACACGGGGCTGAAGCTGACAGCAGAGCGGTGCCTATCCATCGTGGATGCGGTGTTGGAAGCCTTCAAAAACACGGCCTTTGGAGGCTTGTTTCCTCTGACACCTCTGTGTCCTGAGCTGTGCTTAAATGGTCTGGAGGAGGACATAGCCGTGGCCTGCTGGGTAGCACAGCAGAAATTCAGGAGGCAATAGCTGCAAAGGGAAACTTTCCTGTAATTGGCACACCAGTATCACAGTCCAGTTTGGGCTCTGGTTGCTATGGTTATCACAGTAATTAAAATAAGTGTACAGATTTTTTTAACTTGCGCATTTCCCTGCTGCTCTTCATGGTGTGTGCCAGACTTCCAAAAGATCTCGTGGTCTTATTTGTGAGTGCCTGGGACAACAACTGAGGGAAGGCTTTAAAAATAGCTCGAGTCCTGTTCAAGCATCCAAAATGGGTGTTCAGATTCGCAAAAGGTCTCTGCCTCCTGCATGCACAGCTCTGGTTCCAACAGTTTGAGTCAAAACACGTTAAAGTCATCGTCAGCCCCCACGTGTTCAGTTCCTGCTCAGAGATGGCACCTTTGCTTCTTTCTCTGCACCCCTGGACCGCCCTGCAGGGGCTGCACAGCCCTCTGCGCTCCCTCCCTGTATCCCACTGTCATCGGGATGGCCCCATGCTGCCAGAGCGGAGGGCACCGCAGCCCTTTCATGGTGCAGAGCCGGGGCGGTGCTCGAGCTCCCAGGGTCTGCTCCTTCCTAGGAAGCAGTGTGCACTGGAAGTGGCACAAACGTCTCAGGGCAGCTGGCAGCAGGCTATGGGTTGCTGCGTGCTGCATGGGAACTGTCAGCCGTGCAGGGGCAGGAGGGGCAGAGGGGGCTCCTCGCAGAGCCTTCCTGAAAACTCGGGGAGCGGTGCTGGGTGTGTGGTTGGATGCTGCCCTGCCGCCGGGCTGCGCTGTCGCTCCTCGGGGGTTCTACAGGGAGGGGCCTGGGGCTCTGGGGCTTTGGGTGGCAGTGGTGCCGGGGTGTTGGTAACTGCTGTCTCCTGTCCCTCGTGGCCACAGAGAGCCATCCGCGTGCGCAGCCACTCCATGGAGACAATGGTGGGCAGCCAGAGGAAGCAGCATGGCGGCGGCATCCCGGGCAGCCTGAGCGGGGGCATCGCGCACAACAGCAGCGAGGTGACCAAGACCACCTTCTCGGTTAGTCCCGTGGCCCTCTGTCCCACTGTCTGTGTGTGTGTCCACTCCCTCCCATGCCTGCAGGGTGCTGTAGGAGTTTCTCAGATGGCACTGTGCGCTCCTCGAGCTCGGGCTGTGTGGTTCTTTCAGCCCCCGGTCTCGGCAGCCGCGGCCAAGAACCAGTCGAGGAGTCCCATCAAGCGCCGCTCGGGGCTGTTCCCACGCCTGCACACAGGGTTGGAGAGCCAGGCAGACAGCAGGGCGCGATGGTAAGCGTGACATTCCTGGTGCTGAGGAGCCCTGCAGTGTGGCTGTGGTGCCAGAACCTCCCTGTTCTGCATTAGGGCTGTTTCTGCCACGTTCAAGGCTGGGGTGTCTCGGATCCCTTCCCTCTGACTTAAAGATATAGTATTCAAAGAGCATCTGTTACTCTGAGTTTTGGCACATGGTGCTAGAAATATAATTTGACCATTCGTTTTAAGTCTCCCCACACAGCCTTTTTGTGCCCTCAGTGACAGTATTTCTGGAGCACAGAAGACACCAGATGTTGGACATTCATCCCAGGAGATGAAATCTGAGACCTCATCCAACCCCAGCTCCCCTGAAATATGCCCCAACAAAGACAGGTGAGCAGCACAGAACCAAACTGCCGCAGTCCCTACAACCAACACCCAGAGAACCAGGGGCCGTCAAAAATAACATCTCCAGATTCTACTATGAATAAGTTGGATAAGTACTGTGAATAAGTTGAGGAAGTAAAATAGAGGTTCTGGTGATTCACGTGCACTACTCTACTCTTTTATCATCTGAAAATAGCCATCTTTAGAAAAGAGCAGCAGCAAGGAGCCACGTTGGCAGGAGTTTCCAAACCCTGCAGGTTGGGGCAGGCACATGGAGTGAGATCCCTGTGCATGTTCCCACAGCTACCAGATCCTGTGTTCCTCCTTTGGAGGGGAATGCTCCCAGCCGTGCCCCGACTCCGTCCCATGGTGGCTACTCTGTGCCCAGCAGAGCTCATCCCACAGTGCTCAGCTCGGTGCTCGGTGCAGTGACCGCATGCTTTACTTAAGTGTCTCGTCACCCCCTAGGCCCTTTGTCAAGCTGAAGGAGAACGGCCGATCCAACATCTCGCGCTCCTCCTCGAGCACCAGCAGCTTCAGCAGCACGGCGGGGGAGAGTGAGACACTGGAGGAGTACGACAGCGTGGTAGGAACCCAGTTCTGTGCTGCAGCTCTGGGGGGGGTCTGCTTCAAGTCTGGGGGCTCCTTGGGGGGGATGCCACAGCCTCGTGCCCCTGTATGATCCCGGTGGGTGCCGGTGTCATCCCAGCAGGGCGGAGGGAAGTGCGCGTGTCCACTTGGGTTGGCTCCTATGGGATTTATTGAACAACCCTGAAGGATGAAGGTTGCTGTTCCGTGCTGAGCCATGCTGTGCCACGTTTTGCTGTTCTGTGCCATGCTGTGCTGCAGAGTGCAGCTCTGCTGGGCACGCTCAGAGTGCCGGGTAGCAGCTCGCTACAGGGTGTGGAGTTGTGTCCCACTCTATCCGTGCAGGGCAGCCAGCCATCCACAGCATCGCCCTTCAAGCAGGACGTGTTCATCTACAGCGCATCGCCTGTCAGTGATAGCCCGAGCGTGGGGGCCGCGGCCACCCCGGTCATCATGAGCCGGAGCCCCACAGGTGGGTTCTGGGGCAGCCTGGTGTGGGAGCAGCTATGGGAGAGGCAGTGAGGATGCAGGATGTGGGGCCCCGACTGTGAGCAACTCGCCCAGCTCACCCATACTGCAGCACAGAGCTCTAAACCAGCACAGGGGGGCTTCTAGGACTCTCCTGATGGACATTTGCAGTAGCCTTGGAAACTCGCTGTCTCCAAGGAATAAGGTGTGACTCAGGAGTTCTTTAGTAACCAAGCAGCTCTCCTTGAGCCTGGCTCTATTACCCCTCCTGCTAACCAACTCTGCACTAATTCCATCCATTGGAGCCAATTAGCAAAGTGAGGTACGAGTCAACGCGAGCCAGACGGGCAGAGCGGGCGCCCGCCCCTCACCGCGCAGTGCAGCGCTGCAGTTTCCCTGTGCGCTGTGGTCCTGCTGGAAGGAGCCAGGATTCAAATGAAAGCACACATTAGGAACTCGGGAGCTCTTTGCAGAACAGCCGGAGAGCTGCAAATCCACCAGTAACAGCTTGGTAATTGGGAGCAGCTTGATAATTGGGAGAAGCTCCGGAAAAGAGCTGGAAGTGCAGCCTGGCTCTCTTTCCTTGGTATCAGCACCTCAAGTCCTTCTTGTTTTATTAGCAATTTTCAGAATGAACAAAACAGCGTTTTTAATGCTTAAAGTGTTTATTTTGCATTTTCCTGCCAAAAGCATTGAAATCCATACTTACATAGATCAGTCATTTGCTGCAGCCTTTTCAGTGGCATTTCCAGTAGAAACACTCTGAGATGTAATTAAGCCTCAATTTATTCCATCAAAAACACTTAATGTACAGATTTTGCCAAACGTTCAGTCAAGATAGACTAAATATTGGTAACATTGGTGACAAAATATTAAAGTTCCTGGCTGCCGCCTGATTCAGCAACCGGTTTGCTCGTGGGTTATTACTTCGCTTTGCTTTTCTCCACCCTCCAGCAGATATAAAGAACAGAAACTCCCCGAGGTCAAACCTGAAGTTCCGCTTCGATAAGCTCAGCCACGGCAGCTCCAGCACGGTACGCAGCGTGGGGACGCCCTGCAGGCACAGCGCGGGGCTGCGGGGCAGTGCTGCTGTGTGTTGCTGTGCCTTTGTCTGCAATCCAACCTGAATTCTGGTTTCTCGTTTAGAGTCACTAGCAGGAAAAAAGGAAGTCGAGAACTTTTCAGCGGTGAGTATTTGTAACACTGTTGTGTGACATGATTCATCTCATCTCAGGTCCAATGCATATCCTTTAACGACAGCACGCAGCGACCAATTGCAGCGCTTATTATTAAATGCGTGGTCAGTACCAGATCTGTGGGCATCCTAAATGCTTTTGTAAGGTGAGGGCAGCACTGAGCGAGAAAGACGGTAGTGATCAATGATGGTCGGTGCCCATCAGTGCCACGACGTAGCGCTGCATTTTCTTTCTCTGTTTCTTGAGTATCTCTGACACTTTTCTCTCTCTCTGTCTCTCTCTCTTTTTTTTTTTTTGTTTTTTTTCCCCAGAGGATTTTTGTTTCAGCAAAGGGAAAACTTCACCTCCCCGTGGGAACGCACACACCTCACACTCCAGCACGGTGCCCTCCCCGCTGCAGCCGACCCTGTGCCCGCCGGAGGACATCACCTCCCTCCCGGCCCCAGCAGTCCTAGCCCTCCCCGTGCCCCCCTGCCTCCCCTACGGCCCCAGCAGGCTGCGGGCAGGGAGCTGGGGGGGCACCGGAGAGGTTTGAAGTGTCCCTCAGGTGCTTGCACCGTCCATGCACACACACACCCCTGGGAGTTTTTTTCCCCTTGGCAGGCACGGGCAGCTCTGGTTCTCTGCTTTTGGAGCTGGTGCGGCAGTGCTGTGGGACCGGGGCCCACGCGCTGCCCCTACTGACCCCACCCCCAGCTCTTGGGCTGCAAAATACCTGGGGCCGCGCAGCCCCGCGCTCCCCGGGTGCTGGCACGCGGTGCCATCTGCCTTCTCTGCGTGGCCCGAGTGCTTCTTCCCTGCCCAAAACTCCAGCGTGGGCCCGGGACAGACCGAAGCCAAAGCTGCGGTGTAACCGAATCCCAGACTGGTGCTCGGAGCACTGAGCCTGCGGGATCTGCCTCGTCCCGGGGCTGCTCCATCCGCCGGTGGCCGGCACGGCATTGGCCTGCTCCGCCCTTTGCAACATCAGCCCCCGCCTCTGAGCGCGCGTCCGTTCACTTCGAAAGAAGGCGGTTACGGCTGTGCAAGGTGACACCTCCCCGTGCCGCTCTGCAGAAGATGCTCCTGCCCGCACAGATATCCCTCGGCCCTTAGGGAGCTTTGCCTAAGGTTCGCTGTAAGTCTGTCTACTATGTTCAGGGTGGTCACGGATTTCCCCCATCCACTTTTTAAATGCTGCAGAGGTGCAGCGCTGCACCTCGCCTCAATCCGTCACACTTGCAAAAGTAACGGCCAGAAGCGACGTTCTTCATTTCAAATGGAAGCCGTTTTTTGAGTTCATGATTCCTAACGACGCACAGCTGGCAGCGCCAAAGCCGCCCGCGCGCAGCTGCAGCCCCCGCCCACAAACGGCCCGGCGGTGCGCGCCGCGTGGCGCCGTCTGAAGGAAGGGCTGCGGGCCGGTGGGGCGCGTTAACGAAGGAATTAACGATCCGATTGACGAAGGAATCGCGTCGCGGAGAACGCGAGGACTCCCGACGGGCGCTGAGCGCTCCCTCCCGCGGTCCGTGAGTTGCTTTTAAGTCGCGTTTAAACCTCGAGCTGCTCTTTGCCGGAGGCGGTTCCCCTCGCTTTGCTGCCCCCCGGGGGCGCCGAACCCTCGCCCTTCCGCGGAGTGCTGCGCTGCGGGGCTGCCGCGCGCCCGGGGCTCGGTGCGGCTTTCCCGAGGAGTTGTGTGGTTCTGTGCGTGTCGTTGTTTGCGCGCGTGTTGATCTCTGTGAGATCTTTCAGCAAATGCAGTGGCTGCTCTCGTCCGGGCTTTTGTTTTCGGGTCGTTGTTTTGTTTCTGTTATTACTTGAATCTGCAAGGCTCCTTCTGACCCGGAGCGGTTTGTCGGAGGGCTCTGGGAGGGCTGCGGCCCCGAGGCTGAAGCGATGCGTGGGGCGTCGCGGGCCGCGGCGTGGCTCCCCGCTCTGCCCGGGCTGACCGTGCGGGGAGGCCGTGCGCTGGCGGAGCGCGGAGGGGTTTTGTGCTCCAGCGGTGGGTGAGGGCGTTCCTGCATATATATTGCAAAACGTTTTGTGCTTCTACGTGACACACGCACACATGTACACACCTGCATACAAATGGAAGTGCTTTTTTTTTTTCCTGGGTAAAAAGGGACCGTCCCAAGCACAGACTCAGTTTCTTTACGGAGTTTTGGGCTCTGTGGCGACGGCAGACGCAGGGCCGGAATGTTTCCTTGGCACCGGCGGGCACGGTAACCCTGATAGAAGCCACGACCCCGGGTTTCCTCAGCTGCTGCAGGGGCAGTCGGTGCCGGCGGTGCCACGTGGCCCCGATCCCCGCAGGGCACATTGCACCCACACTGCAGGGCTGCGTGCGGCTGCGATGTGCTCAGCTCGGACCCTCAGAGCGTGCTTTGTTGTTGGAAGGAATGTAGCACTGCGTATATCCTGCGAAGGAAAATGCTGAATTTATATCATTAGAATGTGAAGAGAGTTTATAGAGTGAAAAAAAAAATCTTGGAAAAATGTATCTGACAGAAGTTTATTTTTTATGTGGAGAGGCGGCGCTTCGTAGTTCCTGGTGGCCTATGTCTGTTGTAAATAATGTACATTTAATTTATTGCTATAGTAGCAGATTGTATTTGTTATGTATAAAACTAAAGGTTCACAAATGTATATTTTGTTGCTTAAATGTGTCTTTGCAAAATTCACAATAAATAACATATTTTGTGTCCATATGTTGCACACATCTGTGCGAGCATTAGCCAAGCATGGAGAGGATGCTCTCTCCCTCCTAGGATGCTACAAAATGCTTTCATTTTTTGGGATAGTGTCTGTGTTTTTTCCCTACAGACTGGGCTGAATGATGAACAGTGCTTTTGACCAGCATTTTTTTTTCAGCATTTAGTGATGAGAGTGAGCCCATGGATGTGCCAATGTGAGAACAGGATAATGTTGTGTGGTGGGAGTGGGTGGCAGAGGGGCCAAGGAAGAACAAAACCAAACCTACAAAGCTTGGGTTCTCTAAATCAATCTTTATTACAAAAATAATTCTTGCAGCTTCCCCCTTTGCCAGTAACTGGGAAGATTGCTTCATCCACCCTGGCATTCAGCAACAGCCGTCACCTTCAGCCTACCCCAGCCCCCCGCTCTCCTGCACTGAGGCATCCAGCAGTGCCGACGGCACCTGAAGCTCGTGGGGCCGTGGCTGCTCCTTGCTGGAGCACTGCGCCTAGTAAGGTTTGGGCTGGGGAGAGAGAGAAGGGAGTTTAGTGCTGAGCACGAGGGAAAGCACTGACAGTCGTGGGAGAAACAGGAATGTGAAGCGCACCCACCTTAGTTGTGCTCCTCGCTAGGGTGGGCAAAAAGGAAAACAGAAAAAAAGAAAGGCTGTGAATAAAAGGACAACAGGCAGGGTCTGCAGCCTCACTGCATCTCGGGGGCATCTTGGCACAGAATTGCTCTGCATGGTATAGCCCTCTCCCCTCCAACCCAGACACCCCCATCCCCCCACCTGAAGCTGTTCTCACCTTTGTGGAGGTGATGGAGTGCGGCCACAAGGCACCCAGTGAGGCCCAGCAGCAGCAGCAGCAGCCAGGTGGTGGAGGTCGCTTCTGCAGATGAATGAAAAGAAGAAGGATGGGGATAAATGAGGGCTGGGAACAGGATGGCTTTTTTGTTCGTTTTACTCAAAGCATTGCTGAGAACAGGGATGGGTGAGTGGGCCATTCTCCAGCCCTCCATGGGATCAGTGCCCGGACAGCACCAGCACAGAGCTCGGTACCTCTCACTGCCACGCTGACGCTCCTGCGGATGGGTGCCTGCAGGCTGGAGTGCTCCACGCGGCACGTGTAGGTGTGGCCGTCCTCATGCAGGGTCGCTGTCAGCAGGAAGAACCTGGAGAAGCTGTAGGTGCCGTTGCTGCTGCGCCGGTGGCTGCTGGTGAGGACGTTGGGCACGGTGTCAGGGAGCCGCCCGGCGCCCCGCGGCTCACGGAGCCACTGCACGTGGATGTCCCCAGGGTAGTAGTTGCGGATGTCGCAGACCAACTTCTGCTGCTCCCCTTCCACCAGGGATAGGGAGTTCACGTTGACGGTCACTGTGGGCTTTTCTGGTGAGCAAAGATTTATGGAACCATTGGCTTTCTCGGCTCGCCGGTTCTGTCTCCATCATCGAGCTGAACTGACCACAAATCTGTGCGCTGTGTCGGAGCGCCGTTACCTGTTATCTGCAGCAGGACCGCCTGCTCCAGCACGAGGGCTGCCGCCTGCACCGCGCAGATGTACGTCCCCTCGTCACCGAGCTCCACGCGCCGGAGCAGCAGGGATGCGTTACCGCGGGGCTCCTGCGGGAACATCTCAGCGCGGCCGCCGCCGGAGGTGGTGATGCGCCTCTCGGGCCGCCCCTTCTGCCGCAGCGCCCATCTCACGGCCACGGCCGCCCGCGGGTCGGCGTCGAAGGCGCAATCCAACACCGCGTCCTTCCCCAGCGCCGTACGGACCCGGGGCAGCCGCGCGCGCACCGCCAGCACCGCTGCGGATCGGGACGGCGGTGAGGTGGGCGGAGCGGGGCCGGCTGCCACCCGGACAGCCACGCCGCGCGCGCCGGCTCTGCCCAACCCCGCGCCGGGTGCGAGCCCAGAGCCCGAGCTGCCACGCTGCGGAGGGTTACTGCTCGTATCGCTGTCCCTGAGCAGTTGCTAAGCCTCATTTGTGCCTCGCTATATACGACAGAGAGGGAGATGTGGTGATTCCCCTACATCTTAACATTGGATTTAATGAAGCAACACCTCCCCAAGCCGGAAGCTTTGCAGAGCTGTAGGGGGAACGGAGCGCTCCGCGGGACTTCAGCATGGGCTGCAGAGCGAGCGAGGGGGCTGAAAGCTCCCCCGGGTGGCAATCAAAGCCAGCTGAGTCCAATTAGCCTGGGGGGGAGGAGTACGGTGGGGCTGAAAAAGAGAGCTGGGAAGGGGTCTGCCTCACTCGGTGGTGTGGCTTGCTTGGATGTAGCTGTCTCGGAGAAGCCCCTGTGATGGGGTGAGTAATAAATAAAAATTTGTTTTTTCTTATGGGGGAGAGGCGATATGGGGTAAGGGGGAACGTGGGGGGTGTGAGTGCTCGCGCTGTGTTCTTGGCTCCAGGCAGTGCTGCTCGCTATGCTGCCCTCTGCTGCAGTGCCTCGTGGCGCGTCCCCACTGTTGGACCGCGGAGCCCCGGTCTCCCTGTTTTCAAGCACTAGAGCCGCTTATCTGTGCTCAGCTACGGGCGGGCCCTGGCAGGGTGCGGTTCAGTAACGACAGTCTGCAGGCTGGACCCGGAGCCCCGTTTCTTGTCCGGGTGAGGCTGCAGCTCTCTGGCAGACGCTAATTGCTTTCTGCTCCTTCTCTAGAGCCTTCTCCCTCAGCTCAGCAAGCAGCTCATACTGTGGGTTGCGCTTCCAGTGCAAATACTGTGGAAGTGCTCTGCCTGCTGAAAATCTTAGATCAGCCTTAACTTGTGTCTGTGTTAAAGCCTTGGTGGCTTCTGTATTTGCTGCTGGGGCTCTTAGAGACGATGGTAGAGAACTACATAAACAGAAAACAGTTATGCTTTTGAGAAGCTGCTTTGAAGTTATTCATTTCTGCAGAATGCACAGCTCAACACAAGGGAAAGCATATGCTTTTCAGTAAATGCATTTTACCTTACAGTTGCTAAAACGTTATCTTGAGCTATCTGTAAACTTATGGGGCTGGTAAAAATAGTCTGAGGTCTGTAAGCCCAGAAGAGAAGTGTCTGGGTGATGACATTAAGCAACAGCTGGTGGGATACAGAAAGCCAGGCTGGGAGTTCATTGCACCCCAGCATAGCTGGAGAGGAACAGGTGGCTTCCCTCTACATAATCCCTGTGAAAACGACTCCAGCTTGAAGCTTGGGGTGCAGTTTGGGACACAGCTGAAAGAGCTCAGTGGTAGTTGCTTGCTAATTACCCTTACAGCCTGCAGGCCTGAAAGTTGTGCTCCAACCCCCCCTTCCCCTCCCCTCTCTCTCCCCCTTCCCCGTGCTTCGTTAGGAATGTAAGCATGTACGAAGTTCCCCAGAGGAGCATTACCTGACACGTGTGTCTGCTCTGCGATGCCCTGGTGAAGGTGTCCTGGAGTTTGGTGCTCTCTGTCCTCGTGGCCTTGCACAAGGAAGGCTGTAGCTGTGTATTTCTCAGCTGTGTGCTTTATGGTGCAAGTGAACCAGGTGTCCAGGCTGTGGGCTCGAACCTCCCTCCCAGGCCAGAGGATCTGAGTGTTGGCTGTAAAGTAATAGCTGATCCTGCAGTCAAGCATGTTGATATCCTCATCTGTGTGCTGCAGAATATTCACCGAGGGCTCTGTGAACACATGCGTGGACCCATTATCATCCTGGCTCACCTAAGGGCAGTGGAAGCAGCCCCCTGTATGCACACAGCTCTCAGTGTGGTCCTGCCCTGCTCTGTCCCACCCTGGTGCACTCCAGCAGGAGTGATCTCACTTAGCTGGGACGACATCCTGCCCAGCACTGCTGGATTTTGTCCTGGGGTGGGGTACACAGCTGCCTTTGTTGTGTGGGAGGGGGTCGGTTCTCCCAGCGCCCCAGGTTGGGCTCTCACAGCGCAGTGGTCTCATTGGATGCAGATCTTCAGCGGGAGGTGAAGCTGCTGTGCCGAGTAGGGAAATGCTGAATTTTCTGTCACCCCATCAGCTGAAGCACAGCAGGGCTGCCTGTCTGCTCACTTCTTGCCAGGAGCCAGGCTTGGTCCTCTGAGCACATAGCTCACCTTGTACAATGAACGAGGGCAGGTTGTCTGCAGGAAGGCTTTCTGTCTGAGGCCTTTGAGCGCCTTCTGCTCCAGCCACAGGCAGCAGCAGCCTGACGTTCAGCAGCACGGTCTCTGTTTCGTTGGACAGGGGAATGGTTTTTCTCATTTCAAATACGCAGGGAAGTTGCAGGCTCCTCCTGAGCCCCGGCTCTGCAGAAGCAATGCTGTTCGGGGTCCTTGTGATTACTGGAAAGTAGAGATCGTGCACGCTCGAGCTACTTTTAAAATTTTGATAGTCGGTTTTGAAATCGCCCCATTGATGCGGGAGGTGCCGAGCGGCGGCGGAGCTCCGCGCTCCTTCCCACCGCCCGCGTCCCCTCCGCTTCCCAGCCGCTCCCGCAGCGCAGCCGCCGCACCCCCGGCCCCGTCCCGCACATACCGGCGCTCAGAAGGCAGCCGGCCGCCAGCCACGCTGAGCAGCCCATCGCTCCCTGCCCGTCCTTTTGCTTTCGTTCCCTTTCGCTTTCTCTTTCCCCGGGCGCGCAGCGGGAGGGGCTGCCCGGCACCGCCGGGATGGGGCGGTCGCGACCGGGCCCGAAGGCTCGGATTGCACCGCACCGCGCCCAGCGGGACCCGCAGCGCCATTCGCTGCTGCGCGGCGTGCCCGGGGCGGCGAGCCGCTGCCCGGCGTCAGGGACGCGTTTGCTGGAAAAGGGAGCCCTCTGGGTTGTTTCCCTGCACTTTTGGGTGCAGCAATAACAAAATACTACAATAACAACGAAACTCTAACTTTTATTGAACAGTAAAAAGGCAACTCCAACCTCTACGTCCATCAAGTACAAACAACATAAATATTCTGCCTTGTAACCGACACCAAACAAGTGAAACCAGGAAGGGCCTTCAGCTGCAGCCGGGTCCTGTCCGTACTGGAGAGCCGCCTGCTGGCACCAAGTGTGGCCGCATCGATCCCCGCAAGGTGCCCGGTGCTGGGGCTGCACTCGGCGGCTCTGAGGCCATCCGGCCCTGCAGCCCGGAGGCTGTGCCCCATTGCCCGGCCCTGCAGTGAGGAGCGCCGCCTCCCCGCAGGGCACAAAGCTGGGGCTGGGCAGGGTGAGAAGAATGCTTTCCCTAAGAGTTTGCAAGGAGAGGAATGAATCGTTTGTTCAAACCAGCCAGTGGCCGTCAAAATACACCTCGTGAATGAACTGGGACATCTTTATTTTGACTCTATGGGTGAGGAAAAGATATGCAGCAGTGTTAATCTGATGAGAACAAAGCAGAGCTGTGCTGCCCCAGCTGCCTCTCGGAGCATAGCCGCACAGCGGGCAGCACACCTGGCTCAGAGAGCTGTGGGCATTTTACAGTCAGGGTGGTGGCACAGGGCTGGATGGTGGGGGACTCGGGCTGCAGCACAGCAGAGCTGCAGGTTGTGAGCAGTTCTCACTGTGTGAGACATGAAATCTAGTTGTTATGCGGCGTGGAACTCTTGACAGTTCCTTGTGTATGGAGCAGTATCAGCCCAAGGTTGTTAAGTTAAACTTCGTGGTGTGAGGCAATGTCAAGATTTAAAGGTAAACAGTTAAGATGTACCTTTAAAGAGGAATATAAATATTTACAAACCTGACAGATGGGCGACTTTGAAGTTAAAAGCTGACTATTGCAGCCATAAAGTTACTCTGTGGGATCTGCTGTGTCACAGCCTGGCCCAGGGGTGAGCTCTGGAGCTCAGGGGCAAGCAGTGCACTCCTCAACTTGGTGCAAGGGTGAGCAGCTGAGGGAGCAGCATCTCTGGGCAGATATCGCACTCCTCTCACACCCTCATCAGAAGGGCTGAATTCGTTTTTTTTCTTCACTGTCTTTCGTTGTTCCATAGTGCTTGTGGCCCAGCAGATGGCACTGCCATCACCCTCCTCTGCTGCATTTACCCAAAGAATGTGGACTTCGCTTGGGAGAGAAAGAACTTCAGGGAGCCCTGGGGTTGCAGCTGTGCTGCCTCATCTCTGGAGGAGCAGCCCCAGGCTGCGGATGGGGCCCTGACCCGGGGGGCTCCATGGTGGGAGCCCTCTGAGGTCCCTTTCAACCAAACTGTTGTATGGTTCTAGAAAAACACCTGGTAACAGATCTCACTGCCTCCTCCATTCTCACAGTTCAAATGAGGTGTGAAGGCTGTGGGATCAGACATTTGAATTCAGGTTCCATATGATTTCGAGGGCAGCAATCGAGGTAAAGTGTTTGCTTTTGGAGGTACAGGCAGTCTCAGCTATAAGTGGTGTGTTTGAGAGTACTCAGCTGCTAAGTCTGCTCATCAGGTGAAGAGTAAAAGCAAATACTGCAAATCCTTTTCCCAGGAAGTCATTAACTCAGACTGACCTCCAGGTTGGGGCTGTGTTTTCTGGACAGGAAGCTCATTCAGTTTTAGCACAAGCGAGGACCTCATTCTGCTCAGCCTTGCATGTTTCAGGCATTCATCAGAACTTACTGCAGAAGTAGCTGCAATTACAGCACGCTGTGTACACAATTGGTACAGCTCTTACTCCATATAATTTTGGTCTTAAGATGTTCAAATCAGGATCCTAATTTTCCATGTCTTAGACATGCACAATGAATGGCACTTGGAAGCCGTGCTACTCTTCATTTTCTTAAGAACTATGGAACGTCCAATCAAACATGAATCTGAGCATAAGAGCAAAGTAGTCTTTACAGCATTTATCTGCTAAAAGTGTATTACTAAATTATGTACTGAATTAAGGTGTTTTCTTTAGATATGGGACTGCTTTTAGGCTTGGCCAACTTCCTTTAGTGCTAGTGGTGGCAATGGCGATGAGGAGGCGGTTGGACTAGATGATCTTGTAGGCTGTTTCCAACCTTGTGATTCTGTGATTCTCACCAGGGAGCAGTCCTTCATTTTCTGTGCTGCAGAATGCATTACTGCTTTGCTTTGTCTTCCATTTGCTCATCTCCTGCTGCCCCACGGTGTTACAGCGCAGCTCAATGGCCCTCCCACACACCTGCCTTTCAACTGTCCCGTGCTGCAACTTGATAGCAATTGTTAATGATGATGCCCTGCTTACTTCAGAGTTCCTGTTCGTGTGCCTATGGCGGGACAGTGTTGTCACATCTGAGCCTTACTGCTCTGCGTCATCATGTAAACATCGGGCTGCTGGGGATGCTCGTCGCCTGCCCTGCAGGGCGCCGCGAGGCGATTCGGGCCTGACTCGGTCGCAAAGAGCTCCGTGCGCGCGCGGCGCTGCTGCGCCTGCAGGTTGGCGCTCCGGCCGCCAGGTGGCAGCAGCGGCACGCGGCTGAAGCGCGGCGCTCGGGTTGGGCGCGGGCGGCGGCGGCCCGCAGTGCGCGGCGCTCCGCGGTCGCCGGGGGAGGTTTTTTCCCGGCCGATGCACGCGGCCTTACGGCAAATAGGAAAGCTGATGGGAACTGTCATGGAGCGGCTTAAAAACGCGTCTGATCTGCGCAGATGAATTAATGTAATTTGTCACAGCTCTCAAAGCTTGGGAGAACGAGCCGTGCAGAAGGGACTGCGGTTCATCAGCACCTCCCGATGCGTTTGTATAAGCAATACCGAGGTGGTAATTTGATGTCTCTCTTGTTGTGCATCAATTGTTTTATATAAATAGTGCTTTTTGCAGGCATTGTGTTTTCTTGGTATGAGGCATCGGCCCCTCAGCAGAAAGTCCCTACAAAATTAGAAATAATGATTCAACAAGTAATTTCAGAGTCAATACAGAGAAAGAGACAAACTGGCTTTCATGTACTGCTGGGTAACACAACAGCACTACGATTGGACTGAGCTCAGAAATTTTTAGCTTTAATAATTAAAGTGTGGTTACTCCTACTGTAGCAGTGCATCTTTGCAGGTCCTGAGCAGCTCTACAGGAGCTGTGCAGTTACTGATGAGTTGCCATGGCATTTGGTGCACGCTCAGAACAGGCAGTCGTTACCCACTCGTGTTACTTCTTTCTAGTTTGCCAGGTCTGGCTGTGTTACCAGGACCAGTGCTGCCATTTTTGCTAACTCTGCTGCTCCAGAGCACCATTACAGTTGGCATTTGTGGAGAGGTGTGGTGCCAGTGTTTGGAAATGCTCACAGCACCCTCGGAGTATTATTCGCAAAGGGACACAGGCAGAACCAGGGCTGGGCTGCTCGTGCACTGCCCGCCCTCCGGCGGTGCCGTTCCTGCGGTTCCCAGGAAAGACCCCATTGCTGCCTCGTGCTTCAGAACCACCGCTGACAATTTATTCCAGCTGAATAATTTAAGAGGTTTTTCTGCTGTTCTTCAGCTGTTCATTTCCCGCATTAATTGTGATCCAAACCGATGTTTTCAAGGAACGCTCCCGCTGTGTCCCTGCTGTCACCATGGTGACCATGCTCCTGATGCGCATTCCTCCTCTGTGCTCCTGCGGACGGGAAAGTGAGGCGGTAATTCCTGCTCTCCTGACGCAGCAGGAGATGGGGCAGCATGTTTGCAAAAGCACTTTAATGACTTGAGCTACATTATCAAAATCGCCTTCAATCCCCAGGAGCAAAGCGAGCCGCTGGTGGCACTGCTGGCTCTCGTTCTGGGGCTGCAGCTCTGCTGGGATGCGCTGCCTTCAGGCGTGGTGCGTGGAGCTGCTCCCGAGAGCGTTAAGTTTGTACCTGGAGGCAGGAGAAGCTGTTTGTGCAGAGCCTTCCCTGTAATCTCAATCTGCTGCTTGATGCTTGAGGGAACAGAGAGGTAGAGATATAAAGGAAAGGGGGAGGAATGGGGAGGGGAAATCAAAACTGCTCTCTGACAGACCCTGAAACTTGTGCTCTTCATCTTGGGATGTTTAGCATTTGGCACTGCTTTGCCTGAGCCTGTGCTGGATACTGATGTATGAACTGGGGTGGCTGTCGTAACCTGCAGAAAGCACGGCTGTCTTTAGTCTGGTGGTGCAGCATTTCATTTCAGGTTGCCTGAAGGAAACCAACAGCCAACCCAAGCTGTCTGGAATCCTGAAAGCAATGTGTTCTCTAGGGGGGCTGTGAAGGACAGCTGCCCACAGGGTCCAGCTCATGTGCTCTGCACTGGAGTGCTGTGCTTGCTGTGTGATGAGGAGCACAGCCTAGGCTGCTGCATGCCCGGGTTCCCTGAGCTCTGCTGGCAGGGTGGCTGCTGCAACCATTCAGTAGACTGGGGGAAGACTGTCAAATAATGGTGTCCCTCTGTGTCAACAAGCAGAGGCCTGGCCAAGGTTCAGGTGCTGACTTGAGGCCTGGCTGTTCCCATGGTCTTAGTGCCAGTTCCGCACTCTTTAATTTCTGTGATGTTTCTAGCTATATTTCTTAGGCCCAATACTAAAGTTTGGAAAGGAAAACCAGTATGTATCTCCTTCTATGCTCACGTGGTGAGTCCTGAGATAAGCTGTGTGGCTGTGTGAAGTGTCAGGCAGCACAACCAACCAACCATACTGTTGCCTTCTGCTCTGCACCACCGATTCCTCTCCCCTTTGATTTCCCTTGTGTTTTCCCCCTTGTGGCTCCTTCTGGACACCCCCTCCCCCCCAATCTCTGCATTGCTCCAGCAATGTTCTCCTTGCACCTCCTGATGCGATTTTCCCTCTGATATCTGAAGGCAGATGTTGGCTGCAGTTTGTAATGCAGCAGCAGCAGCCCTGTGGGACACGACAGTTGTTCCTCTGAGGGGCTGATCTCTCTGATGGGGCAGCATTACTTTTCGTTTTGGCTCTGCTGTGCTTCCACAGCATCAGGCAGAGGAATGAAGCAGTAGGGTTTGCCATGCTCTGTCTTCCCTTTGCTTGAGATCTTTCTAGTTGACTTTTTATTAAACAAATTAAATGTGATGGGAACAAACCACAATTGCTCATAATTGATAATTAGTGTAAAGACTGGATTGTGTACCACTGACACCAGTGGGGATATTATGACTGACATCAATAAACACAGCATAAGTTTCTACAGAGAGGGCTGCTCTGAGCGTGGCTCTGTCTCTGAAGAAATGACCACGTTACTGGCAAGAAAAATTAATCCATTGGCTTTTGTTTGCATGCATTTTGCAGGAGCAAATCCTGCTTGTTTTCCATTTCTGTGCTGTGAGAAGCGCATTGATTTTTCTTCACTTCTGATTGTTCACATTACTGGATTGCTTTTAAATAGCTGACAGAGAGATCATTCATTTTCCTGCCCCAACATATTTTACAGCACATTTTTGTTGTATTTGTCTGTGTGTTTTTCCCAGCAGTTATACGCCATATTGATCCATTTACAAACTGCAGTCCATGCATGTGTTAGGAGCTGTTCCTCCAAGGCCTTTTTTCCCTTCCCACCCTCCTCAGCAGCTAGCTTTACATCTGCTTTTCAGGGCTTTGACTGGAAACTAGAGACAAGGTTCTAAGATGGCCTCTAAGCCAATGGTCAGAAAATGCTGTCCCAAACATCCCATGCCATAGGATGCAGTATCGTGCTCACAGCCAGACCGTAGTGCAGATGCCAACTGGTGAAGGGTTGCAGCCAAGGAGCTGGTAGGATACTGCATTTTTGTTTGAAGATTAGCATCAGGAAAATATGGAGCTGCTGACTCTGGCAGTGCTTCTGCTGTTCCATTCCTGAAGTTTACCTCTAGGGAGTAGTGAAGTGTAATTTTTTTTAATGCTTGCAGATTAGTGACATTAAAAGCCAGATCTCCTAAAATATGCAAGCTTGTCCTGCCTGGAAGTTATGTCGACCTCAGCAGGAATTGCACATATTAAAGGCTATTGCCTAGAAAGGTTAGAAACATCTTGTCTGTTCAGCAGGACGACGACTGAGCCAGAAATAGCTCAGTGCCTGGGGCAGGAGAGGGCAGGGGAATAACCAACCACTGGGTTAATTCAATGCAGAATACAAACCCTTCATTATATCATCTTATTCTTTGTTGTTTTTTTTTTTTTTCCTCCTGGCCCGTAGTTTATCTGCCTTTTGCTTTGATATTAGAAAAGCGAGCTCTGAGAGAAAGGATATTAATTCCTCATAGCCCTTCCCTCTGGAAAAATAATGGAACGATTCAGTGGCTGTAGTGAATGTCATTGAGGTCAGTGAAGGTACTGCAGCTGCCCCTGGGCAGTACCATAGCAGTGGCGGTGTGCCATGGTGGGGATCTCCCTGCTGTTGGCACGGCGGGGTCCCAGCACTGCAGCAGCTCCTGCTCCATCCTGGGATCTTGTCTGACATTGACAGCACGGATGGCCTGGAAAAACAACAGCAGGACTTCATAGGTCTGCTTTATGCCTCTGGTGTAGCTCTAGCCTAAAAGAATTTTTTAATGGAGTTTCAGTGTAAATCCTTTAGTTTCCAGGGCATTTAGCATGGGCATGGAGGCAGACAAACCTGACCAGAGAGCAGACTGTGGGTTTGGAGCGAGGAGCGCTCATTGCAGCACCTGTTGCCACAGGGCAGTGCTCCCTGGGCACCTGCAGACATTTATGGATTGCAGCATTTATTTCCTGAGGCGACTCATATGTCTTCTCGTGAGAGTGATACAGTTGCTGGGAGAACACGTTCCTCTGATCTGTCTCTATCAGGTCTCGTCCTGCCAGTCTGAGTGAAGCATCCAGGCCTGACTTGCACAGCACCTTCACTGGAAGAAGATGGATGGGGTGTAGGACTGGTCCCGCACGCTCCAGAGGGCTGTTGCCTGTTTCTAGGGCATTTGCCAGCAGACAGATTCAATTTAGTTCAACAACACCATCCTCGAAAGCAGCTAAATGAAATGAATGGCTGATGCAGCACTGCTCACCGGGAGGAGCGAGGTGCTCCGGGTTCACCCATGCTGGGCACAGTGCTGCTCGGTGCCTGCAGCTCCGCGGGCTGCCTGCAGGGCTGCAGACAGCGGTGCTCAGAATGAGAATTAATAATGAATTTACCACACTGCTCTCGGTGAATTATCTCCAATAATCACCTACAATTTGCTACTTCAGTGGGTACTCTGATAGTAAACAGGTCTGGCAGAATAAAGTCATGGGAACTGAATCTAAAAGGAGGGAGAAAATGGTCGAGATTAATTACGTGAAATGTTCTAAGGAACATTTGTGCATAAATGTTTGCAGTGTTTGCCCAATGCCAGCGAAATGAATCCCAGACAGGAAATGTGGGGAAAATTACCTTCTGACACGGTGCTGCATTCAGTGCAACTGAGGGTGAGTTGCAGGTAACTGCCCGTTGTAACGGAGTGACGTTCAGTGTCCCCATTTGCTCCTGCCTTCGCTTTTCTGTGCTCACAGCACCGCTGGGTTCATGGGGCTGTGCTGACACAGCCTGCAGCTCAGGCCATCGGCATTTCCTTTGGAGTTTACTGCAGAGCATTTTGTGAACACGGCACGCTCTGGCAGCAGTGTTGGGCTGCAGCACTGCTGTGAGCTGCTGGAGCCTCGTCCTGCTGCCCATTGCACACCTCTTCCAGCCTGCTAACAGATCCCCCTTGAATTCTGTTGTTTTATTTGCTCGCATTACCCCTCCCTGCTGCACGCTGATGGTGTGCGAGTTGGATTTCACAGCACTGAGAAAATTAACGCTTGGGAGCATTTGTCTCCACTATTGATGTTCTGTCGGCAGCAGCACTTCGGAATTCTCTCCAGAGAAACGAATGGTGCTGACAAACCCAGTGAACTTCTGTTCCCATCTAAATATCTAGATAAAGGATGGCATTTCTGTATGCAAGAAACATTATTTGGTGATAGCAAACTGTTATCTGTTAACTGTTTTCCCTGTACCAGGATATTTGTTCGGGTTTCTTTTTTCTGGCTGACATTCTGAAGTGTGATTTAGCAGGTGTTATTTATGCACGTGTTGGTCTCTTACATCTCTTTCCACAGAGGCACTAGGGCATTTAACTTTCAGTTAGGCCACCGATTTCCATTATTTTCAGCTAGAAAAGTCTCCTGGAGCCTCCGTGGCCCCATGTCTGTGCATGGGTCTGTGCAGCGCTGCATTGCTGCATGGCTGTCTGAGGCACACAGAAGCACTGCTGGCAGTGACCCTGCTCAGTGGTCAGGGGGAGTTAAGCTGGGGCTGAGCTGTGGCGGGAGCTGAGGCTGGCCAGGACCGACCCCTTGGAGTGATCTCAGCCCTTGCTGTGCCACACGTTGCCCTTCTGCTGCTCCTTGGTTTTGTTTTTAACCGGGGCTGTTAAACAAATCCCCCCAACCGAAGTCACTGTTAGATGTTCTTAAGTGTGTGAGCAGAGCCTTCCTGGTCAAAGTACTGCCAGCACATTTCCTATGCAGTAGAAGCACGTGTGTTTCTTGAAATAAAAATGAGAGCATAATGAAATTATAAAGAATTCAAATATTCAATGTTTTGGACAGCTGAATTGGAAGTAAATACCCGGGAAGGATGTATGCATTTCCTCATCTGGCCGCCTGCAGTACATCTCAGTGGCTGTGCAGGAGCCTGGGGACAGACATGGCACCCACAGCTCCAGCTGAGGCAGCGGGCTGCTCTGCCCATGGCCCAGGCAGTCTGGGGTGTTGTATTCGGTGATCAGCGATTGAGGGCTGTCCTGACAGAGCCTATTGCTGAGTCATAGCAGCCCACATCCACAGGGTGCTGCTGAATTTTTAATGGACTTCAGTTTGCTTGCAGCAATGGGCCAACAGCCCTCTGCGCATTGCTCAGAGCCCAGCATGGAGCCCAGCCATGGCGCTGCCCAGGGCCGCCCTCTGCTCAGCGGGAGCCCCTGTGCACCACCCTGCAGCACACAGCTCGTCCTCCTGCACTGTGCCACTCCTTGCTGCGTACCTTTGGGCTGCATGGAGAAGTCTGCACCCAGGGAGGTGAGGGCAGCTCACAGCGTTGATGAGCAGGGTTATGGTGATGCAGATTATGGAAATGTTTTGGATTTTGTACCGTTCCTGGTGCCACTCATGGGGACAAGTGTTTTCTGGTGTGTGAGCAGGCTGTAGAACAGAACCCTGCTCCCTGTTAAATATGCTTTACAGGAGCAGAAGCGTCTTTGGAGGTTTACTTCTCTAATACCCAGCCAGTGGCTGTGAGCACAGCATGCGCTGTGCAGAAGCCAAATAACCCTCCAGGAATTCTTCCTATTAAAATAATTGCTAGGGCAGAAGAGTGCTGCAAACAGCTGCGGTTCATCCTATAAACATATTCTCCCTCCTTTTGGAGCCTCGGCTTCCAGCGTATGCCAGAGCCTGTCAGCTGCAGGAGTGGTGGAACATATTTCCTTTACAGAAATGAAACGATTACTGTTGAATAAATATGTTATGCATAGGCCTGAACCTTCCAGTGAGTATTGCATAAGCAAAGAGGAAAAAAGTGACAGTGTTTCACACTGAAATGAGCTGAAGCAACAGTTCATCTGGTAGCATGATGGCAGCAGAGCTGTGCTAGCAGCCTGGCAACAGTGTAAGGAGAAAATCCCCTGGAACCAGTTCATCTCTGAGTGGCAGCATCCTGCCTTGGAGGTGCCCATCTGTGGCTGTGGGGCAGTGGGACACAGGGGGTCTCTGTGGGGAGGTGTGCCCTCCTGCTGGACACCATCCCCTCACCCACTGCTGTGCACAGGCTCTGGTTTGTTTCAGAGGGCTATGAGCTAGGGCTGTACTGGGCTCAACCTAATCCCTGAATACCAGGATGCTTCTCCTGTAAAGCTGTAGCTGCACTGCAGAGCACTGTTGCAGCTTCAGCATGGCTGAGAAAACACCACTGTCAGAAGTCCTTGTGTTGGTTTGTAGTACAGTGGGTCTTGTTGTAGGAGCAGCTGTAACGTTTGTTTGTAGCACGGAGCCTTCGCTGCACTGAGATGTGGAAACAGACTTCTAGGGATGGCAAAGTACAGCACTTACAGCTTGTTGTTTAAATGTGCTCAGGTTGGAACAGTGCAGGGGAAGAGAAGAACTAGCTGTTGGAGAGGCACCTCTCTTCACTACCTGGACAGTACTTGTAGAAACTATCATTTGCATCTTGCATTGTTTATTATTTTTGACCATGGGCCTGGACAGCATGTAATCCAATCTTGCTTCATGGACAGACAAGGCTAAGCTGGCTCTCAGCACTATGGGAACACACGGGGTTCCTTGATGGGTTCTGATTGCGGTGCTGGTGTGAGGTGAGCTCTGAGGTCAGCACAGCCCTTCCTGTGGCTCTGCAGCAGGCAGGGGCTGCAGCCAGGGCAGAGGAGAAACAGAGCACAGGAGCATCAGGGAGAGGCGCAGCAGCCAATGTGTCCGTTTGCCCTCATTCTGCAGGTTTGGCATTTGTTTGACAGCTCAGACTCCTGGCAAAGCCATTTCTTTTGTAACTTATGTCCAGTGGGAGCAGACGAGCAATGGACACTGCTGCCCCTAGACACGCTGCACCTCCGCCAGCCCCCCGCCCGGCCATCTCTCCCTGCAGCTCACAGCTCCACTGCCGCCCATCGCACTGCACCGCCTGTGCCATGTTTGCACAATATTGTTAATCAGAGGCACGGTTCAGGGCTTCTGAGTGGCACATCCAGCTACGGGGGAGCAAACACCTTGTAAAACTACTGTGCTGAGGCCACCTTCCTAATGAATGCAAAGTGGGAGCGATCAATCAGAGTGAGAGCAGTCAGCACTCAGCTCCCTGCATCTGCAAACGCAAATTGAATGAACAATAATGAGTGTTATCTAATTAGTCCTCACAGCTGCAATGTTACAGCCCTGTATAGGACATACCTTGTTAAATTTCATGGTATGTATAATAGAGTGTCTGAGTTAAAATGATTGAGATTCACCATGTGCATGCTCAGCACAATAGCCATAGGTAGATTCTCAGCGATAAATGTATTGTCCTCACCAAATGGCCTCTGCATTAGCTAATGCCAGCCTTGCTCCAACAGAAGCTAGTTAGAGGGAGCAAATCACCGGAGGCAGCACATGGATTGGCTCAGGATTATGGGTAGCTGGAACCTGGGGTCACCCTGGGCAGGAACGCTCCTCCGTGCTGCTCCTCATTCGACCCTGGGGCTGGATCTGTCCCTGAGGCAGCTCTATTCAAAGCCACACCAGGAGCTTGGGCAACAGAGTGCTTCAGGCAGCTCTTTAGACTCTATCACCTTCATGTTCAGTGTCTGCTCTTCCAGCAAAATCTGTGGTGACACTGCAGGGGATGGTGTTTAAATATTAATAGTTGAGCAGTTTATGTTTTTAATATGTTCTAATTTACACATGTATGTATTGGACTCATGGATCTCAGTCCCTCCCAGCCGGCAGCAGGGTGGAGGCAGCTCCGTGCTGATGTCTCTCTGCCTCTGAATCCTGATGACCAGGCACATCCTGGTGCCTTGCCAAGACTCACCAACCCACGGCTTCACCTGAGCCATGAATGTGCAATGGTCAACTGGGTGTATTCAGAATTAGATCGTTTTAACAAACATTCGTTCCATCCCTTACTGCTTCAATAAACCCCTTGGTAGCAGGCCGGGCTCAGTTGTGCCTGGAAACAAGGAGGAAGGCAGTGTGCTGCCCCAAACGGGGGAGGATTTTAATGAGTTTGGTATCATTCAGGGAGAATTTTGCAGCTGCAGTGGGAAGATGTATTTGCACCAAGAGCAACCATCACGTTGTCTCTTCCTACAAGAAAATCATTAATAAAAGATCCATTCGTTCTTCTCCAGGCAGTTCTTATGCCACCATGCACAAGATGTATTTTTGGAGTGAGGTGATAAGTTTGTAGGATGCAACATCAGTTTTACAGTAGAGCTGTTGGCATTAGTGAGAGCAGAATGGTAACAGAAACCATAAAAATAACAGATGGAAGACAGATACAATAAAGTGGAAGCGCACGCAAATTATAAAACCATTCGAACTGTTCATGAAGATAAAACAAGAAAACAAAAGCCTCTGAAATCAGGAGGACTGGGTGTCTGCTGGGGAAAATCTCTGATTTTGTTGTTTGTGGTGGAGATGTTAGAGTTTGGAGGAGCTGAGGGAGGAGCAGTGATTTGTGCTGCCGAGGGCAGCATTGCTGCTGCACTCACCGTTGGAGAGGATCATTGCTGTGTGCGGGCATAAAGATGGTGGTTTTTTTCTCAGCCCACACTCCAAATGTTCATGTTCGACTCCTGTCAATGCAGTTACTTTATTACTACACTAAAATATCATCCGACTGCAAGAACTGTGGCAGGAAGAGGGTTCAGCGTGCACTGAGCCGGGAGGCTGCAGCTCGGGGCGGCTGCTGGGATGTGGGCAGAGCCAACGGCTTTGCTGGGAACTGCAGCCAGCTTCCCGTGTGAGCCAGGTGGGCACCGAGAGAGCTGTGCCACGTGTGAGCTCCAGGGCATGGCAGTGAGCAGATTAGGGGCCTGAGCCAGAAGGCACACTGGGCCGAGGGGTTTGTAGCCACAGAGAGGCTGCTCCTTTCTGAGTTAACTGAGTTCCTCTTAAAGCCACCCATCCCTCTGGCTGTCGCACCTCTCCCCGTGTGGCCACACAGCGCCTATCACTGCACTGCGTGCCCCCTCCATTGCTCCTTCACACTGCTTGTCCAAAATCTCACGGAAGGTTCCCACAACATCTAATGCTTATTAATGCCTCGGTTGCTGGAGATGCTGGCCTGCAGCCTGGTTTCTTTTCCTCAGTGCCTTTATGAGTGTGTTAAGCAGGGGGAAATGAGATCAGAACATTTCTAAAAACTCTATCCTGAAGGTAAACAAAGACCCTTGGTGAATTTCTGTTTGGAGGTGTGACAGTTCCTAATCCAAACTCACATCTTTGGCAGAAGGGAGGAATTGGTTCGAGGGAGCTCTATTCGTGCAGTGAGCAGCAGCTGGCATTCAGGGCTCTGCGGGGCCAGGCTGCCAGCGTGGGGCGGGAGGGGGATCTGCTCTGCCCAGCAGTGGCTGTGGGCACGTGGGGCAGGGCAGGCACACAGAACACACCCCGGCACCTTGAGCTGCACAACTGACTCTTTGTTCTCAGAGACTGGCATTATTACTCTAAATTTCATAATTCTTCCTAATATAGAACTCACTTCAGGATCTCAGCATTTGGAATATTGCACAGAAACATTTGTATCATTGCAGCGGTGCTGGGAGTTATAGTAATCATTATGTTGTACTGTGAAATGGGTGCAATTAAGAGAGACTTCAAAGTGAGACGTGGGAAAAGATGAGTGCTCAGGGGACTGAGCAGGATGAGACAAAAAAGGCAGTCCATTTGCTCTCCCTGAGCTCAGCGTCCCCACAGCCCCAGCAGCCCTCAGGGCGCGCTGTGTGCAGCTGTGCCAGGCGCAGAAGGGCAGGCAGCGCAGCGATGTGAGCCCTGCAGGTTGGGGGGGTGGACCTCACATTCTGCCCCACACCCTTCTGAAAGGCACGGAGAAGTGGGCACAGCCACCAGCAGGGAAACCCGCACTGAAGGAGCTCCCCGTGCCTTGGCACAGCTGCACAGCACACAGCTGCTGCTGCACAGCGCAGACACACCCTGAGTCCACGTACTCCAGAGCAAGGAGTGACCAGAGCTTTTGGTGACCTCTCTGTAGCTGTGCCTTCCTGCACTTCTGCACAGGAGCGATCTGAGCAGGAGAAGCCATTGGCACCTTTGTGATGCTGCAGAGCTGCTTGTGTTTTTCCTTTTCTCTTTGGCTGGGATTACAAGGATAACGCTGCTTCAGAAACCCGTGGTTTCTGTGGTTCTTAAAGCACTTCAGTGTATTTTACATTTAAATAGAAAAGAGGCCTTCTTGAAACAAATCTATTCCAGTTGGCTTTGCACACTGATGATTAAAGAACGCGGTTCAATTTTTCCTCTCTTTGTGAGCAGTGTCTCATTAGCCGTGCTCTTATTGCTGCTCATATCCGTCACAATTTGTGTCAGCAGAGCGCTTACACGGACGGACAGCTTATTATCAGCTCTAAGTAAGAAACAGAACACAGGAATGCTGCTAAAGAAAGGGAAAGGTAATTAAGGCTGGTGCCAGCACATAAACAAATCCTGGCATTTCCACTTTCCAAATCCAAACGAACCCCCATCTCAGTGCTGCAGAACACACAGGGAATGCTGCAGCCCTGCATGCACCACTGCTGCACGGCCCCGCAGGAACCCAAACAGCTGCTTTTTCAGCCCCCACCAGAATGTTATCACCCTGATGTGATCCTTCTGCAGTGCAACGAGGCCTGGTTATGTGATACATGAAGTGGGAGTGGGAGTGAGGGTCGGGAGGACAGATTAAAGCGAACTGGGAGTCTCTAAGTGAGGAGGAAAGGGGACCTGAGGGAGCTGTGATAGCTCTGTACAAATAGTGAGAGGGACATAATATGGAGGACAGGGACCCATTACTCTAATTAGCGAATGAGAACCGAACGAGAAGTAATGGCTCACACTGCAGCAGCACAGCTGTGATGGAAAGGTTCGGAGCAGAAGCACAGGGCGAGCCAGGGGTCTGTGGGGCTGCTGGAGGTGCCAGAGGGCCCAGGGAGCTCCTCGTTGTGCTCCTCGTAGAGCTGGGACTGCTCACAAAGCATGGGGAGCAGCCCTGCACAGGGCAGCTATTGTGCTCTGGGATGTGGCTCGGAGCACTGCCCGGCCCTCACCTGGTCCAGGTACAGAGAAACTCCATCTGACTGCAGCTGGTGTCCCACACCTTTGGGCAGGAGAGGCATGGAGCTGCTGCAGGGCTGAGTGCCTCAGTGCCTTTGAGAAGCAGCGAGCAAATGTCTATATTGTCTGAGAGCAGAGCAATTAGCTTGTGTCATCACCGTGCAGTGTTTCTTTCACCATAATATGGAGCTTTTAAGAAGAAAATGAAACCTGCCAAGCACCATTACATTATGAGCACAGTAAGCATCAGCCCTGCCGATCTCAGCAGTGTGCACTGAGGAACCCAGTGGGGATCAGACCACGCACCCTGTGCAGCTGGGCAGTACATCTGAAGTGGTCTTTTTGCTGGGTTCGTGTGTACGTGGTGCTTCCTGTTCAACTATGGAAAACGTTCCTGTTCCTGCACTGATCCCCACTATCTGCAGGTGACACAGTAGGCACAGGGCTGCAGCCAGCTGTTCTGTTCCTTCCCATCGTATGCATCGTACTGAGGTGGAGGTGCTTTGGAAGCTGAGAAGGAAACTCTCGGAGTGCATTACTGGTTGGTGAGCTGGGCACAAAAACCACTCAGGAAATTAAAAGGAGGACGAGATTTTGAGATGTTAAAACATTTAAAATATGAAACTTGTATTTGAGTCAGGTCCAAAGTTAATTTTATCTTTCCAAGCTGCAGCTTAGGAGAACCTTGATTCCATGCCAGCAGGCGAAATCTTTGGGCTATCGCAAAGAAGAGGAGGAATCTGATGGCGTCAGAGTGAGTTCTCAGCGGTGCACTGATGGATGCACAGCACTGAACACAGTCACAGGGCAGAGGTGCTGATGGCACAGCTGAAAGCCAAGGGCAAGGGCTGCTTCACTGCTGGGTTTGCTCATCATCATTGGTGGCTGTTATAGAGGTTCAGATTTCATCACGGACATTCAGTGGAAAGAGATGATAAAAGCTAAAGGGGAAAGGCAAGAAAACACCATTTAAGAACTAAATGCAAAATTACTAAGCCTCAGCTTGCTTCAGCAGGAAAGATTTTTATGCATTTTTTGGCATTTACAAATCCTTTGTGAAAAGGTCACCCCATACTTGGAAGCTTATTAATACTGAAGATGGCCCAGAAAATGTCATGTCTTTTTACCATGATATTTACACAAAAATGAGCACCCGAGCACATGCAAGCTCCCAGGCAGGATGGTGCAGTGGGCCGGGGCACAGCTTGGCTGGGGGCTGTGCTCCTGCACACCTCGCTCTGCCACCCGTCCCGCTGCCCTGATCCCTGTGCTGAGGGCTGAGCTGGGGGCTGCAGGCAGCACTGTGCTGCCCATTACCCACCACGGGCTGCACAGGCAATGGCTTGTCTTCATCACCATCACCACGTTATAATCCTTGCATGAAACAGATCCAAAATAGGCCTCTCTGTTTAGCATTACCATGATTCATTTCTTTCTCTTTCTTTTTTTTTTGCAGCAAGAAAGACAAACAATAAAAGGTTTTTCTCTCTGCTCTCTTCCTCCTTAGCAAGCAGACAACATGCAGCCCTGCGGGCTCAGGTCTGTGGCACTGACCTTGCCCAGGGCGCAGTGCATGGACTGCCAGTGCTTCCAATGGAAGGAGGCCCTGCGGTTACACCCTGAAGCCCAACTCACAGTTGGGATCATCACTATCAAGGAGCAAGTACCATGGGACAAGGATTGCATCCCCAGTGATGTGACTTCTTTTATTGTAAATCATTGCCCTGCGTGCCCTTCTACCTACATACAAGTGCGGGGCTCCTTTGGAAACAATACCTCGCTAATTGTACCGCAGTCATTGTGCTACATCAAACATCTTATTTCATAAAGATGTGAGTGTATGGGATAATGAATGCCTGCCTGGGGAAATTAAAGTAATCAACCGCCAAGGCCAACACATCTTAGAGCTAGTACAGAAAAAATTGCAGATAAGGGCTTTTAAGCCGTGGGGCGGAAAATGCGCACATTATTCTTTGACCGGTGTTAAAATATGAACAAATGAAATTTCTTCATCAACTACAGTGATAAAGCAGCAGGCTGTGGTGAGCAGGGATCTCTGCCTCTGCTGGAAACCACACTGCAGGGAACCAAAGGGGCGCCGGACGGGCACAGGGACGGCCCTTCCTGGACACAACCCTGCAGTCTCCATGCCCCCTGCAGTGCATGGCTGTGCCGAGCTGCCACTTGCAGCCTTTGGTTCTGCACCTCAGTGCTGGCTTCTTCCACCTTTAATGCTTCTGGAGGGCTGAGGCATTTGTTTTAGTAAAACAGCAAAAACAGTTTCAAGCACGTTGGCAATCTATGCAATTCTTGTCAAGTCGCTGCTTTTTTAACGCAGTGGCTTGGATCGACCTGGCTGAGCTCTGAGCACACACAATCAATCAAGACCAAACTTTACACTGCGCAAATTTCTCAATAGTGTGCACAGTGAGCTGTGCTGCCTGGCACCGCACCACACTGCCCACAGCCACTGTGCCCAGCACTGTGCTGCCCACAGCCCTGCCACAGCATCCCATGGGGTGCTCAGCACCTGGCAGCACTCCTATCACGCTCCCAGACAGAGCTAGGGATGCAGGAGGTTGGCTGCAATGGCACCCTGACCCCAGGCAGCAGAGAGTGCTCCTTGTGCCAGGCCGCAGTGCACACATGTGCCCCCACTCTGCTGCTCAGGTCTGGTCTGCACTGGAGCTGGCTTTGCGTGGCACCCAGAGCCCCACTGGCTGCATGCGGGTGGTGGGAAATGCCCCTGAGCCAACTCCATAAAAGCTGAGAGCTGGTTTAATAAATGTGCCTCACAAACAGCAATATTTCCTAATTCCACAGAAGAATAAGAACAAATCACTGGCTTCTTCCAGAGATGGATTATTTCCCTGTAGACAATACATTGATCCTAACAGAGTTCCATCTATCTTCTGGACTTTCAAAGAACAGCTATTACCATTCAATTATCACGCTTCATTAAACAGGCTAAAACCTGTACAACACACCGGTTTGGCTGGAAAAAACGTTCAGCAGCTGTGCTGTGCCGTGCCGTGCCGTGCTGTGCTGTGCTGTGCTGTGCTGTGCTGTGCAGTGCTGTGCTGTGCTGTGCTGTGCCGTGCCGTGCTGTGCAGTGCTGTGCAGTGCTGTGCTGTGCTGTGCAGTGCTGTGCTGTGCCGTGCTGTGCCGTGCTGTGCCGTGCTGTGCAGTGCTGTGCCGTGCTGTGCAGTGCTGT